>NC_082735.1:327500-655000 GCF_030144855.1 Hypanus sabinus | reverse complement strand
TTTTTAATACCTAAAGACTGATTTATAAGTGTAGGGGGAGGGACAACCCTTTCATTTCCCCTTGATCTCCCATGAATTCAGGAGACACATCTTTCAATGTTGAGTTTTTATTGGGTAGTGAAAGAGCTGAGAAAGCTCATCTGAGCCTGAAAATACATATTTCACACAGAGCTAACCAGAGATGCTGCTGTGATGGATTTCATAGTTCATGCTGATACTTCCTTTCCTTACACTTTGGTACTGTCATTCATTCGAGATTGCAGAAGCATAGTGATCAACAACACCGTGGGAGCAGTAAGCCTATCGCAACCCCTGTCTTGACGCATTCCAGAGCCTGCGGGAGGCTGCCAAATGTCACCTTGTTCCCCAGACACAGTAATTAGACGGTATGTGAATACCTAGAGATCATTTCAAACAACCTGTCCCAACTACCATCCCCCATTCAACCATCACCAGTGTATAGGGAGTTTGGCTCAATCGGTACGGGTGTGGTGGTGTCCGTGTGGACAAGTAGTAGGACTGGGTGTGTGATTGAGTGTATGGGTGTGGGGTGTGGAGTGGGTGTGTGATTGAGTGTATGGGTGTGTGGTGTGGAGTGGGTGTGTGATTGAGTGTATGGGTGTGGGGTGTGGAGTGGGTGTGTGATTGAGTGTATGGGTGTGGGGTGTGGAGTGGGTGTGTGATTGAGTGTATGGGTGTGGGGTGTGGAGTGGGTGTGTGATTGAGTGTATGGGTGTGGGGTGTGGAGTGGGTGTGTGATTGAGTGTATGGGTGTGGGGTGTGGAGTGGGTGTGTGATTGAGTGTATGGGTGTGGGGTGTGGAGTGGGTGTGTGATTGAGTGTATGGGTGTGGGGTGTGGAGTGGGTGTGTGATTGAGTGTACGGGTGTGGAATGTGGAGTGGGTCTGTGATTGAGTGTATGAGTATGGGATGTGGAGTGGGTGTGTGATTGAGTGTATGGGTGTGGGGTGTGGAGTGGGTGCATGATTGAGTGTATGGGTGTGGGGTGTGGAGTGGGTGTGTGATTGAGTGTATGGGTGTGGGGTGTGGAGTGGGTGTGTGATTGAGTGTACGGGTGTGGAGTGGGTGTGTGATTGAGTGAATGGGTGTGGGGTGTGGAGTGGGTGTGTGATTGAGTGTATGGGTGTGGAGTGGGTGTGTGATTGAGTGTATGGGTGTGGGGTGTGGAGTGGGTGTGTGATTGAGTGTATGGGTGTGTGGTGTGGAGTGGGTGTGTGATTGAGTGTATGGGTGCGGGGTGTGGAGTGGGTGTGTGATTGAGTGTATGGGTGTGGGGTGTGGAGTGGGTGTGTGATTGAGTGTATGGGTATGGCGTGTGGAGTGGGTGTGTGATTGAGTGTATGGGTGTGGGGTGTGGAGTGGGTGTGTGATTGAGTGTATGGTGTGGGGAGTAGAGTGGGTGTGTGATTGAGTGTACGGGTGTGGAGTGGGTGTGTGATTGAGTGTATGGGTGTGGGGTGTGGAGTGGGTGTGTGATTGTATGGGTGTGGGGTGTGGAGTGGGTCTGTGATTGAGTGTATGGGTGTGGGGTGTGGAGTGGGTGTGTGATTGAGTGTATGGGTGTGGGGTGTGGAGTGGGTGTGTGATTGAGTGTATGGGTGTGGGGTGTGGAGTGGGTGTGTGATTGAGTGTATGGGTGTGGGGTGTGGAGTGGGTGTGTGATTGAGTGTACGGGTGTGGAGTGGGTGTGTGATTGAGTGTATGGGTGTGGGGTGTGGAGTGGGTGTGTGATTGAGTGAATGGCTGTGTGGTGTGGAGTGGGTGTGTGATTGAGTGTATGGGTGTGGGGTGTGGAGTGGGTGTGTGATTGAGTGTATGGGTGTGGGGTGTGGAGTGGGTGTGTGATTGAGTGTATGGGTGTGGGGTGTGGAGTGGGTGTGTGATTGAGTGTATGGGTGTGGGGTGTGGAGTGGGTGCATGATTGAGTGTATGGGTGTGGGGTGTGGAGTGGGTGTATGATTGTATGGGTGTGGGGTGTGGAGTCGGTGCGTGATTGAGTGTACGGGTGTGGGGTGTGGAGTGGGTGTGTGATTGAGTGTATGGGTGTGGGGTGTGGAGTGGGTGCATGATTGAGTGTATGGGTGTGGGGTGTGGAGTGGGTGTGTGATTGAGTGTATGGGTGTGGAGTGGGTGTGTGATTGAGTGTATGGGTGTGGGGTGTAGAGTGGGTGTGTGATTGAGTGTATGGGTGTGTGGTGTGGAGTGGGTGTGTGATTGAGTGTATGGGTGTGGGGAGTAGAGTGGGTGTGTGATTGAGTGTATGGGTATGGCGTGTGGAGTGGGTGTGTGATTGAGTGTATGGGTGTGGGGTGTGGAGTGGGTCTGTGATTGAGTGTATGGGTGTGGGGTGTGGAGTGGGTGTGTGATTGAGTGTATGGGTGTGGGGTGTGGAGTGGGTGTGTGATTGAGTGTATGGGTGTGGAGTGGGTGTGTGATTGAGTGTATGGGTGTGTGGTGTGGAGTGGGTGTGTGATTGAGTGTATGGGTGTGGGGTGTGGAGTGGGTGTGTGATTGAGTGTATGGGTGTGGGGTGTGGAGTGGGTGTGTGATTGAGTGTATGGGTGTGGGGTGTGGAGTGGGTGTGTGATTGAGTGTATGGGTGTGGGGTGTGGAGTGGGTGTGTGATTGAGTGTATGGGTGTGGAGTGTGGAGTGGGTGTGTGATTGAGTGTATGGGTGTGGAGTGTGGAGTGGGTGTGTGATTGAGTGTATGGGTGTGGGGTGTGGAGTGGGTGTGTGATTGAGTGTATGGGTGTGGGGTGTGGAGTGGGTGCATGATTGAGTGTATGGGTGTGGGGTGTGGAGTGGGTGCATGATTGAGTGTATGAGTATGGGATGTGGAGTGGGTGTGTGATTAAGTGTATGGGTGTGGGGTGTGGAGTGGGTGTGTGATTGAGTGTATGGGTGTGGGGTGTGGAGTGGGTGTGTGATTGACTGTATGGGTGTGGGGTGTGGTATGGCTGTGACGGGAGGGTGGTAGTGGGTGCGTGATTGAGTGTGTGGGTGTGGGGTGTGGAGTGGGTGTGTGATTGAGTGTATGGGTGTGGAATGTGGAGTGGGTGTGTGATTGAGTGTATGGGTGTGGGGTGTGGAGTGGGTGTGTGATTGAGTGTATGGGTGTGGGGTGTGGAGTGGGTGTGTGATTGACTGTATGGGTGTGGGGTGTGGAGTGGGTGTGTGATTGACTGTATGGGTGTGGGGTGTGGTATGGCTGTGACGGGAGGGTGGTAGTGGGTGCGTGATTGAGTGTGTGGGTGTGGGGTGTGGAGTGGGTGTGTGATTGAGTGTATGGGTGTGGAATGTGGAGTGGGTGTGTGATTGAGTGTATGGGTGTGGGGTGTGGAGTGGGTCTGTGATTGAGTGTATGGGTGTGGGGTGTGGAGTGGGTGCATGATTGAGTGTATGGGTGTGGGGTGTGGAATGGGTGTGTGATTGAGTGTATGGGTGTGGGGTGTGGAGTGGGTGTGTGATTGAGTGAATGGGTGTGGGGTGTGGAGTGGGTGTGTGATTGAGTGTATGGGTGTGGAGTGGGTGTGTGATTGAGTGTATGGGTGTGGAGTGGGTGTGTGATTGAGTGTATGGGTGTGGGGTGTGGAGTGGGTGTGTGATTGAGTGAATGGGTGTGGGGTGTGGAGTGGGTGTGTGATTGAGTGTATGGGTGTGGAGTGGGTGTGTGATTGAGTGTATGGGTGTGGAGTGGGTGTGTGATTGAGTGTATGGGTGTGGGGTGTGGAGTGGGTGTGTGATTGTATGGGTGTGGGGTGTGGAGTGGGTGTGTGATTGAGTGTATGGGTATGGCGTGTGGAGTGGGTGTGTGATTGAGTGTACGGGTGTGGGGTGTGGAGTGGGTCTGTGATTGAGTGTATGGGTGTGGGGTGTGGAGTGGGTGTGTGATTGAGTGTATGGGTGTGGGGTGTGGAGTGGGTCTGTGATTGAGTGTATGGGTGTGGGGTGTGGAGTGGGTGTGTGATTGAGTGTATGGGTGTGGGGTGTGGAGTGGGTGTGTGATTGAGTGTATGGGTGTGGAGTGGGTGTGTGATTGAGTGTATGGGTGTGGGGTGTGGAGTGGGTGTGTGATTGAGTGTATGGGTGTGTGGTGTGGAGTGGGTGTGTGATTGAGTGTATGGGTGTGGGGTGTGGAGTGGGTGTGTGATTGAGTGTATGGGTGTGGGGTGTGGAGTGGGTGTGTGATTGAGTGTATGGGTGTGGAGTGTGGAGTGGGTGTGTGATTGAGTGTATGGGTGTGGAGTGTGGAGTGGGTGCGTGATTGAGTGTATGGGTGTGGAGTGTGGAGTGGGTGCGTGATTGAGTGTATGGGTGTGGGGTGTGGAGTGGGTGTGTGATTGAGTGTATGGGTGTGGGGTGTGGAGTGGGTGTGTGATTGAGTGTATGGGTGTGGGGTGTGGAGTGGGTGCATGATTGAGTGTATGGGTGTGGGGTGTGGAGTGGGTGCATGATTGAGTGTATGGGTGTGGGGTGTGGAGTGGGTGTGTGATTGAGTGTATGGGTGTGGGGTGTGGAGTGGGTGTGTGATTGAGTGTATGGGTGTGGGGTGTGGAGTGGGTGTGTGATTGAGTGTATGGGTGTGTGGTGTGGAGTGGGTGTGTGATTGAGTGTATGGGTGTGGGGTGTGGAGTGGGTGTGTGATTGAGTGTATGGTGTGGGGAGTAGAGTGGGTGTGTGATTGAGTGTACGGGTGTGGAGTGGGTGTGTGATTGAGTGTATGGGTGTGGGGTGTGGAGTGGGTGTGTGATTGTATGGGTGTGGGGTGTGGAGTGGGTCTGTGATTGAGTGTATGGGTGTGGGGTGTGGAGTGGGTGTGTGATTGAGTGTATGGGTGTGGGGTGTGGAGTGGGTGTGTGATTGAGTGTATGGGTGTGGGGTGTGGAGTGGGTGTGTGATTGTATGGGTGTGGGGTGTGGAGTGGGTCTGTGATTGAGTGTATGGGTGTGGGGTGTGGAGTGGGTGTGTGATTGAGTGTATGGGTGTGGGGTGTGGAGTGGGTGTGTGATTGAGTGTATGGGTGTGGGGTGTGGAGTGGGTGTGTGATTGAGTGTATGGGTGTGGGGTGTGGAGTGGGTGTGTGATTGAGTGTACGGGTGTGGAGTGGGTGTGTGATTGAGTGTATGGGTGTGGGGTGTGGAGTGGGTGTGTGATTGAGTGAATGGCTGTGTGGTGTGGAGTGGGTGTGTGATTGAGTGTATGGGTGTGGGGTGTGGAGTGGGTGTGTGATTGAGTGTATGGGTGTGGGGTGTGGAGTGGGTGTGTGATTGAGTGTATGGGTGTGGGGAGTAGAGTGGGTGTGTGATTGAGTGTATGGGTGTGGGGTGTGGAGTGGGTGTGTGATTGAGTGTATGGGTGTGGGGTGTGGAGTCGGTGCGTGATTGAGTGTACGGGTGTGGGGTGTGGAGTGGGTGTGTGATTGAGTGTATGGGTGTGGAGTGGGTGTGTGATTGAGTGTATGGGTGTGGGGTGTGGAGTGGGTGTGTGATTGAGTGTATGGGTGTGTGGTGTGGAGTGGGTGTGTGATTGAGTGTATGGGTGTGGGGAGTAGAGTGGGTGTGTGATTGAGTGTATGGGTATGGCGTGTGGAGTGGGTGTGTGATTGAGTGTACGGGTGTGGGGTGTGGAGTGGGTCTGTGATTGAGTGTATGGGTGTGGGGTGTGGAGTGGGTGTGTGATTGAGTGTATGGGTGTGGGGTGTGGAGTGGGTCTGTGATTGAGTGTATGGGTGTGGGGTGTGGAGTGGGTGTGTGATTGAGTGTATGGGTGTGGGGTGTGGAGTGGGTGTGTGATTGAGTGTATGGGTGTGGAGTGGGTGTGTGATTGAGTGTATGGGTGTGGGGTGTGGAGTGGGTGTGTGATTGAGTGTATGGGTGTGTGGTGTGGAGTGGGTGTGTGATTGAGTGTATGGGTGTGGGGTGTGGAGTGGGTGTGTGATTGAGTGTATGGGTGTGGGGTGTGGAGTGGGTGTGTGATTGAGTGTATGGGTGTGGAGTGTGGAGTGGGTGCGTGATTGAGTGTATGGGTGTGGAGTGTGGAGTGGGTGCGTGATTGAGTGTATGGGTGTGGGGTGTGGAGTGGGTGTGTGATTGAGTGTATGGGTGTGGGGTGTGGAGTGGGTGTGTGATTGAGTGTATGGGTGTGGGGTGTGGAGTGGGTGCATGATTGAGTGTATGGGTGTGGGGTGTGGAGTGGGTGCATGATTGAGTGTATGGGTGTGGGGTGTGGAGTGGGTGCATGATTGAGTGTATGGGTGTGGGGTGTGGAGTGGGTGCATGATTGAGTGTATGAGTATGGGATGTGGAGTGGGTGTGTGATTAAGTGTATGGGTGTGGGGTGTGGAGTGGGTGTGTGATTGAGTGTATGGGTGTGGGGTGTGGAGTGGGTGTGTGATTGACTGTATGGGTGTGGGGTGTGGTATGGCTGTGACGGGAGGGTGGTAGTGGGTGCGTGATTGAGTGTGTGGGTGTGGGGTGTGGAGTGGGTGTGTGATTGAGTGTATGGGTGTGGAATGTGGAGTGGGTGTGTGATTGAGTGTATGGGTGTGGGGTGTGGAGTGGGTGTGTGATTGAGTGTATGGGTGTGGGGTGTGGAGTGGGTGTGTGATTGACTGTATGGGTGTGGGGTGTGGAGTGGGTGTGTGATTGACTGTATGGGTGTGGGGTGTGGTATGGCTGTGACGGGAGGGTGGTAGTGGGTGCGTGATTGAGTGTGTGGGTGTGGGGTGTGGAGTGGGTGTGTGATTGAGTGTATGGGTGTGGAATGTGGAGTGGGTGTGTGATTGAGTGTATGGGTGTGGGGTGTGGAGTGGGTCTGTGATTGAGTGTATGGGTGTGGGGTGTGGAGTGGGTGTGTGATTGAGTGTATGGGTGTGGGGTGTGGAGTGGGTGTGTGATTGAGTGTATGGGTGTGGGGTGTGGAGTGGGTCTGTGATTGAGTGTATGGGTGTGGGGTGTGGAGTGGGTCTGTGATTGAGTGTATGGGTGTGGGGTGTGGAGTGGGTGTGTGATTGAGTGTATGGGTGTGGGGTGTGGAGTGGGTGTGTGATTGACTGTATGGGTGCGGGATGTGGAGTGGGTGTGTGATTGAGTGTATGGTGTGTGGTGTGGAGTGGGTGTGTGATTGAGTGTATGGGTGTGGGGTGTGGTATGGTTGTGACGGGAGGGTGGTAGTGGGTGCGTGATTGAGTGTATGGGTGTGGGGTGTGGAGTGGGTGCGTGATTGAGTGTATGGGTGTGGGGTGTGGAGTGGGTGTGTGATTGAGTGTATGGGTGTGGGGTGTGGAGTGGGTGTGTGATTGAGTGTATGGGTGTGGGGTGTGGAGTGGGTGTGTGATTGAGTGTATGGTGTGGGGTGTGGAGTGGGTGTGTGATTGAGTGTATGGGTGTGGGGTGTGGGGTGTGGTATGGTTGTGACGGGAGGGTGGTAGTGGGTGCGTGATTGAGTGTATGGGTGTGGGGTGTGGAGTGGGTGTGTGATTGTATGGGTGTGGGATGTGTAGTGTGTGCATGATTGAGTGTATGGGTGCGGGATGTGGAGCGGGTGTGTGATTGAGTGTATGGGTGTGCGGTGTGGAGTGGGTGTGTGATTGAGTGAATGGCTGTGTGGTGTGGAGTGGGTGTGTGATTGAGTGAATGGCTGTGTGGTGTGGAGTGGGTGTGTGATTGAGTGTATGGGTGTGGGGTGTGGAGTGGGTGTGTGATTGAGTGTATGGGTGTGGGGTGTGGAGTGGGTGTGTGATTGAGTGTATGGGTGTGGGGTGTGGAGTGGGTGCATGATTGAGTGTATGGGTGTGGGGTGTGGAGTGGGTGTGTGATTGAGTGTATGGGTGTGGGGTGTGGGGTGTGGTATGGTTGTGACGGGAGGGTGGTAGTGGGTGCGTGATTGAGTGTATGGGTGCGGGATGTGGAGTGGGTGTGTGATTGAGTGTATGGGTGTGGGGTGTGGAGTGGGTGTGTGATTGAGTGTATGGGTGTGTGGTGTGGAGTGGGTGTGTGATTGAGTGTATGGGTGTGGGGTGTGGAGTGGGTGTGTGATTGAGTGTATGGGTGTGGGGTGTGGAGTGGGTGTGTGATTGAGTGTATGGGTGTGGGGTGTGGAGTGGGTGTATGATTGAGTGTATGGGTGTGGGGTGTGGAGTGGGTGTGTGATTGAGTGTAGGGGTGTGGGGTGTGGAGTGGGTGTGTGATTGAGTGTAGGGGTGTGGGGTGTGGAGTGGGTGTATGATTGAGTGTATGGGTGTGGGGTGTGGAGTGGGTGTGTGATTGAGTGTAGGGGTGTGGAGTGTGGTGTGTTTGTGAGGTGAGGCTGGGTGTGGGTGTGTGATTGAGTGTGTTGTGGTTGTGAGGGGAGGGTATGAAAGGGTGTGTGATTGAGTGTATCGGGAGCCATTTGAGTGTATCGGGAGCCATTTGAGTGTATCGGGAGCCATTCACCATTGAATCGGGAGCAAGTTACAGCTTGTGATTCAGCTGGGAGCTCAGAGAATTCGACCGTTGTAGGTAGGATTTAAGCCTACCTGGTCAATACCTGTGGAGGAGGGGGAATTGCGCAGGCGCGAGTGACGTCAGCGTCGAGCGCGCATTTTAAAAGGCAGGACTTCTTTCCAGAGCGGGCAGCGGAGTCCATGGAAGCAGAGTCCTGGGCTTTGGCTAAGTGGGCTTCGGCGTAAGGGGACTTCGGTAAGCCTGTGTGATTGCTCGCTGAGGGGAAGAAGGTAAGGTCGCTAGGTGCTTTTTAGACTTATTCTATTAATCCAGTTCAGGTATGGGGGAGACAGTCAGAGCAGTGGTGTGCTCCGTATGCAGTATGTGGGAGGTCAGGGTCAACAAAGTTGTCCCTGATGACCACACCTGCAAGAGGTGCGTCCAGCTGCAGCTCCTATCAGCCCAAGTTGAGTTGGAGTGGGACCTGGATAAACTACGGATCATTCGGGAGGTGGAGGCAGAGATAGATAGGAGTTATCAGGAGGTAGTCACACCAAAAAACCAAGAAGTAGACAGATGGGTGACGGTCCAGAGAGGCAGGGGGAGCAGGCAGAGAGAGCAGAGCACCCCTGCGGCCATTCCCATTAACAATAAGTATACCGTACTGGATACTGTTGATGGGGATGACCTACCAGGAATGAGTTGTAGTGGTCCTGCCTCTGGCACAGAGGTTGAACCCTCAACTAGAAAGGGGAGGAGGGAAGAGAAGAGAGCGATAGTTTTAGGGGACTCTAAAGTTAGGGGGGCAGATAGGAGATTTTGTGGGGCAGATCGGGAGTCTCGGATGGTATGTTGCCTCCCTGGTGCCAGGGTCCGGGACATCTCAAATCGGGTGCAGGCTATTCTTGAGAGTGAGGGCATGAACCCAGATGTAGTGGTCCATGTAGGGACCAATGATGTAGGTAAGGTGAGTGAGGGGGTCCTGCTTAGAGAGTTCAGGGAGTTAGGAGTGATGCTGAAAGGCAGGACCTCCAGGGTGACAATCTCGGGATTGCTACCTGTGCCACGTGCGAGTGAGGCGAAGAATAGAATGATTATGCACATTAATACGAGGCTGAGAGCATGGTGCAGGAAGGAAGGGTTCAGGTTTTTGGATAATTGGTCTTTGTTCCAGGGACATTGGGATCTGTTTCGAAGGGATGGTCTACATCTGAACCGGAGGGGTACTAACATTCTTGCAGGAGTATTTGCCAGTGCTGCTGGGGGGGGGTTTAAACTAGATGTGCAGGGGGCAGGGATCCAGATCCAGAGGGTTGGTCAGAAGGTGCATGGGGTTAAATGTGTACAAGGTTTGGGTGATCTTGAGAAGGTCATCAAAATTCAGGGTGCAATTTGCCCGATGGAAGTTCAAGGAGCTGGGTTAGGTACAGTAGACAGTGTTTTAAGCAAAGAGAGGAGGAATGGGCTAAGAATTCTATACTTGAATGCGCGTAGTGTCAGAAATAAGACAGATGAGCTTGAAGCTCAGATGAAAATGGGGAACTACGATATTGTTGGGATAACGGAGACATGGCTGCAAGGGGATCAGGCCTGGGAATTGAGTGTACCAGGGTATACGTGCTATCGTAGAGACAGAAATATGGGAAGAGGGGGTGGGGTGGCCCTGTTGGTGAGGAATGAGATTCAGTCCTTAGCAAGAGGTGACTTGGGAACAGGGGAAGTAGAGTCTGTGTGGATTGAGCTGAGGAACAGTAAGGGTAAAAAGACCCTAATGGGTGTTGTGTACAGGCCCCCAAACAGTAGCGTGGATATTGGGTACAAGTTGATTAGGGAGTTAACATTGGCATGTGCTAAAGGCAATGCAGTCATTATGGGAGATTTCAACATGCAGGTGGACTGGGAGAATCAGGTAGGTGCTGGACCCCAGGATAGGGAGTTTGTGGAGTGTCTAAGGGATGTATTTTTGGAACAGCTTGTGCTTGAGCCAACCAGGAACGAGGCTATTTTGGACTTGGTGATGTGTAATGCACAGGAATTGATAAGTGATCTTGAAGTAAAGGAGCCATTAGGAAGTAGTGATCATAACATGATAAGTTTTTATCTACAATTTGAGAGGGATAAGGGCAGATCAGAGGTGTCAGTGTTGCAACTAAATAAAGGAGACTACGGAGCCATGAGGGAAGAGCTGGCCAAAGTTAAATGGGCGGATGCCCTGGCAGGAAAGACAGTGGATCAGCAGTGGCAGATATTCTTGGGCATAATACAAAAGATGCAAATGCAGTTCATTCCAATGAGAAGGAAGGATTCAAAGAGGGGGAAGGGGCCACAGTGGTTGACAAAGGAAGTCAGAGATTGTATAGCATTAAAGAAAAAGAAGTATGACAGGGCTAAGATGAGTGGGAATGCAGATGATTGGGAAAGTTTTAAGGAACAGCAGATCTTAACTAAAAAAGCAATATGGAGAGAAAAGATCAGGTATGAGCTCAGTCTAGCAAGGAATATAAAAGGGGATAGCAAAAGCTTTTTTAGCTATGTGAAGAGAAAGAAGATAGTTAAGAACAATGTTGGCCCCTTGAAGAATGAATTGGGAGAAATTGTTATGGGAAACAGGGAAATGGCAACAGAATTTAATGCATACTTTAGATCTGTCTTCACCAGGGAGGACACAAGCAATCTCCCAGATGTATGGATGGGCCAGGGTCATAAGATATCAGAGGAATTGAGACAGATTGACATTAGGAAAGAAACTGTGATGAGTAGACTGGTAGGACTGAAGGCTAATAAATCCCCGGGTCCAGATGGTCTGCATCCGAGGGTTCTAAAAGAGGTGGCTCAGGAAATTGCGGATGCATTGGTAATCATTTTCCAATGTTCCTTAGATTCAGGATCAGTTCCTGAAGATTGGAGAGTGGCTAATGTTGTCCCACTTTTCAAGAAGGGAGGGAAGGAGAAAACGGAGAACTATCGCCCAGTTAGCCTAACGTCAGTCGTGGGGAAGATGCTTGAGTCCATTATTAAGGACGAAATAGTGGCACATCTAGATGGCAGAAATAGGATTAGGCCGAGCCAGCATGGATTTACCAAGGGGAAATCATGCTTGACTAATCTGTTGGAGTTTTTTGAGGGTGTAACAAGGATGTTAGACGAGGGTAAGCCAGTAGATGTTGTGTACCTAGATTTTCAGAAGGCATTCGATAAGGTGCCACATAGGAGATTGGTGAGTAAAATCAGAACTCATGGCATTGGGGGCAGGGTTTCAACATGGATAGAAAACTGGTTGGCAGATAGAAAGCAAAGGGTAGCAGTGAATGGGTGTTTCTCAGACTGGCTGGAGGTGACTAGTGGGGTACCACAGGGCTCTGTATTGGGACCACAGCTCTTTACGATTTATGTCAATGATTTAGATGAGGGCATTGAAAACTATATCAGCAAGTTTGCTGACGATACTAAACTGGGTGGCAGTGTGACATGCGAAGAGGACGTTAGGAGAATACAGGGAGACTTGGATAGGCTGAGTGAGTGGGCAGATACTTGGCAGATGTCATTCAATGTGAATAAATGTGAAGTTATCCACTTTGGAAGCTGGAACAAGAGGGCAGAGTATTGTCTGAACGGTGTCGAGTTAGGTAAGGGAGAAATGCAAAGAGACCTAGGAGTCCTAGTTCACCAGTCAATGAAGGTGAATGAGCAAGTGCAACAGGCAGTGAAGAGGGCAAATGGAATGTTGGCCTTTGTTACAAGGGGAATTGAATACAAGAGCAAAGATGTTCTTTTGCATTTGTACAGGGCCCTGGTGAGACCACACCTGGAATATTGTGTACAGTTTTGGTCTCCAGGTTTAAGGAAGGACATTCTGGCAATTGAGGAAGTGCAGCGTAGATTCACTAGGTTGATTCCTGGGATGGCAGGGCTGTCTTACGCAGAGAGATTGGAGAGATTGGGCTTGTACACTCTGGAATTGAGGAGATTGAGAGGGGATCTGATTGAAACGTTTAAGATAATTAAAGGATTTGATAGGATTGAGGCAGGAAATATGTTCCAGATGTTGGGAGAGTCCAGTACCAGAGGGCATGGATTGAGAATAAGAGGTCAGTTATTTAAAACAGAGTTGAGGAAGAGCTTCTTCTCCCAGAGAGTTGTGGAGGTGTGGAATGCACTGCCTCGGAAGACGGTGGAGGCCAATTCTCTGGATGCTTTCAAGAAGGAGCTGGATAGATATCTGATGGATAGGGGAATCAAGGGATATGGGGACAAGGCAGCATGTTCTCAGAATGGCGGTGCAGACTCGAGGGGCCAAATGGTCTACTTCTGCACCTATTGTCTATTGTATGGGTGTGGTTGTGAGGGGAGGGTCAGTGAGTGTGTGATTGAGTGTATGAGTGTAGTGTGTGTTGTAATTGTGAGAGGATTGTGTGAGTGGGTGTAGTGTGGGTGTGAGTGTAGGGTGCGAGTGGGTGTGTGATTGAGTGTATGGGTGTGGTGTGGTTGTGAGTGTAGGGTGTGAGTGGGTGTGTGATTGTGTGTATGGGTGTGCTGTGGTTGTGAGGGGAGCGTGGGAGTGGGTGTGTGATTGTGTGTATGGGTGTGCTGTGGTTGTGAGGGGAGCGTGGGAGTGGGTGTATGGGTGTGAGGTCTGATGTCGTTGTGAGGGGTGGTGTGTGTTGGTGTGTGATTGTGCGTATGAGTGTGGGCTGTGCTGTGGTTTTGAGGAGTATGTGGGAGTGGGTGTATGAGTATGGGGTGTGGTTGTATATGTGGTTACGTGTGCATGTAGGTGTTTCTGTGGGTTTGTGAGAGTGAATGTACTGTAAAAATGGATGTTTGTGTGACTTTCTATGGCTATGAAATGCTACAGTTGTCGATCTCTCTATAGAGAAAATAAACCAAGTGCTGTGGTCTGAGGGCTAAACTGGGACAGAAGGGGTATCCATCAGTCTGACAAATTTTCCTGTCCTACTCCGTCCAGGGGTACCTGCCCTACATACACCCTTATTAATGTGTACCCCATCAATGACTGAAATCAGGAAGAGTTATGCCTTCTTTCATGAATTTCACAACGTAAGTTATTTAAGCAAGACTTTTTGTAGTTTGCATTTTAGAAAATTATTTTTTTTCTGTTGCTTGCATCAGGACAGATACAGCCTGGGATAATATAAATAAGCTCCCTTTCACTATCCCATCAGGTTAGTAACCTGTAATAAGTGTTAACAGCAGGCACTCTGCTGTGGAGCCTGGCTGCCCTCACATGCGGCAGCAGAGGGGGTCAGCAATCACCCTTGTGGGAATGCACACTCCATCTATTAGGGTACTTGACTCTCTTCCTTTCATCTGAGCCTAAGCAAATCTTAACCGAAGCACAGTGATGGCAACGTTCCCTGGTTACCTGAGTTCACCTTCTGGGGAAAAAGACTACAGTTTAGTTTGATACTGTACAGGAGTGATATTAATTCAGTTACTTCTTCTGAGCCATAGTGCTGACGTTAGGTTTTTTAGAGTTGTAGTTGGTGGCATTCATTATTTGCCTTTGCCCTGTTCAGTTTTTAATAAGATTCAGTGAACTGAATATTATTAAATTACTCTGAGATTAATCCAATTAATCTAATTGGATCAGACATTGTCTCAATGGGAGAAGTCAGAGAATGGTAGTGGAGGATTGCTTCTCTGAGTGGAGGCCTGTGACTAGTGGTGTGCCACAGGGATCAGTGCTGGGTCCATCGTTATTTGTCATCTATATCAATGATTTGGATGATAATGTGGTAAATTGGATCAGCATATTTGCTGATGATACAGGTAGTGAAGAAGATTTTCAAAGCTTGCAGAGGGATTTGGACCAGCTGGAAAAATGGGCTGAAAAATGGCAGATGGAGTTTAATGCAAACAAGTGTGAGGTATTGGACTTTGGAAGGACAAACCAAGGTAGAACATACAAGATAAATGGTAGGACACTGACGAGTGCAGTAGAACAGAGGGATCTGGGAATACAGATGAATAAATATTTCTCTAAAAGTGATGTCACAGGCAGATAGGGTCGTAAAGGCCAATGTGCCAAAAGCTCTCTTTATAAATCAAAGTACTGAGTATAAGAGTTGGAATGTTATGGTGAGGTTGTATAAGACATTTGGGAATTTGGAGTATTGTGTGCAGTTTTGGTTACAGGAAGGATATTAATAAGGTTGAAAGAGTGCAGAGAAGGTTTACAAAGATGTTGCCGGGACTTGAGAAACTGAGTTACAGAGAAAGATTGAATAGGTTAGGATTTTATTCCCTGGAGCGTAGGAGAATGAGGGGTGATTTGATAGAGGTGTATAAAATTATGATGGGTATAGATAGAATGAATGCAAGCAGGATTTTTCCACTGAGACTAGGGGAGGAAAAAACAGAGAACATGGGTTAAGGGTGAAGGGGGAAAAGTTTAAAGGGAACATTAGGGGGAGCTGCTTCACACAGAGTGGTGGGAGTGTGAAATGAGCTGCCAAATGAAGTGATAAATGCAGGCTCACTTCTAACATTTAAGAAAAACTTGGACAGTTACATGGATGAGAGGTGTATGGAAGGATATGGTCCAGGTGCAGGTCAGTGGGACTAGGCATAAAAATGGTTCAGCACAGCCAAGAAGGGCCAAAAGGCCTGTTTCTGTGCTGAAATGTTCTATGGTTCTAAGGGGACGAGTGGAAGACAACCTTCAACACCTCCACAGGCCTATGAAGTCCCTTGTGATGCCCTTGGGGCTAGCCAGTGCCCCTGCTGCTTTTCAGACCCTTGTCAGCGATGTACTCCTAGACATGTTGAATCAATTTGTTGTTGTGTATTTGGATGACATTGTTATCCATGCACACTCTCACCAGGCACAGTTCTTTGATGGCTTCTTGACGACATCCTTTATGCCAGACCAGAAAAGTATGGATTACACAAAGAGCAGGTGTTGTTCTCGGGCCACATTCTCACTCCTTCCAGTGTTCAAATGGACCCGTGTAAAGTTCAGGCAGTCACAGAGTGGCTCAAGCTATCTACAGTTAACAGCTCAGATGTTTGCAAACTTTTATCGTAGCTTCATCAGAAACTTCAGTTCCATCCCCACTCACACACCAAGACTTCTGCAGGATCCTGATGAACAAGTGAAGAAGACTAAGCTTTCATAGAGCCCCAGTGCTACAATATCCAGACCCACCCAATCGATTCATCGTTGAGGTTGATGCATCCGATATCGGCATTGGAGCTGTACTCTCCCAGTGCTCTTCTGTAGATAATCAGCTGAATCTGTGTGCTTTCCTTTTCCATTTGGGGGCTCAATGCATTGTAGGAAAGGTGGATGAAGATGAGGTAGCTGGTTTACCTACAGGGGTAAATGTGTAGTAAGAAGCAACTGTTGAGAGGGCAAAATTGCAGTCAACGGGATGAGTTTCAGTATAAATGGCAGACAAAATTGAAAAGGGTGAATGTAGGATTGAAGTTGTTATATTTGAATGCACGCAGTAAATGGAATAAGGTCGATGAACTTGTACCAAGTTGCAGATTGACATGTATGATATTGTAGACATCACTGAGTCATGGCTGAAAGAAGATCATGGCTGGGAGCTTAATGTTGAAGGATACACACTGTATCGAAAGGACAGGCAGGACGGCAGAGCATTGCCAACAGCATTGCTCTGTTGGTAAAAAATTAAATCAAATCATTAAAAGAGATAATATAGGGTTGAAAGGTGTTGAATTATTATGAATAGAGCTAAGGAATTGCAAGGGTAAAAAGTCACTGATGGGAGTCATATACAGACCCCCAAACAGTAGTAAGGTTGTAGTTGTCAAATTACAACAGGAAATAGAAAATGCATGCCAAAAGGGCAATGTCATTGGGGATTTCAATATGCAGGTAGATTGGGAAAATCAGGTAGGTGCTGGATTCCAAGAGGGGAAATTTCTAGAGTGCCGATGAGATGGCTTTTTAGAGCAGCTCATGGCTGAGTTCACTGGAAGATCAGCAATTCTGGATTGGGTGTTGTGCAATGAACCAGAATTGATCAGAGATCTAAGGTAAAAGAACTCGAAGGAGCCAGTGATCTTCACAAGATTGAATTCATCTTGAAATTTGAGAAGGAGAAGCTAAAGTCAGATGTATCAGTATTACAGTGGAGTAAAGGGAATTACAGAGGCATCAGAGAGGAGTTGTCCAGAATAGAATGGAACGGAACACTGACAGCAATGGGTGGAATTTCCGGAAGGAATTTGTAAGGCAAAAGGTATACACATCCTAAAGTGGAAGAAATATTCTAAAGGCAAGATGACACAACCGTGGCTAACAAGAGAAGTCAAAGCCAACATAAAAGCCAAAGGGAGGGGATTAATAGAGCAAAAATTAGTGGAAAGCTAGAGGATTGGGAAGCTTTTAATAAAAACCAAGAGAGGGCAACCAAAAAAGTAATGAAGAAGATAAAGATTGAATACAAAAGTAAGCTAGACAAGGATATTAAAGGGAATGCCAGAAGTTTCTACAGATACATAAAACATAAAAGAAAGGTGAGTGTGTTTATTGGATCACTGGAAAATGAAGCTGGAGAGGTTATAATGGGGGGACAACGAAATGGCAGATGGACTGAATAAGTATTTTGCATCAGTCTTCACTGTGGAAGACACTGGCAGTATGGGGGAAGGTTCAGGTGTTGGGGTCATGAAGTGTGTGAAGTTACTATTACTAGAGAAGAAGTTAGGAAAAATGTAAAGTCTGAAAGAGGATGTCACCTGGACCAGACAGTGTACACCCAGGTTCTGAAAGAGGTGGCTGAAGAGACTGTGGAGGCATTAGTAATGATCTTTCAAGAATCACTGGATTCCAGAATGGTTCTAGAAGACTGGGAAATTGCAAATGTCATTCCACTCTTCAAGAAGAAAGGAAACTATAGGCCAGTTAGTCTGACCTCAGAGGTTGAGGAGATATTGGAGTCAATTATTAAGCATGAGGTCTCAGAGTACTTGGAGGCACATGATTAATTAGACTGTAATCAGCATGGTTTCCTCCAGGAAAAATCTTGCCTGACAAACCATTTGGAATTCTTTGAAGAAATAACAAGCAGGATAGGCAAAAGAGAAACAGTTGATGTTGTGTACTTGTATTTTCAGTAAGTAGGCCTTTGACAAAGTGCCACACATGAGCCTGCTTAACAAGCTAAGAGCCCATGGTATTACAGGAAAGATATTTGCACAGATGGAGCTTTGGCTGATTGGCAGAAGGCAAAGAATGGGAATAAAGGGCTGACAGGGAACTGTGTTGGGTCCACTTCTTTTTAGCTTTTATGTTAATGATTTGGATGACAGAAATAATGGGGTTGTGACTAAGTTTGCGGATGATATGAAGATAGGTGGAGGGGCAGGTAGTGTTGAGAAAGCAGGGATGCTGCAGACAGATGAGGACAATGGGCAAAGAAGTAACAAATAGAATATAGTGTTGGGAAGTGTATGGTCATGTACTTTGGTAGAAAGAATACAAATACAGATTATTTTCTAAAAGGGGAGTAAATTAAAAAAAAAACTGAGTACAATGAGACTTGGGAGCCCTTATGCAAGATTCCCTAAAGGTTAATTTGAAGGATCAATCTGTGATGAGGAGGGTCAATGCAATGTTAGCATTCATTTCAAGAGGACTAGCATTTCATTGTGGTGTATCTGTGGAATTTGTTGTCACAAGCAGCTGTGGAGGAGGATGATAGATTCTTGATTGGTCAGGACATGAAGGGATACAGGGGAAGACAGGAGATTGGAGCTGAGAGGGGAAATATGGCCAAGTTTTTACATACATTCAAAGCAGAGGCTGATAGATTCTTGATTGGTCAGGACATGAAGGGATATGGGGGAAGACAGGAGATTGGAGCTGAGAGGGGAAATATGGAGGCCAAGTTTTTACATACATTCAAAGCAGAGGCTGATAGATTCTTGACTAGTCCGGACATGAAGGGATGTGAGGAAATGGCAGCATGTTGGGGCTGAGAGGTGGAGCAGACTTGATGGGCCAAATGGCCTAATTCTACTCGTATACCTTATATAATGTTATTGTCTAGGAATTGTGAGATGATGCATGTTAGCCAGTCTAATAAGTTTGGGCATGCACAATGAATGACAGAACATTGAAAAATATTGAAGAATGGACCTTAGTGTATAAGTCAAAAGATGCATGAAAGTAGCAACACAGTTAGACATGGTGATGAAGAAGGCATTGTAGATGCTGGCCTTTATTACCTGAGGTGCAGAGTACAAGAACAGGAAGATCCTGGTACAAGTTTATAGGACTTTGGTCTGCATATTGTAAACAGGACAGATATACACTGGAAAGGGTGTAGGGGTAATTCCCTGTGATGAATTGTTTTAGCTTTAAAGGGAGACCCGATAGGCTTGTTTTCCATGGGACTGTGGAGGCTGAGGGGGATCCTCAGATAGAGCACATGCTGAGAAACTTTGACCCATTGGCTAAACCTCAAGGTCATGGGATATTATGAAGTTTGGAAGGGACCTTAGAAAGAATTTGCTGAGAACATGGTGATATCTGGAGCAGACTGCCTGAGAGAGTGGTGGAAGCAGGTATTGTTACAAGATTTGGGAAACATCTGAATGAATACTTGAATCACCAGAACATAGAAAACTATGGACCTAATATGGCAAAATAGAATTAGTATGGATAAGATTTGATGGTCGGAATAGATATACTTAGTTATTTAGAGATACTTGCATGGTATCAGATCCTTCTGCCCATACCACCTAATTATGCCCAGGTGTCCAATTATCCCACTAAACCCATACATCTTTGGAATAAGTATAGGAAACCAGGACACTGGGAGGAAACCCACGTGGTCACAGGGAGAACGTACAGGCTCCTTATAGGCGGTGGCAGGAATTGAACCCACATCACCGGTGCTGTAATTGTGTTATGCTAACTGCTGTGCTACTGTGCCAACATAGTGGGCCAATGAGCCTAACCCTCTACTTTGACTATATGAATACATAACACTGGGCCTGCGGGGAGCTGATGAGATTCTTAACTAGTTCAAATGGAACCTTTGAGGTAATATTCCAACCTCGCTTGAATCTATTCCACTCACCCCTGAACTTCATACACACCATCTGCTGACTTCTCTTTGTAAGGAAGTAGGGTGTGACAAGTTTGAATCCCACACCAGGGAAAGGAATCAGTGACATGTCTGTCCTAGGTCTGTGTAATGCATGATGGTGACAAAGTTACCAATTCCAAACTAAACAAACCAGTGAGGACAGGCAGAACTGACAAACAGGAAGGTTTTGTTAAATACAGACTTGCATCCAAATACTGGAAAGGGTATTTTGGCAATTACTACAAATGATGCCTATCGCAACATCTATAAATGTATCATTTGTGTACGGATCAAGATATGCAAGTTGAGCAAAATCAATTTTGTGTTTATTTATTGGCTAGATTTTCATATAAATTCCGCAATGGTGAATTTTATTTCCTATCTCACATTTTTGGATAGTGATTTGTAAGGGGAAATTTCCTCAAACCAAATGGACAAATAGTCCGGACTGCTTGTAGATTCCATCACTGAGAGAATGTACAGAACAAGCCAGAAGGGCAATGCTAGAACAGGCATGATTAAACAGACTAGAAATGCCAATGTAGAGAAGTACAGTGGATTCCAGTTAATAGAACAGCTGCTCATTTGGAACAACTCTTAAAGAACAAAATCAAAATTGAGAAAATAGTGATGATTTTCTTCATTTATTTGGGACACTATATTGTTTAATTAGGGCAGGAGATTATTGCCAAAAGTTTTCTAACTAGTCATGTGCACTTGTGTAGACAATTTGAAATTGTTTTGCTCACCATGCTTTCAAGCATTCAGTTTTGGAAATAGCAGAAATGACCAGGAGTAAAAGTGAAATGATTTAACTACTTCACCAAATTAGGAATTACAAAGAAATCAGTGGTTTTGTAACTATGAACAAAGTCACCAGAGCTAGTGGATATAGAGTAGAAGGTTTTATTCTAGCAAAACAAGTACACAGGCATCATGTTCAAGACACTCTTGGAAGAATATGGCTGCCCAATCCAACATTACATGATATTTTTATATGCTACAGATCGAAGGTAACAGCAGGAAAATTCTATGGTCACAACGTATCTACAATACTTCCTTCGAGTTACATAATAGTTTTCAAACACCTGCTTCTTCGCACCCACACTCCAGACATCCAAAATGAATGTTAATCACCACTGATTCTGGGCTGCGTTCATGCAAATGAGGTCTAAATAGGGTGTTTCTTTGTTTGTGCTTGACCCTAATGTAATTCAAGGAAACCCATTGTTCTGAACAGTGTTTTAACTTCCATCTGCAATCCACATTCAAATCAGAAGAATGGCTGCTATTGAAGTTAATATTTACTATGTACATAAATTTCAGACACAAATTTGTTCCAGGAAAGGCCAAATTTAAGGAGGATCTGATCAAATAGTGCAGTAAAAATGCCATGTATTTCGAACCCTCTTTCCCAATTACCCTATGTTCATTTTCATCACCTCACTATAGGAAGGTTGTGGAGGCATTGGAAAGGGTACAGAGAAGGTTTAGCAAGATGCTGCCTGGTTTAGAGAGTATGGATTATGATTAGAGATAAGGGAGCTAGGGTTTTACTCTTTGGAGAGAAGGAGGATGAGAGGAGACATGATAGAGGTGTACAAGATATTAAGAGGAATAGACAGAGTGGACCGCCAGTGCCTCTTCCCCAGGGCACCACTGCTCAGTACAAGAGGACATGGCTTTAAGGTAAAGGGAGGGAAGTTCAAGGGGGATATTAGAGGAAGGTTTTTCACACAGAGAGTGGTTGGTGCGTGGAATGCACTGCTTGAGTCAGTGGTAGAGGTAGATACACTAGTGAAGTTTAAGAGACTACTAGACAGGTATATGGAGGAATTTAAGGTGGGGGGGTTAAATGGGAGGCAGGGTTTGGAGACAGGCCAAAGGGCCTGTAATGTGCTGTACTACTCTATGTTCTACATCCACACTAATATTCCTAATAGCTACCTAGAAGGCTCTTGGCAGAGTTTCTTCCAGAAATTTGACCAATAGTCTTTAAAAAGCAGCTTTGTCATTCATGTGCCTGTTGCATCCTTCCTTGCTGTCCATTTGCTGTTTTGTCTTCACCCTTCTTTCTCTGACAGCTAAAATTCAGCAGTGGCTATCAGTGGGTACTCTCTGGTCAGAGGCACCAGCAAGTAAATGTGTCAGGCTCACAAGCAATAGTTCACACTCCATGCCATAAAAAATGATTGTCAGAAATGACAACTAGTCTCTCTGACCCTCTCATCAATGTACAGGAGGGGTTGGAGCGGTCTCTATTTGAATGACTGAAAAGAGGTCACCCCCCTCTGGACTGTCCAGTTGATCACTGGTCCAGTCACTGAAAGGGCCTAGTTCATTTGTATTTGCTCCCCATTCAGGCTGGAGTGACTACCTTCAGATGCTGTGTGTAGTTTTTTTTTCTTTCTTGGTCTGCCACATCATCAGAGTTGATGCCTCTGCTGTAACTTGGATCCCTTCCCATCTATTCTTCCCAAAATTTATTTCTGTTCTGAGCTATACAAATAATCATCTACCTTCAGCAACCAGCCTTCACTACAGAGTACAGTTACCATTATACTTTAACATGCTGTTCACAACTTGCTGTCACGCTGCATTTATGTTTGCTATGGGTCTGCTTCCATCAGTTGTGGTCAGAACTGATGCAACCGTTTTGTGTGCATATCTTAGATTTTCTGCCATGGCACTGTTACTGGATACACTTGCTCTCTTTGAGAGGGTGACAAAAAGGTGGGTCCAGTGTCTCCATGAGCTGCCTCACTAGCGCTGCACACCATACATGTGTCATACACCTGGAGAACTTCCTGTGGATCTGTCCAGCTGGGAGTGAAACCTGTCTTTTCAACTTGCTGTCCGACCATGACTTGGTCACCTGGCTGTGGGAGGACTAACCTTCTCTCCCTCTGGCTCTCTCTGATCTTCAATACATTGCTCCTGCTTTGCTCCATCCCTCAATGTGTTACTCTGGTTACAGTGGTCCTTCACATCTTCATATATCTTGCTAGATTGGCAGTTGTAGACTCTTCCTGTACACTTGTAATTGCTGCTGCTGTTTGTTCTTCTGATCCCCTCCTCTCACTGATGTCTGCTTTTCACTCGTTCCCTTTCAGCTCCTTACTCTCCCCTTTCTGGTGAGCCTTTACTTCAATCACTGCTCCCTCCTCAGGCAGCTGTCACTACATCTAACAGCTCCTGACTGAGCTTGGCTCCCCCTGTTGGGACCTTGTCCATGTTATTTCTCCTTTTCCTGACTTTGTGATAGCACCTGCATGTCTATCCCCTGGATAGTACCTTCATTGTTTGGGCACACTGAAAAAAACTGCAGGAAGCTACACTTCCTCAATCTCAAGTACCTGGGGCTGACTTCTCTCCACCCTCATTGTTGCAGATCCTGCACTAGTAATGTAAATTGCCTCTCCAGTCATGGGCAAGGTTAGATCAGTTATTGATACTGATGACCCCGTGTCCACTAACATTTCACATTGCTGGCCCCCTAATAATCCTCTTGTGTACATCCGTGGATGACCACCACTGGAAATAGAGGCTGTCATCAGCTGGTTGTCTGACCTCACCAGCTCTATAATCTGGTCAGCAGTCAAATCAGAAAGAGAATCCACAGAAGGCTGTGGATTCTGAATGATTCTCACACTTTCCTCTCTTCTCAGACCATGGACTGAAAGGCCAGACAAGTCATTTCCTTTACTCTCCCATTTCCTTGTCAAGTGTCCTGGTTGCTGGCACACAAAGCAAGTCTTCTGTGATATCACAGCAGCTACATTCACTAAAGCCATTTTACAGCTTCTCTCCCCACCTCCCTGCTGGTCTATCTCACCAGCCCAAGGTAATATAGCAGAGCAGGTTGATCCCATTGCTATCCCCGAATCTAAAACTTCCTGCTGGGTTGAGTTCAGGCTTTCCTTCAGCATTTTCAGGAAGACTGGGTCAGCCATCCCTGGATTATCCAAACCTGAATACTCCTCATATTTACATTCTGCATAATCCATGGCTGTCTCATTAGATGTCTGATTCACCAATATTATCAGTTACTCTCACCTCCCCCTTAAATAAGTAATATCCCTCTTCATTGCTGGTGTTCACAAAAGCTAAACGTGCCATCCCTCGCCTCCTGGGCCGTACTGTCCTACATGTTCTTCAGGCAACACATGGATCTCTTTAGGTGCATATTCTGAATTACAATCATTTCCTTGAGCTTGCGCCAGAATTCTGCATTCCCACAAGCAACCTTAAGTGAAGGAAACTGAAAAAATGCTCTGCTTCTCCTGTTACCATGAAGGGCTTATGATGGTCATAGTCAAGGTCAAGGGCTGGCTCGAGCCGCCTGGGTTCTTAACCTGACATTGCCTGACCTCAAATGGTGCTGTCCCAACAGATATATTTGGGTATAACCCCTCCCTCAAATATCTCCACACTAATTCCTGACTCCACACTCTCTGACTCTCTGCTTAGTTAGAATTATAATCCTGAATTGTATCTGTCTGGGTAGCCTCCAACCCTATGGCATGAACATCAATTTGTCTCACCCAGCTATTTCTCCCTTCTCACTTCTCATGTTTCCATTCTTCACCCTGGCTCTTCGCTTACCCCTTCTTCTTCCCTGTCCATTATCTCCCCCTGAGGCCTCTCGTCCTTCCTTTACTCTTTGTCCACTTTCTTTTCCTATCAGATTCCTTCTTCTTCAGCCCTTTACCACTTCACCCATCCCCTCCAAGTTTCTTACTTCACATGTCTTCCACCACCTACCCATATTCCTAATCACCTGGTCTCACATTGCACCTGCCAATTTCTATTCTTACCCTCTCCCACCTTCTTATTCTGGCTTATGCCTCCTTCCTTTCCAGTCCTGCTGAAGGATCTTTGTCCAAAGCGTTGATCATTTATTCACCCCAGAGTTGTTCAGTTCCTCCAGCATTTTGTATGTATTACTCTAGATTTCCAGCATCTGCAGAATCCTTGTCATAGAGTAATAAAGAACTAGGACTGGACTGTTGTCTTTTCAGCCCCTCATCCATGCCAAACTACTATTCTGCCTAGTCCAGCCCAGTTGACCTGCATATGGACCATAGCCTTCCATATCCCTCCCAACCATGTACCTATCCAAACTTCTCTTAAATGTTTAAATCAAATCCAAATTCACCACTTCCACTGGCAGCTTGCTCTACACTCTCCCTGTCCTCTGAGTGAAGAAGTTCCCTTCATTTTCTCTTTAAACTTTTCACCTTTCACCTTTAACCCATGACCTCTAGTTCTAGTCTCTTCCAAACTCAGTAGAAAGAGCCTGCTTGCCCCCTATCAATACTCCTCATAACTTTCTATACTTCTATTAAATCTCCCCTCTCCCACCTCCTTTCATATAAATCTACAACTCATTACAGGCCCTTCAGCTCACAAAGTTGGGCTGACCATGTAAACCTTCCAGGGAATAAAGACCTAACCTTTTCAATCTTTCATATAACTCAGGTCCTCGAGACCCAACATCATTGCAAATTTTCTTTGCACTATTTCAACCTTATTGATATCTTGTCTGTAAGTAGGTGACCAGAACGACACAAAACATCCAAATTTACAATTTACAACTTCAACATCTCATCTGATTAATTAAGGCCAATATGAGAAGATCTCTTTACGGTCCTATCTACATGTCAGATCACTTTCAGGCATCCTTCTGTTCTACCACACTCTTCAGTTCCTCATGCAGCTGGACCATGGACTTCCTGTCAGATCACCAGCAGGTGGCAAGAGTGGGGTCCCTTACCTCTGCCCCTCAATGTAAGAGCCCCTCAGGGCTGTGTCCTAACTCCCCTCCTTTACTCTCTGTATACCCATGTTGCCACCCATAGCTCCAATGGTAGCAGCTAGAACAGTTTGTGGTTGGGGTAACTTGGGTCCCCAATGATCGTTTGGGCTCTGTCGCTACCCACAGCTCCAACTTGCTAATTAAATTTGCTGATGATACTACATTGATTGGCCTAATCTCAAATAATAATGAGGCAGCCTACAGAGAAGAAATCATCGCCTTGACACAATGGTGTCAAGAAAACAATCTCTCCCTCAGTGTTGCAAAAACAAAGGAACTGGTTGTGGACTACAGGAGGAATGGAGACAGGCTAGCCCCTATAGACATCAATGGATCTGGGGTTGAGAGGGTGAACAGCTTTAAGTTCCTCAGCATAGTTTCTTCCACAGTGATGCTAGCTTCACAGACCTGGAGCAGTAGACATTCTGTTCTAAGCCAGTCTGATTGGCATGGTTGGATCTTCTTGATTCAGCCTGTGGACTTCTGGACTGAGATCAGGATCATTCCTTGCAATCAGCAGTTTCAGTCCCCATTTATTCCAGCAAAGAAAATGCACAGTTTGTCAATCTTAAGGCTTATTTTAGAAATTTTTCCTCCAGCGAGCAATGTGTTCCAGGTTTGAAGAATGTGGTTGTGTTCTCTATGTGGCCAGTGCAGGGTCTGGTGGAACAAAAGAGGAAGTATTCTTCCCACTGTTGCAGAGGACGGATATGTACTTCATGGCTCTTGATTTGGGCCATGCCATGAGCATCTTCAGCAAGCTTTTGTGAAGGGATGCCAGAATATTCCCAAGTGCTTACTGGTTGGTTGGGAATTGCTGAGGGGTGAGATCTTTAGCAGGTTGTCAGGTTGTACCACATTGCCAGTTCAGTCAGGACCTCTTGAGATTTTATATGAGATCATAAAATATAGGAGCAGAATTCGGCTATTTGGCCCATTGAGTCTTCTACGCCATTTCATCGTGACTGCGTCAACTTTCATCTCAGCCCCACTCTTCTGCCTTCCCATATCCCTGCATGCCTGACCAATCAAGAATCTATCAACCTCAGCCTTAAATATACATAATGACTTGGACTCCACAGCTGCCTGTGGAAAAGTCTTCCACAAATTCACCACTTTCTGGCTAAAGAAATTCCTCCTCATCTCTGTTCCTACAGAATGTGCCTCTGTGTCTTCTGGTCTTCGACTCTCCCACCACAGGAAACATCCCCTCCACATCCACTCTACCAAGGTCTTTCAACATTTGATAGGTTTCAATGACAAGTCACCCATCATTCTTCTGAATTCTAGTGAATACAGCCCCAGAGCCATCAAACACTCTTCAAACAAGCTATTCAATCCTGGAATCGAAAGAGATGGTTGTTGACTTCAGGAGGGCATGGAGCAACCACTCCCACTGAACATCGATGGCTCCTAGGTAGAGATCGTTAAAGAGCACCAAATTTCTTGGTATTCAACTGGTGGAGAATCTCACCTGGTCCCTCAACACCAGCTCCCTGGCAAAGAAAGCCCAGCTGCGTCTCTACTTTTTACGAAGGCTGAGGAAAGTCCATCTCCCACCCCCTATCCTCACCACATTCTACAGGTGTTGTATTGAGAGCATCCTGAGCAGCTGCATAACTGCTTGGTTCGGAAATTGCACCATCTCAGACCGCAAGACCCTGCAGCGGATAGAGGTCAAATGAGAAGATCATCGGGGTCTCTCTTCCCGCCATCACAGACATTTACACTACACGCTGCATCCGCAAAGCAAACAGCATTATGAAAGACCCCATGCACCCCTCATACAATCTCTTCTCCCTCCTGCCATCTGGGAAAAGGCACCAAAACATTTGGGCTCTCACGACCAGACTATGTAACAGTTTCTTCCCCCAAGCTATCAGATTCCTCAATACGCAGCGCCTGGCCTGACACCTATTGTCCTGTTTATTATTTATTGTAATGCCTGCACTCTTTTGTGCACTTTATGCAGTCCTGGGTTGGTCTGTAGTCTAGTGTAGTTGTTGTGTGTTTTTTTTTCTCAGTGTTTTTTTATTACGTAGTTCAGTCTAGTTTTTGTAATGTGTCATTTAACACCATGGTCCTGAAAAATGCTCACTTATTTTTACTATGTACTGTACCAGCAGTTATGGTTGAAATGACAATAAAAGTGACTTGACTTGACTTGATGAACCTCCTTTGAATGTTCTCCTGTTTCAGCGTTCAGTTTCTAAGCTGAGGGGCCCAAACCTGCTCATAATACTTCAGGTGAGACCTCACCAGTGCTTTATAAAGTTTCAACAATACCTCTTTGCTTTCATATTCTAGTCCTCTTGAAATGAATGTTAACATCGCATTTCCCTTCCTCATCACAGACTCAACTTGCAAATTAACCTTCAGGGAATCCTGCACAAGGACTCCTAATTCCCCTTGTGCTTCAGTTTTTTTTTGTATTTTCTCTCCATTTAGAAAACTGTCAACCTTTTCATTTCTTTTACCAAAGTGCATGACCATATACTTCCTGACACTGTATTCCATTTGACATTTCTTTTTCCATTCTCCTAATCTGTAAGTCCTTCTACAGCCATTTTTTGAGGATGTGACTAAACACATTGATGAAGGAAGAGCAGTAGATGTAGTGTATATGGATTTCTGCAAGGCATTTGATAAGGTACCCTATGCAAGGCTTATTGAGAAAGTAAGGAGGCATGGGATCCAAGGGGTCATTGTTTTGTGGATCCAGAACTGGCTTGCCCACAGAAGGCAAAGAGAGGTTGTAGACGGGTCATATTCTGTATGGAGGTCGGTCATCAGTGGATTGCTTCAAGGATCTGTTCTGGGACCCTTACTCTTCGTGATTTTTATATATGACCTGAATGAAGAAGTGCAGGGATGGGTTAGTAAGTTTGCTGATGACACAAAGGTTGGAGATGTGGATAGTGTAGAGGGCTGTCACAGGTTACAGCGGGACAGTGATAGGATCCAAAACTGGGCTGAGAAGTGGCAGATGGAGTTCAACCTAGATAAGCATGAGGTGGTTCATTTTGGTAGGTCAAATATGATGGCAGAATACAGTATTAATGGTAAGACTCTTGGCAGTGTGGAGGATCAGAGGGACCTTGGGGTCCGAGTCCATAGGACACTCAAAGCAGCTGCACAGGTTGACTCAGTGGTTAAGAAGGCGTATGGTGTATTGGCCTTTGTCAATCATGGAATTGAACTTAGGATCCAAGAGGTACATAGCGTCCTGGTCAGACCCCACTTGGAGTACTGTGCTCAATTCTGGTCGCCTCACAACAGGGAGAATGTGGAAGCCATAGAAAGGGTGAAGGGAAGATTTACAAGGTTGTTGCCTGGATTGGGGAGCATTGGCTTTCATCAACTATGGGACTGAGTTTAGGAGCCGAGAGATAATGTTGCAGCTATATAGTACGCTGGTCAGACCCCACTGGTACTGTGCTCAGTTCTGGAAGGATGTGGAAGCCACAGAAAAGATGCAGAGGAGACTTACAAGGATGTTGCCTGGATTGGGGAGCATGCCTTATGAGAATAGGTTCCTGTAAATAGTCAGAGGCTTTTTCCCAGGGCTGAAATGGTTGCCACAAGAAGGCACAGGTTTAAGGTGCTGGGGAGTGGGTACAAAGGAGATGTCAGGGGTAAGTTTTTTACTCAGAGAGTGGTGAGCGTGTGGAATGGGCTGCCAGCAACAGTGGTGGAGGTGGATATGATAGGGTCTTTTAGGAGTCTTTTAAGGGTCTTTTAAGATCGGTATATAGAGCTTAGAAAAATAGAGGACTATAGGTAAGCCTAGTAATTTCTGAGGGAGGGACATGTTTGGCACAACTTTGTGGGCCAAAGGGCCTGTGTTGTGCTGTAGGTTTTCTATATTTCTCTCTACTTCCTCAAAACTGCCTGTCCCTTCACCTATCTTCATATCATCTACAAACTTTGCAACAAAACCATCAATTCCATCATCCAAATCTTTGACATATAATGTAAAAAGAATCGGTCCCAACAGAGATCCTTGTGGAACACCGGCAGCCAGCCAGGAAAGGCTCCCTTTACTCCCACTCTTTTCCTCCTGCCAATCAGCCACTACTATGCCACCACTAGCACTCTATGCTAGAATCTTTCCTGTAATACCATGGGCTCATGTTAAGCGGGCTCATGTTAAGCAGCCTCATGTGTGGCACCTTGTCAAAGGCCTTTTGAAAATCCAAATACAGAACATCAACTGTTTTTCCTTTGTCTATCTTGCTTGTTATTTCTTTAAAGAATTCCAACAGATTTAAACCATAAGACCATAAGACTTTGATGCTGTGTCCAATCAAGGATCTATCAATCTCTGCCTTAAATACACTCAACGGCCTTTCCTCCACAGCTGCATGTGGCAACAAATTCCACAAATTCACCACCCTTTCGCTAAAGAAATTTCTTTGCATCTCTGTTTTGAAAGGGCACCTTTCTATCCTGAGGCTGAGTCCTCTTGTCCTAGACTCTCCCACCATCCTTACCACCTCTACTCTGTCTCGGCCTTTTCGAAAGGTTTCGATGAGATCCCCCCTATACTTCTGAATTCCAGTGAGTACAGACCCAGATCCATCAAACATTCCTCATAATGATAACCCTTTCATCCCTGGAATCATCCTTGTGAACCTCCTCTGGATCCCCTCCAATGCCAGCACATCTTTTCTGAGATGAGGGGTGCAAAACTGTTCACAATACTCAAGGTGCGGCCTCACCAGTGCCTTATAAAGCTCCAGCATCACATCCCTGCTCTTGTATTCTAGAGCTCTTGAAATGAATTCTAACATGGCACTTGCCTTCCTCACCTTTGACTCAACCTGCAAGTTAACCTTCATGGTGTTCTGCACAGGGACTCCCAAATCCCTCTGCATCTCAGATCCTGGATTTTCTCCCTGTTTAGAAAATAGTCCACACATTTATTTCTACTACCAAAGTGCATGCCCACGCATTTTCATTTCCACTTTCTTGCCCATTCTCCTCATCTGTCTAAGTCCTTCTGCATCCTACCTGTTTCCTCAACACCACCTGCCCTCCCATCAATCTTCGTATCATCTGCTAACTTGGCAACAAAGCCATCTATTCCATCATCTAAATTATTTATATACAGCATAAAAAGAAGTGATTCCAACACCCAGCCCTGTGGTACACCACTAGTCACTGGCAGCCAACCAGAAAAGGATCCTTTTGTCAGGCAAGATTTTCCCTTGAGGAAACCATGCTGACTTTGGCCTATTTTATTGTGTGCCTCCAAGTACCCTGAGACCTCATCCTTATAAATTGACTCTAATATCTTCCCAACAACTGGGGTCAGACTAACTGGCCCACAGTTTCCTTTCTTCTGCCTCTCTCCCTTCTGGTGGAGTGATATTTGCAATTTTCTTGTCTTCCGGAAACATTCTGGAATCTATGATTCTTGAACGATCATTACTAATGCCTCCACAATCTCTTCAGTCAACTCATTCAGAACACTGGGGTGTACACCACCTGGTCCAGGTGACTTATCTACCATCATTTTTTTTAGTTTCCCAAGAACCTTGTCTCACACACTTCATGCCCCCTGACATCTGGAACTTCCAGCATACTGCTAGTGTCTTCCACAATGAAGACTGATGCAAAAGACCAATTAGTTCATTCACCATTTCCTTGTCACCCATTACTACTTCTCCAGCATTGTTTTCCAGTGGCTTGATGTCTTCTCTCACCTCTCTTTTATACTTTATGCATCTGAAGAAACTTTTGGTATCCTCTTCAATATTTTTGTCTAGCTTACTTTCGTATTCCATCTTTCTTAATGATTTTTTTACCTGCCTTCTATTGGTTTTTAAAAGCTTCCCTACTTTCTTATTTCATACTAATATTTTTCTATCAAGCCCTTTCAATCAAGTTAATTTCTTGTTTCAGCTCCAGCAGATACATTTCTTGCCTGTTCAGTCCATTGTAAGTCATGCATTTGAACAACTAGGCCTGTCCTTTTCTCTCCTCCACTTCTCTATTCCTTTCTGCCCCAAACTCCACTCCTCCTCCATACTTGTTCTTCTCCACACTTCTCCTCCTTTGCAAACTTCATCTCCACAAACCTTCTCAAGACACATTAGAAAGTCTGGTAACCTACCCCACTTTCTGGACACTCATTGCCCATACGTCTTTCAGATTTGCCATTGACTTCCAATTACACTTGGAAGCAACATTCAGTTTTAGTTGTTATAGGTGGTTTGAATAAAACTATCATAAACACAAAAGATTCTGTCGATGATAGAAATCTTGAGCAACACCCACAAAATGCTGGAGGAACTCAGCAAGTCAGGCAGCATCTATGGAGGGGAATAAACCACCTAACGAGCCTCCATATCCAGCACAACATGCTCTGCAACTTCCACCATCTCTATCGGGATCCTATCACTAAGCACATCTTTCCCTCACCAGTCCCCATCTTCATTTTCCATTACTCTGTTATGTTAGCATGAGCGTGGTATGAGAGCAGATGTGGGGGAAATAAAGGGTTTGCAGGTGAGGGAAGCATCAATGATGGTGGAATGGAAACTCTGTTCTTTGAAAACAAAGAACATCTCAGACTTCTCAAATGGAAATCCACATCCTGACAACATAAACAGCAGCAACAAAGCAACAGGGCGGGAAGAGTTATCATCAAGAGTATGAAAGCCAGTAAGTTTGGAAAAGATATCAGCGGATAATGTCTCCAGAGATGGAGACAGTGAAATTGGGAGGTGTCGAAGATGGACCAAGTAAATTTGAGGGTTGGAGGCAAAGTTGATGAAATTGAAGAGCTCAACATGGGTCCAGGAAGCCGTGCCAATACACCATATCCTGGAGAAAAAGTTGAGGAGCATTGCTAGTGTAGGCTTGGAGCAGACTTACTAATTCACACCAATCATACCTAGTGAGTGTGTATTAAGGAAGTGTTGGCTGGATCCTGGGGTAATGTGGGAAAGGCAGCTATTAGGTATTAGAGCACCAGTTGGTCAAACATGGCTTCCTTCTGCCTCACCACTGTACCTGCTTTCCAGAACCAAGAAGTTCCTGGCTGAATTCTCTTCACTAGTTTGGTACCCTCATGCTTCAAGTCCACTCAATAGTGAGACCTTCAAAATGGTAGATTGTTTCCATTGCATGGATATGGAGAAGGTTATTCGGCATGGGAGAATATACATAAGACAAAAACACTAACTGGTTAAATACATGCTGTTCCAACAGTGAACCATGCCCTGCAGAGATTTAGCAAGATCCAGCAACCCTGGGCAGGTCTGATTTGCCATTCACTATTCAGGAAATAACAGGGGTTGCTAATTCCACTCACAGAGCAGTGACAGAAATGACCAATTACATTTCAAATACACAGTGATTTGCATTAAATAGTGTGGAGCAACAGGAGTTGTGATGGATAATGCGGTACAATCTGCAAGAAGCACTCTGCTGATGATGGGCATTGAATCTAAATCTCTGGCAGCAAACAGAGCTAACTGCTGTCAGGAACATTACTTGATCTGTGTCCTCATGCCTGAACTTAGACTTTTATCATACAGATGCAGAAAATAAATGCTTTCTCCTTCAATGTGTTGATTCTGGTATTACACTGCATCTTTTCAGAAAAGTTCAAAGGCCCGACTGGTAACAATTGAAAGAACTCTTGCACTATGTTCAGGAAGTGGTCTCGTGGCATTCTAGTTTGATGGATTTGCTGTGTTTGCTATTTGCCACGCAGACTGACTTCTTCCAGACAACTTATTTATAAAGTTATTTTGGGGACTTGGAAAGATGAACATGATCATTCCATGTGTTGTTGATGATTCCCAGTTTCACCCTCTACACTGCACATCCTGGAAAAACACAGATTAAAGCCACTGTTTAAATCCACCCCTTTGATAATGAATCTGTGTTCCATATTTGGAATCAAAGTCCATAAAGTCTCAGGGTTTACAAGAAACTGCATTAGGATCTTGACTAGAGTCTGAAATCCAGTCTAAATAAAGAACTTCCAATACACTTACTCTGTTATCCCTTTCTTCCTAATTATTGCTACCACCTCTCTGAGTTTACATTTTCTTTCTTAATTCTGAACACCATTCTGCAAACTCTTCCCTTTCCTCTATCCTTGCTATGCTGGCACATCGATTTTTACCTCCTCTGTAGCTTTCCCTCATTCCTGTTGACCATATCAAATATACCCTCAGCCACTGATGAATTCTCTGGAGCTGTCCTCATCTATCCATGAGTCATGAGAACTGCAGGAAAATGCTTACCAAATTAGTATATTTTAATCAGAACTTGAGAAAAAATAGATCGAAAGAATAATACAATGTGTTCAAATGGTTTTGCTTACTAAGATAACTGTGCTGCTTCAAAGAACTCTATATGAGATCATTCTTACTGTCAGCCATTAGGCTCCATAATGAGTCAATTTATAGCTGAGGAATTGGTGACCCCCCTCCAGTTAGATTGTTTGAGGTAACTTATTTTTTATTCTTTCTTACTCCTCTTCTAATATTTGTATATCTGTGCACTTGTAATGTTACTGTGACACTGTAATTTCCTTTGGGATCAATAAAGTATCTATCTATCTATCTATCTATCTGTCTATCAAGAATGTAAACTGTATACAATCTAAAATTCTTAGTCTTTGCAGACATCCACAAAAATAGAAGAACCCCAAAAGAAAGAGAGCAAATCATTAGAACCCCAAAGCACCCTATCCCACCTCCACCATCAAGGAGCAGCATATCATCAACCTCCCCCCTCCCTCCCACCCATTTCAGCGAAAATGGATGGGATGGTCAAGTGTGGAAAGTCAGACGTTTTTTCTCAGGGCTAAAATGGTTGCCACAAGAGGACATAGGTTTAACGTGCTGGGGAGTAAGTACAGAGGAGATGTCAAGGGTAAGTTTTTTACTCAGAGAGTACTGAGTGCGTGGAATGGGCTGCCACCGAGTCTTTTAAGAGGCTTTTAGACAGGTACATGGAGCATAGTAAAATAGAGGGCTATAGGTCAGCCTATTAATTTCTAAGGTAGGGACATGTTCAGCACAACTTTGTGGGCCGAAGGGCCTGTATTGTGCTGTAGGTTTTCTATGTTTCTAATATCGTATAATGACCAACTCATCTTCAGACAAGTTGATTCCTCACTTCATATCAGTCATCCCTCTGCAATATTAGCTAAGCTTTTTCTCTTCCTGTTTCTTCTCTCTGGGACTGGAGTACCATGCTGAGTCTGGCCTGCCAAGTTTGTCTTCCTGCTCCCAGGTTATTTTCTCACACCCAATAGTCTACGTGCTCACCTCTATTTACTCCCACTCACTCAATGACCAGATGAACTTTGTTTACACCTTAGCACCATGATTACCTCAGTTTACCTCCTCCACCTACCCTGCAGCTTGAGAAACATATTTTGTCTTTTTTCTCATACTGATGAGGAATCTCTGACAATACATCAAATTAGTATTCATAAATGGTAGAACATCTAGGAGGCACAAACATGTAAAAATCTGCAGATGCAGGAAGTCAAAAGCAACACGCATAAAATGCTGGAGGAACTCAGCAGGTCAGGAGCATCAATAGAAACTTTGCATTTGACAAGGTTCCACATGGTAGGCTTATTCAGGAAGTCAGAAGGCATGGGATCCAGGGAGGTTTGGCCAGGTGGATTCAGAATTGACTTGCCTGCAGAAAGCAGAGGGTTGTGGTGGAGGGAGTACATTCAGATTGGAGGGTTGTGACTAGTGGTGTCCCACAAGGATCGGTTCTGGGACCTCTATTTTTTGTGATTTTTATTAACGACCTGGATGTGGGGGTAGAAGGGTGGGTTGGCAAGTTTGCAGTCGACACAAAGGTTGGTGGTGTTGTGGATAGTGTTGAGGACTGTCGAAGATTGCAGAGAGACATTGATAGGATGCAGAAGTGGGCTGAGAAGTGGCAGAAGGAGTTGAACCTGGAGAAGTGTGAGATGGTACACTTTGGAAGGACAGAGTACACAGTAAATGGCAGGATACTTGGGAGTGTGGAGGAACAGAGGGATCTGGGGATACATGTCCACAGATCCCTGAAAGTTGCCTCACAGGTAGATAAGGTAGTTAAGAAAGCTTTCATAAGTCGAGGGATAGAGTTTAAGAGTTGCGGGGTAATGATGCAGCTCTATAAAACTCTAGTTAGGCCACACTTGGAAAACTGTGTCCAGTTCTGGTCGCCTCACTATAGGAAGGATGTGGAAGCATTGGAAAGGGTACAGAGGAGATTTACCAGGATGCTGCCTGGTTTAGAGAGTATGGATTATGATCAGAGATTAATGGAGCTAGGGCTTTACTCTTTGGAGAGAAGGAGGATGAGAGGAGACATGATAGAGGTGTACAAGAGATTAAGAGGAATAGATAGAGTGGACAGCCAGCGCCTCTTCCCCAGAGCACCACTTCTCAATGCAAGAGGACGTGGCTTTAAGTTAAGGGGAGGAAAGTTCAAGGGGGATATTAGAGGAAGGTTTTTTTACTCAGAGTGGTTGGTGCATGGAATGCACTGCCTGAGTCAGTGGTGGAGGCAGATACACTAGTGAAGTTTAAGAGACTACTAGACAGGTATATGGAGGAATTTAAGGTGGAGGATTATTTGGGAGGCAGGGTTTAAGGGTCGGCACAATATTGTGGGCCAAATAGCCTGTACTGTGCTGTATCCCTGCAAGTGCAAATGATACACCTGTCCCCACACCTCCCCCATTACCACCATTCCGGGCACCAGACAGTCCTTCCAGGTGAGGCAGCACATCACCTGCGAGTCTGCTGGAGTCATCCATTGCATCCGGTGCTTCCGGTGCAGCCTCCTCTACATCGGCGAGACCCGACACAGATTGGGGGACGGCTTTGTCGAGCACCTCTGCTCCGTCCGTCACAATAGACAGGACCTCCTGGTTGTCATCCACTTCAACTCTGCCTCTCATTCCCATTCGGATATGTCCATACATGGCCCCCTCTACTGCCATGATGAGGCCAAACTCAGGTTGGAGGAGCAACACCTCATCTACTGTCTGGGTAGCCTCCAGCCTGGTGGTATGAACATTGAATTCTCCAATTTCCGGTAATTCCCTCCCCCTCCCCCTTCCCCTAAACCAGGTCCCTTTCTGCCGCTCCCCCTTTCAACTTTCTGCTTCTTTATCTCTACAGTTCTTTCATGCTTATCCCCTCCCCCTCCCCCCTTTATCTTTCCTCTGATTGGTTTTCCACCCGACGCCTCTAGGCCCTACCCCCTCCCCTATCTCTATTACTGGGCTTTGGTCCTTTCTCCCCCCCCCCGCATTCCTGATGAAGGGTCTCGGCCCAAAACATTGGCTACTCTTTTCTCAAGGATGCTACCTGACCTGCTGAGTTCTTCCAGCGTTGTGTTCGTATTCTGTGCTGTATTGTTCTCTGCTTTTTGTCCTTTGAAAAGAGTACACAGGATTTTGTCAGGTCTCCTCTTGCTGATTTCCTCCAGCACTTTGTGTGTATTGCTTCAGAAAATTTAGGAGGTTGGCGAAGAGATGGTGGAAGAGTTGAGGAGATTGATGGATGTATTATCTACTTGAAATGAAGTTGAATGAATAAACTGGTGACCACACAGAGAGCGAATTGGATTCATAAAGTGGTGACTATAATAACTATCAGGTAATAGAGTGAACTTGGGTAAGTCAGTAGTGGGTGGCTGGGTTTGTAGATTATATTAATTGGTTAGATGAGTTCGGCAAGTAGAGTCATTGATCACTGGGTGCCAGATTAAAAAGCCATTTCTTGTTTTATTTCTCTTTCTTTTAATAAAATCACTTTGGTGGTTGAGTGTGAATCACCAGGGTGTGTATTCTGACCTTTCTGGCTCAGCGCAGCCAGAATACTACAACATGCACATTAAGGATCCAGCAAAGGCAATAGGCTGACGATGACAGACACCACTGAAGCAAGCAAAGAGGACAAGGTTTGTCCAACACATATCTTTTACAGCATCTCTGGAAGTCAAATTCAGTGAATCCAGCATTTAAATGCATCAGTGACTGTTCATTAAAGTATCCTACTTGTGTGATACTGTATCACACAAGTATCCTAACATCCTTCAGGCAAACCCACTAGAATTCAGCTTCTCTCTCATACTACTCTGTAGAACTTGCCTAAGTGTGTTGAGGTTGGAGTGACAGCTTAGCTCACGAGGTACAGGCACTGGCTCCTTCAGCCCACAATGTACTCTATATGTACATTTCTCCACACTGGGAGTGTATCCCTCTATATCTTGCCAATGTCTACCTCCTCTATGTGAAAAAAATTCCCCTTGAAACCCCAATTAAATCTCCTTCTCACCTTTAACCTATGGCGTCCTGAACTCATAAACCGGACAGGTGTTAATCTCAGATCGTTGATTTCACTACACTGCTTGAAAGACTCTCCAACGAGGTCCAGCTCTAGAACAAAAGTGGAAACAGTTGCATAAAGACCAGGATTTCCAAGACACCTATAACTAGAATCAGAATCAGGTTTATTATCACTGACCTATATCATGAGAAATGTTGTTTTGTGGAAGGAAATATTACAGTCCTCATGAAGGATCTCAGCCTGAAACGTCAACTGTACTTTTTTCCACAGATGCTGGCTGAACTGCTGAGTTCCTCTAGTATTTTGTGTGTGTTGCAGAAGACAAATCGTATTGTGTTTGACTGCAGACTGCTGCAAAATTCATGGACTAAGGGTCTTGGAGTATATATATTTTTGTGTGTCTGTATTTTACTGATATTTTATATGTGTTTACCATACATGCCTTGAGCTGTGTCTGACTGTTGATACTGTGGGTTGTACTGTGGGGTAACACTGTTTCATTTGGCTGTATTCATGAGTATTCATGTATGGCTGGATAACAATTAAACTTGAATTTGATGTACCAAATCTCCTGAAACTCCTAACGAAGCTGAATGAAGAGGGAAATAGTGAGGGGGAGGGGTAGATATCTCTGTGGGGTAATCCAGTGGTAGGTATGGGAATTGTGCAGGATAAGCCATTTAAAATGTGGAAGCTATTTGGCTGGATGATGAGGAGAAAGGTAAACTTTATTTTTGATCCAGCTGGGGAAAGAGAGAATGAGAGAAGGTGCAGGCAACAGAAGACATGCAGCTGAAAAACCCATTAATTATGGTAGACAGGAAGCCACAGGAAGACCTTGCAAAAACACTGGTGTGTAAGTCTTGTCTTGCAAATTCAATGGAAGCAGAAAATGTGAGAGAATATAATGTGGCCCTTTCCACAATCATGACAACAGAGGGAGTCTGTAAGCTCCAGCAGAATTCAACATGGTGCCAAGCTTGATATTTAGTAAGATGGGATGCCGGGGTGAAAGGTAAACCTCCACTGAGCATGGTTTTATGTCTTGGATGAAAAGTAGGAAGCGGTGGCAGTAAGTCTGTGGTGGTGTAGTGAACAGTGAAGATTATCCAAGATTACAATGAGATTACAATGGTATATTTTGAGTACTACGTAGAGTTTAGGTTAGGTCCTTGCTATAGGAAGGATCTGATTAGAGTCTAAAAGGTGCAGAAAAGATTTATGAAGTTGTTACTGGCACTGGAGCTTTTGAGTTGTAAGGAGAGGCTGGGGTTCCTGAGAGCATAGGAGGCTGAGTTCAAAATTCAAAATAAATGTATTATTAAAATACATGTATGTCACTATATACAACCATAAAATCCATTTCCCTGTGGGCTTTCCAGCCAGTTGATCAGCACAGGCCTTTAGTGCGCAGGCAGGTACCCCGTCTGGGCTGGATGCTTTCTATAGGTTCATCCTCCTGAAGAATACTCTTACATCAACCCAGAATCTTAAATCACAGGTTTTTTTGGGGGCAGTAGGAGTTTCTGAAGATTCCTCCATGTTTTGATGGTCAAAGTGAGCATAGAAGGCATTGGCCTCATTTGAGGAATGAGACCCCTGCCCCCACCCAGTCATTGGAGAACAAGACTGAGGATTTAATGGCAAGATTGCTTTATCAGAGCAAATTGCTATAGTCTGTGTTTCACAGAGACATGGCTCACACTGAACATGTCAGATTCTCTTATCAGATCCAAGGGTTTCTCGATACACAGGATACACAGCAGTTTGGTCAAAACTGCTGATTCGGAGAAGGCAAAAGGTGGGGTGGGGTCTGTGATTTTAATGATAAACTCCCTGCTGTGCTCAGATGTGGCAATTGTGTTGTACTCTTGTTTTCCTAAGCTGTAACATCAAACAATTAAGCGCCAACCATTCTACTTACCAGAAGAGTTCTCTTCAGTGATCCTGACTGCAGTTTACACACCACCAAAAACTGACAGTAATTAGGCACTCAAAATATTGAAGGGTATCATCACCAGACAAGAAACAGTCCTCCCCAATATATTTAAATCATAGTCAGGGACTTCAATCAGGCTTGCTTGAAGAACTCTCTGCCCCTTTACCATCAGCACCAGAGGTCCCAATACACTGTCTACTGCTGTACTACCATAAGGAATGTCTCCCATTCCATGAGGGCAGAGTTTACAGAGGTTTATGAAATAAAGAGGGGCAGCAAAAAGGTGAATGGTCACAGTCTTTTCCCCAGGGTAAAGGAGTGAAAAACTAGAAGGCATATGTTAGGTAAGATTTAAAAGGGACTTGAGGGGTAACTTTTTAATGCAGAGGGTAATCAGTTTTTGAAATGAGCTGCCAGAGTATATGGAAGTGGCATTGTGTACAATAATAACACTAAAAATATAATTGAACAAGTACATGGATAGAAAAGGCTTAGAGGAATATGAGCCAAACACAGGCAAATGGAACCAGCTTGGTTAGCAAGGACATGTCGGGCCGAAGGGCCTGAATCCGATGAGATATAACTCAATAACTGGAGCACATCACTTGGGATCAAAGAGGGCAGATCGAAAGGGATGGTTAATACATGAAGCAGGATGGAATTGGAGAAAAGTGGAGGCAAACAAGGATTGAGAGGGCAATTAGAATTCAAGAGCAACTGATGTTTGCAGTTGATAGTGTCTGAAAGGAAGTATGCTGTCGTTGAAGCACAAAACCTGCACAAGGACAGCCTTGAGATAGATCGGTGATGCAATTTGTTTAGCTGGAACCTCCTGTGATCTTCATGCAACAACACTGCTGGTCCAGACCTGTGTGAAATGCCTAGATAAGCCCTCCTCTCCCAGCTCTGCTGTAGTCAGAGACCCTCTGCAGAAAGGTTGCAAGGACACCCTGCAAGTGTAGCCAGGGTGCAGGTGGCACTCTGTGGTGAAACATCCATTATCCAGCAGCAGGCAGTAGTTGGTTCCCAGGAGAAAGTGAGAACCCCTTACATCTTAGGAAATGTCTGCAGCTTCTGCAATTGTGTTTATGGCCCAGCTCTGAGTCACCTCAGGACCCCATTGTCACAGAGACAGCCATGAGCAATAGCACCAGTTTGCATTGTTCTCCTAGTGGTCTCAAAATCTGTGGCACATTTGAAATATTGAATCAAACCAGACCACATTTACAGAAAGTGGATTGAATTCATACTGAGAAAGACAAAGGTGATCGCTGTTTCACAGAGATATGGTTCAGAGTCCTGGTATAATGCTTCTCAACACCACTGTTCCTGAGGAGAATGTAGGTTCTGAAACATGCTCCACTCCTGTAACCTATGTATGCATGACATGGTCTGGCTTTAGATCACTGGGTCATTGTGTCACTTATTCAACTATGAAGCACCAGTGTTAAATATAGTTGAGATAAAGAGCTACAGGATAAAGAAAGTTACAGGACAGAATACAGAAAAAATCATTTCACAGAAGACCTTCTCTTCAAGTATTCTGGAGCTGACAGAAATAGGGAAACTGTACTGAGTCCTATTTCAACCATTAGTAAATATTAAACCATATAACATATAACCATATACCAATCACAGCACGGAAACAGGCCATCTCGGCCCTCCTAGTCCGTGCCGAACTCTTAATCTCACCTAGTCCCACCTACCCGCACTCAGCCCATAACCCTCCACTCCTTTTTCCACCCTATCTACATGAGACTCCACCTTCAGGGAACTATGCACTATTATTCCTAGATCTCTCTGTTCCACTGCATTCCTCAATGCCCTACCATTTACCCTATATGTTCTATTTGGATTATTCTTGCCAAAATGTAGAACCTCACACTTCTCAGCATTAAATTCCATCTGCCAACATTCAGCCCATTCTTCTAACTGGCCTAAATCTCTCTGCAAGCTTTGAAAACCTACTTCATTATCCACAACTCCACCTTAGTATCATCTGCATGCTTACTAATCCAATTTACCACCCCATCATCCAGATCATTTATGTATATTGCAAACAACAAAGGGCCCAAAACAGATCCCTGAGGCACCCCGCTAGTCACCGGCCTCTATCCCGATAAACAATTATCCACCACTATTCTCTGGCATCTCCCATTTAGCCACTGTTGAATCCATTTTATTACTCCAGCATTAATACCTAACGACTGAACCTTCTTAACTAACCTTCCATGTGGAACTTTGTCAAAGGCTTTGCTGAAGTCCATATAGACTACATCCACTGCCTTACCCTTGTCAACGTTCCTCGTAACTTCAAAAAATTCAATAAGGTTTGTCAAACATGACCTTCCACGCACAAATCCATGCTGGCTACTCCTAATCAGATCCCATCTATCCAGATAATTATTAATACTATCTCTAAGAATACTTTCCATTCATTTACCCACCACTGATGTCAAACTGACAGGTCTATAATTGCTAGGCTTACTTCTAGAACCCTTTTTAAACAATAGACAATAGACAATAGGTGCAGAAGTAGACCATTCGGCCCCTCGAGTCTGCACTGCCATTCTGAGATCATGGCTGATCATTCACTATCAATACCCAGTCCCTGCCTTGTCCCCATATCCCTTGATTCCCCTATCCATCAGATATCTATCTAGCTCCTTCTTGAAAGCATCCAGAGAATTGGCCTCCACCGTCTTCCGAGGCAGTGCATTCCACACCTCCACAACTCTCTGGGAGAAGAAGCTCTTCCTCAACTCTGTTTTAAATAACAGACCTCTTATTCTCAATCCATGCCCTCTGGTACTGGACTCTCCCAACATCTGGAACATATTTCCTGCCTCAATCCTATCAAATCCTTTAATTATCTTAAACGTTTCAATCAGATCCCCTCTCAATCTCCTCAATTCCAGTGTGTACAAGCCCAATCTCTCCAATCTCTCTGCGTAAGACAGCCCTGCCATCCCAGGAATCAACCTAGTGAATCTACGCTGCACTTCCTCAATTGCCAGAATGTCCTTCCTTAAACCTGGAGACCAAAACTGTACACAATATTCCAGGTGTGGTCTCACCAGGGCCCTGTACAAATGCAAAAGGACATCCTTGCTCTTGTACTCAATTCCCCTTGTAACAAAGGACAACATTCCATTTGCCCTCTTCACTGCCTGTTGCACTTGCTCATTCACCTTCATTGACTGGTGAACTAGGACTCCTAGGTCTCTTTGCATTTCTCCCTTACCTAACTCTACACCGTTCAGACAATACTCTGCCCTCTTGTTCCTGCTTCCAAAGTGGATAACTTCACATTGAATGACATCTGCCAAGTATCTGCCCACTCACCCAGCCTATCCAAGTCTCCCTGTATTCTCCTAACGTCCTCTTCGCATGTCACACTGCCACCCAGTTTAGTATCGTCAGCAAACTTGCTATAGTTTTCAATGCCCTCATCTAAATCGTTGACATAAATTGTAAAGAGCTGTGGTCCCAATACAGAGCCCTGTGGTACCCCACTAGTCACCTCCAGCCAGTCTGAGAAACACCCATTCACTGCTACCCTTTGCTTTCTATCTGCCAACCAGTTTTCTATCCATGTTGAAACCCTGCCCCCAACGCCATGAGCTCTGATTTTACTCACCAATCTCCTATGTGGCACCTTATCGAATGCCTTCTGAAAATCTAGGTACACAACATCCACTGGCTTACCCTCGTCTAACATCCTTGTTACACCCTCAAAAAACTCCAACAGATTAGTCAAGCATGATTTGCCCTTGGTAAATCCTTGCTGGCTCGGCCTAATCCTATTTCTGCCATCAAGATGTGCCACTATTTCGTCCTTAATAATGGACTCAAGCATCTTCCCCACGACTGACGTTAGGCTAACAGGGCGATAGTTCTCCGTTTTCTCCTTCCCTCCCTTCTTGAAAAGTGGGACAACATTAGCCACTCTCCAATCTTCAGGAACTGATCCTGAATCTAAGGAACAATGGAAAATGATTACCAATGCATCCGCAATTTCCTGAGCCACCTCTTTTAGAACCCTCGGATGCAGACCATCTGGACCCGGGGATTTATCAGCCTTCAGTCCTACCAGTCTACTCATCACAGTTTCTTTCCTAATGTCAATCTGTCTCAATTCCTCTGATATCTTATGTCCCTGGCACATCTGGGAGATTGCTTGTGTCCTCCCTGGTGAAGACAGATCTAAAGTACGCATTAAATTCTGTTGCCATTTCCCTGTTTCCCATAACAATTTCTCCCAATTCATTCTTCAAGGGGCCAACATTGTTCTTAACTACCTTCTTTCTCTTCACATAGCTAAAAAATCTTTTGCTATCCCCTTTTATATTCCTTGCTAGACTGAGCTCATACCTGATTTTTTTCTCTCCGTATTGCTTTTTTAGTTAAGATCTGCTGTTCCTTAAAACTTTCCCAATCATCTGTATTCCCACTCATCTTAGCCCTGTCATACTTCTTTTTCTTTAATGCTATACAATCTCTGACTTCCTTTGTCAACCACTGTGGCCCCTTCCCCCTCTTTGAATCCTTCCTTCTCATTGGAATGAACTGCTTTTGCATCTTTTGTATTATCCCCAAGAATATCTGCCACTGCTGATCCACTGTCTTTCCTGCCAGGGCATCCACCCATTTAACTTTGGCCAGCTCTTCCCTCATGGCTCCGTAGTCTCCTTTATTTAATTGCAACACTGACACCTCTGATCTGCCCTTATCCCTCTCAAATTGTAGATAAAAACTTATCATGTTATGATCACTACTTCCTAATGGCTCCTTTACTTCAAGATCACTTATCAATTCCTGTTCATTACACATCACCAAGTCCAAAATAGCCTCGTTCCTGGTTGGCTCAAGCACAAGCTGTTCCAAAAATACATCCCTTAGACACTCCACAAACTCCCTATCCTGGGGTCCAGCACCTACCTGATTCTCCCAGTCCACCTGCATGTTGAAATCTCCCATAACGACTGCATTACCTTTAGCACATGCCAATGTTAACTCCCTAATCAACTTGTACCCAATATCCACGCTACTGTTTGGGGGCCTGTACACAACACCCATTAGGGTCTTTTTACCCTTACTGTTCCTCAGCTCAATCCACACAGACTCTACTTCCCCTGTTCCCAAATCACCTCTTGCTAAGGACTGAATCTCATCCCTCACCAACAGGGCCACCCCACCCCCTCTTCCCATATTTCTGTCTCTACGATAGCACATATACCCTGGTACACTCAATTCCCAGGCCTGATCCCCTTGCAGCCATGTCTCCGTTATCCCAACAATATCGTAGTTCTCCATTTTCATCTGAGCTTCAAGCTCATCTGTCTTATTTCTGACACTACGCGCATTCAAGTATAGAATTCTTAGCCCATTCCTCCTCTCTTTGCTTAAAACACTGTCTACTGTACCTAACGCAGCTCCTTGAACTTCCATCGGGCTAATTGCACCCTGAATTTTGATGACCTTCTCAAGATCACCCAAACCTTCTACACATTTAACCCCATGCTCCTTCTGACCAACCCTCTGGATCTGGATCCCTGCCCCCTGCACATCTAGTTTAACCCCCCCGAGCAGCACTGGCAAACACTCCTGCAAGAATGTTAGTACCCCTCCGGTTCAGATGTAGACCGTCCCTTCGAAACAGATCCCAATGTCCCTGGAACAAAGACCAATTATCCAAAAACCTGAACCCTTCCTTCCTGCACCATGCTCTCAGCCTCGTATTAATGTGCATAATCATTCTATTCTTCACCTCACTCGCATGTGGCACAGGTAGCAATCCCGAGATTGTCACCCTGGAGGTCCTGCCTTTCAGCTTCACTCCTAACTCCCTGAACTCTGTAAGCAGGACCCCCTCACTCACCTTACCTACATTGTTGGTCCCTACATGGACCACTACATCTGGGTTCATGCCCTCGTTCTCAAGAATAGCCTGCACCCGATCTGAGATGTCCCGGACCCTGGCACCAGGGAGGCAACATACCATCCGAGACTCCTGATCTGCCCCACAAAATATCCTATCTGCCCCCCTGACTATAGAATCCCCTAAAACTATCGCTCTCTTCTCTTCCCTCCTCCCCTTTCTACTTGAGGGTTCAACCTCTGTGCCAGAGGCAGGACCACTACAACTCATTCCTGGTAGGTCATCCCCATCAACAGTATCCAGTACGGTATACTTATTGTTAATGGGAATGGCCGCAGGGGTGCTCTGCTCTCTCTGCCTGCTCCCCCTGCCTCTCTGGACCGTCACCCATCTGCCTACTTCTTGGATTTTTGGTGTGACTACCTCCTGATAACTCCTATCTATCTCTGCCTCTGCCTCCCGAATGATCCATAGTTCATCCAGCTCCAGCTCCAACTCCCTAACTCGGGCTAATAGGAGCTGCAGCTGGACACACCTCTTGCAGGTGTGGTCATCAGGGACAACTGTGTTGACCCTGACCTCCCACATACTGCATACGGAGCACACCACTGCTCTGACTGTCTCTCCCATACCTGAACTGGATTAATAGAATAAGTCTAAAAAGCACCTAGCGACCTTACCTTCTTCCCCTCAGCGAGCAATCACACAGACTTACCGAAGTCCCCTTACGCCGAAGCCCACTTAGCCAAAGCCCAGGATTCTGCTTCCACGGACTCCGCTGCCCGCTCTGGAAAGAAGTCCTGCCTTTTAAAGTGCGCGCTCGATGCTGATGTCACTCGCGCCTGCGCAATTCCCCCTCCTCCACAGGTATTGACCAGGTAGGCTTAAATCCTACCTACACGGTCGAATTCTCTGAGCTCCCAGCTGAATCACAAGCTGTAACTTGCTCCCGATTCAAATGGAATGCAACCAGATGAGCAATACACCAATCCTCCGGCACAATCCCCATTTCTAATGACGTCTTAAAGATCTCTGTCAGAGCTCCTGCTATTTCTACACAAACTTCCCTCAAGGTCCTGGGGAATATCCTGTCAGGATCCGGAGATTTATCCACTTTTAAATTTCTTAAAAGCGCCAGTACTTCCACCTCTTTAATTGTCATAGGTTCCATAACTTCCCTACTTGTTTCCCATACCTTACACAATTCAATATCCTTCTCCTTAGTGAATACCGAAGAGAAGAAATCGTTCAAAATCTCTCCCATCTCCCTCGGCTCCACACATAGCTGACCACTCTGATTCTCTAAGGGGCCAATTTTATCCCTCACTATCCTCTTGCTTTTAATATAACTGTAGAAACCTTTCGGATTTACTTTCACCTTATTTGCCAAACCAACCTCATATCTTCTTTTAGCTTTTCTAATCTCTTTCTTAAGATTCCTTTTACATTCTTTATATTCCTCAAGCAATTCCTTTACTCCATGCTGCCAATATCTATTGTAGACATCCCTCTTTTTCCAAACCAAATTTCTAATATCCCTTGAAAACCATGGTGCTTTCAAACCTTTAACCTTTCCTTTCAACATAACAGGAACATAAAGATTCTGTACCCTCATAATTTCACCCTTAAATGACCTCCATTTCTCTATTACATCCTTCCCATAAAACAACTTGACCCAATCCACTCTCTCTAAATCCCTTCGCATCTCCTCAAAGTTAGCCTTTCTCCAATCAAAAATCTCAACTCTAGGTCCTGTCCTGTCCTTCTCCATAATTATATTGAAGCTAATGCTATTGTGATCATAGAACATAGAACGGTACCTTCTACCCATGATATTGTGTTGACTTTTAACTACTCTGAAATCAATTTACCCATTCCCTCTCACAAGGCCATCTATGTTTCTCTCATCCATGTGCCCATCTAAGAGTTTCTTTAATGTCCCTAATGTATTTGCATTTATCACCACTCCTCGCAGGGTGTTCCACACACTCACCACTCTGAGTAAAAGGCTTACCTCTGACATCCGCATTATACTTTCCTCCAATTACTTAAAAATTATGTCCTCTTATATTAGCCATTTCCACCCTGGGGGAAAAGCCTTTGGCTATCCACTCAATCTTAGTAATTATCTGCATCTCTATCAAGTCAAAATCTCAACATCGATCCATGTCTCTAAATATCTATCTACCCTTCTATCAAGTTGCTTCTCATCCTTCTTCACTCCAAAAAGAAAAGCTGTTACTTGCTCAACCTATCCTTATAAAACATGCTTTCAAATCCAGACTGAATTCTGGAAAATCTCTTCTGCATCCTCTCTAAAGTTTCCACATCATTCTTATAACTCTCACATCCTTCCTGCAGCCTCTACATTCTTAGAGCATTAAACCATAAGACATAGGAGCAGAATTAAGCCATTTAGCCCATTGAGTCCGCATCACCATTCCACCATGGTGATTTATTACTCAATAGACAATAGACAATAGGTGCAGAAGTAGACCATTCGTCCCTTTGAGCCTGCACCGCCATTCTGAGATCATGGCTGATCATCTACTATCAATACCCGGTTCCTGCCTTGTCCCCATATCCCTTGATTCCCCTATCCATAAGATACCTATCTAGCTCCTTCTTGAAAGCATCCAGAGAATTGGCCTCCACTGCCTTCCGAGGCAGTGCATTCCAGACCCCACAACTCTCTGGGAGAAGTTTTTCCTTAACTCTGTCCTAAATGACCTACCCCTTATTCTCAAACCATGCCCTCTGGTACTGGACTCTCCCTGCATCTGGAACATATTTTCTGCCTCTATCTTGTCTAATCCCTTAATAATCTTATAAGTTGCAATCAGATCCCCTCAACTCCTCTCAACTCCTTTAGTAACATAGAATATTGAAAACCTACAGCACAATACAGGTCCTTTCACCCACAAAGCTGTGCCGAACATGTCTTTTCCTGAGAAATTACTTAGGGTTATCCATAGCCCTCTATTTTTCTGAGTTCCATGTATCTGTTGAGGAGTCTCTTAAAAGACCCTATTGTATACCATTGTCACCGGCAGCTCATTCAATGCACTAACCACTCTCTGCATAAAAAACTTAGCCTTGATATTTCTTCTGTACCTACTTTCAAGCACCTTAAAACTGTGCCCTCTCATGCTAGCCATTTCAGCCCTGGGAAAAAGCCTCTGACTATCCACATGATCAATGCTTCTCATCATCTTGTACACCTTTATTAGGTCACCTCTCATCCTCTGTTGCTCCAAGGAAAAAAGGCCGAGTTCACTCAAACTATTCTCATAAGGCATGCTCCCCAATCCAAGCAACATCTTTGTAAATCTCCTCTGCATCTTTTCTGTGGCTTCCACATCCTTCCAGAACTGAGCACAGTACCAGTGGGGTCTGACCAGCATACTATATAGGGGCAACATTATCTCTCAGCTCCTAAACTCAGTCCCATAGTTGATGAAGGCCAATGCACCATATGCTTTCTTAACCACAGAGTCAACTTGCGCAGCAGTCTTAAGTGTCCTATGGACTTGGACCCCAAGATCCCTCTGATCCTCCACACTGCCAAGAGTCTTACCATTAATACTATATTCTGCCATCACATTTGATCTAACAAAATGAACTACCTCACACTTATTTGGGTTGAACTCCGTCTGCCACTTCTCAGCCCAGTTTTGCATCCTACCTATTTCCTGCTGTAACCTCAGACAGCCCTGCACAGTTTCCACAACACCCCCAACCTTTGTGTCATCAGCAGATTTACTAACCGATCCCTCCACTTCCTCAACCAGATCATTTATAAAAATCACGAAGAGTAAGGGTCCCAGAACAGATCCCTGAGGCACACCACTGGTGACCGACCTCCATGCAGAATATGACCCGTCCACAACCACTCTTTGCTGTCTGTGGGCAACCCAATTCTGGATCCACAAAGCAATGTCCCCTTGGATCCTATGCCTTTTTACTTTGACAATAAGCCTTGCATGTGGTACCTTATCAAATGCCTTGCTAAAATCCATATACACTGCATCTACGGCTCAATCTTCATCAATGTGTTTAGTCACAGCCTCAAAAAATTCAATCAGGCTTGTAAGGCACGAGCTCCATTTGACAAAGCCATGCTGACTATTCCTGATCATATTATGCCTCTCCAAATAAGTCCCGCCTCTCAGAATCTTCTCCATCAACTTACCAACCACTGAAGTAAGACTCACTGGTCTGTAATTTCCTGGGCTATCTTTACTCCCTTTCTTGAATAATGGAACAACATCCGCAACCCTCCAATTCTCCGGAACCTCTCCTGTCCCAATTGATGATGCAAAGATCATCACCAGAGGCTCAGTAATCTCCTCCCTCACCTCCCACAGTAGCCTGGGGTACATCTTGTCCCGGTGACTTATCCAACTTGATGCTTTCCAAAAGCTCTAGCACATCCTCTTTCATATCAACATGCTCAAGCTTTTCAGTCCGCTGTAAGCGATCCCTACAATTTCCATGTTCCTCTTTCGTAGTGAATACTGAGGCGAAGTGCTCATTAAGTACCTCTGCTATCTCCTCCGGTTCTATACACACTTTTCCACTGTCACATTTGTTTGGTCCTATTCTCTCACATCTTATTCTCTTGCTCTTAACATACTTGTAGAATGCCTTGAGGTTTTCCTTAATCCTGTCTGTCAAGGCCTTCTCACGGCCCCTTCTGAATTTCCTAATTTCTTTCTTGAACTCCTTCCTGCTGGCCTTATAATCTTCTAGATCTCTATCATTACCTAGCTCTCTGAACCCTTCGTAAGCCCCTTTCTTCTTGACTAGATTTACAACAGCCTTTGTACATCATGGTTCCTGTATCCTATCATCCTTTTCTTGTCTCATTGGAATGTACCTATGCGGAACTCCACACAAATATCCCCTGAACATTTGTCACATTTCTTCCGTACATTTCCCTGAGAATATCTGTTTCCAATTTATACTTCCAAGTTCCTGCCCGATAGCCTCATATTTCCCCTTACTCCAATTAAATGCTTTCCTAACTTGTCTGTTCCTATTCCTCCCCAATGCTATGGTAAAGGAGATAGAATTGTGATCACTATCTCCAAAATGCTCACTCACTGAGAGACCTGACACCTGAGCAGATTCATTTCCCAATACCAGATCAAGTATAGCCTCTCCTCTTGCAGGCTTATCGACATATTGTGTCAAGAAATCTTCTTGAACACACCTAACAAACTCCACCCCATCTAAACCCCTTGCTCTAGGGACATGCTAATCGATCATTGGGAAATTAAATTCTTCCACCATGACAACCCTGTTATTGTTACTCCTTTCCAGAATCTGTTTCCCTATCTGTTTCTCAATATCCCTGTTACTATTGGGTAGTCTATAAAAAACACCCAGTAGAGTTATTGACCCCTTCCTGTTCCTAACTTCCACCCACAGAGACTCCGTAGACAATCCTTCCATGTCTTCCTCCTTTTCTACAGCTGTGACACTATCTCTGATCAACAGTGCCATGCTCCCACCTCTTTTGCCTTCCTCCCTGTCCTTTCTGAAATATCTAAAGCCTGGCACTCAAAGTAACCATTCCTGCCCCTGAGCCATCTAAGTCTCTGTAATGGCCACAACATCATAGTTCCTACATTTCCCATGACCACTGATGTTCAAGAAGTAATCAAGAATCTACAACCTCTGCTTTAAATATACCCAATGACTTGGCCCCCACAGCCATCCATGACAATTAATTCTGCAGGTTCACCACCCTCTGGCTAATGAAATTCCTTCTCATCTCTGTTCTAAATGGACACCCCTCTATTCTGAGGTTGTGCTTTCTGGTCCTAGACTCCCTCAGTGTAGGAAACATCCTCTCCACATCCACTCTATCTCAGCCTTTCAATATTCAATAGATACCCACTTCTGAACTCCAGTGAGTGCAGGCCAGGAGTTATCAAACACTGCTCATATATCAATCCTTTAATTTCTGGAATCATTCTTGTGAACCTTCTCTGGAACCTCACCAAGGCCAGCACTTCTTTTCTTAGCTATGAGGCCCAAATTGCTCACAATACTCTAACTGCAATTTGGCCAATGCCTTATAAGCTTTGGCATTACATCCTTATAGTAATTAAGATCGTTCCAAAACTATTTAGGTGAAAAAATTTTACAAATCAAGTTTGTACAAATCAAGTAGTGAGGCACAGGGATATTGTGCCTTGCTGTGAAGACTATATTTGTCCACATAGACCTCACTGGTTTAAACTGACTGTCTGTCGTCAGACTGGTAGCAGGAGAAAGCATGTCTTGCAAGGGATCACTGGTCAGTAAAATTATAGTCTTACTCTAGTTCTGGTTAAAGAGGCAATAACTATATGTTCAAATTAGTTATTTAGTCATTGACTTCAAGACATGAGCCTAGAACTGTTCTTATTCATGTCAAATTGCTGACATTAACATATTTTAAGACATTCCCAACTTTTATTGTAACATTATCTTTAATCGTAAAGAGTTTAGTGCATAATTAAGCATTGGAGAGGAAACCTGGTGTTTAATAGCCATCATGAGCATTGAACAACTAATCAGAGGTAACTCATGTCAGACTATGTCGACGCTACACCGGATAAATCCATAACCAAAGCTTTTTCTCTTCATTTTTACCCTCCGTCCACACTAAAATGGCGTTTTCGTCCCCCAAAACCGGAGCTTTTCAGAAACACTTTCCAGGGTGGGTATTTTTGAAAACGCTGCTCGGGCAGATCAGCGTGGACGGGGTAACCGGAGACTTCTGAAAACGCTATCAGATGGCAGCGCGCTATTTCATTGTTTTCTTGAACGCAACCTAACAATTTCAGAACAGACGGCAACGAGATTGAAGCCAGAAGAGTTAGAAATGTACTCACCAAATACTTTGACCCATAACTTACTTTATAACAAGTATATTCACTTTGCCCTGTTTTCTGTCCTTGCTCGTGTGAAGGTGATTTACCTATTTATGCAAGTACTTCTCTGACAATAGATGTGTAACAGCCTAATGTAACATTGTATGGAAATACAAGATAACACTGATGCAGACATTAAAACATTTATACATTTAACAAGGTACTTTATTAATGCAACAGAGTTAGTCAGTTTTTCAATGTTCGTTGTCAGCTGGGTCAATCTGTCCGTGAACTCCCTGTCGGTTGCCTCTGTATGCTCCAGTATTTGTTTTTTTTTAGTTTTAAGTCCTCCTGCATGAAAGCCAACAGTTGTCGGTCGTTTTAAGTTTTTCTAGTCTGTAACTACACAAATGTGCACTTTCACGGCGAGATTCGACACCAAACATGTTGCTTGTTTTCGGTAGATGTGTCCTGCGCATGCCCAGTAGGAGGAGATTCGCTGAAATCTCCGTTTCAATGTGGATAGAGATATTTTCAAAAATGCATAGTGTGGATGCCTATCGTTTTTACGCGAAACCGGCATTTTCAAAATTATCTGGTCTAGTGTGTCTCATTCCTCTTTAATGTCATCCCTACCTGGGTATAACCACAGTTTTATAATCTCCCTCGGGCCATTTTAGAGAAAGATGTTTGCTCTTTTGGAATTTTCTCACTGAAAATTAGATGGCATGTGGTCCAGTGAATGTGAACACCTCTGTTTGGTCTGGCTGTGTCATGATCCTAGGTTACAGTGTAATTGACCTTGTTACCTTCCATCAGGCCCTGGCCCCAGAGAGGGGGAGCAAACTGCAACAATCACTGAGGAAGAACTGGTTCCCTTATAGTAGAGATGGGTTGGAATGAGAGATCTCTCATCACTGCCTTCCAGAATGGACTAAACACAGGGGTACAGAATGAGAAATCCGTCTGGGACGAGCAGGATAGTCTGGATGACCTGATTAATCTGGCTATTCTAGTTGACGACTGGGTGACTGAGTGGCGCAGGGAAAGAATGTTTCAAACTTCCTATGCACCGCCTGATCATCGTCTTTCCTCGCCCTCACCCCCTCCCTCATCACCCAGCACCCAGCCCACGGACACTGAGGAGCCTATGCAGGTGGGGCACATGTGCCTGTCTCAGGAGGAATGAGAGTGGCGCTGGAGGACGGGTTCCTGCCTCTACTGTGGTGATCCAGGACATTTCCAGGCAGCATTTTCCAAGTGTTCAGTAAAGGAGAATACCCGTCAGCAGGGAGGGGAATCCTGACAGGTTGGTCCTCTCTTCAGTCAGCTTCCTCCAATTCTGTAATGCTCGTGGCTTCCTTGGACCCATGAACTTAAGGCATTTATTGACTCCGGTGCAGCCAGGAATCTTATGGACTTCTCTCTCACTCAAGGATGGGGAGTTCCAGCCCAGGAATTAAGAGAAAAGATCAATGTCAAGGCATCAACAGTGGACCTCTGGGAACCAGCCAGATCCACCTTTCCACCCAACCCCTCCAACTGGTGCTCAAAGGCAACCATCACGAAGAAATATCTTTCTATCTGGTTAATCCACCTGAACTGCCACTGGTACTTGGTTATCCTGACATAACCCACAGATCGATTGGTCTCTAAAGGTACTCTAAGAGTGGGGACTGGCATACCAGTCTACCTGTCTGGGTCCAGCTCAAGCTCTGTTCCATGAATCCTCTCCTATGTCAGCTAAGGATGTGGACCTGTCTGGGATTCTGGATGGATAGATGCGGATCTCCTTGAGGTTTTAGTAAAAGAAAAGCCACCACCCTACCCCAACACCGGCCATATCACTATGCCATAGACCTCCTACCTGGCACTAGTCCTCCCTGGGACAGGCTCCATTCCCTTTCTCATCCTGAAATGGTGGCCATGGAGGAATACATCAAGGAGGCATTGAGCATGGGGTTTATCTATCCGTCAACCTCGCCGACAGGAGCAGGCTTCTTTTTGGTGAGCAAGAAAGATGGCCAGCTCCATCCCTACATCAATTATTGACAGGCCCCTGAACAACATCACTGTGAAGAACCACGGCCCTCTTCCCCTGCTGGCATCTGCGTTTGAACACCTCCAGGGAGCAACCATATTTTCCAAAATTGATCGGCGCAATGCTTACAATCTGATTTGCATAAGAGAAGGGGATGAAGGGGAAACAGCTTTCAACACCTCTAATGGCCACTATGAATACCTGGTGATGCCTTTTGGTCTGGTCAACACCCCTGCTGTATTCCAGGCCTTGGTTAACGATGTGCTCAGGGACATGTTGAACCGGTTTGAGTTTGTGTATTTGGATGACATCCTTATCTGTTCCAGTTCTTATCAGGAGCACATCCGGAGAGTACTCAGATGCCTTCTCGAAATCAACCTGTACGCCAAGCCTGAAAAATGTGAATTCCATAAAGAGCAGGTGTTGTTCTTGGGCCATATACTTACCCCATCCGGTGTTCATATGGACCCTAATGAAGATCAAGCAGTTGAAGAGTGGCTCAAACCGTCTACAGTCAAATAGGTGTGGTGCTTCATGGGGTTCGCGAACTTTAATCGCCACTTCATCTGGAATTTCAGATCTATCGCAGCTCTAATTAATGCACCAACCAAGAAAACCTTGGCAGGATTCCATTGAATGGACGATGCCGACCAAGCATTTTCAGAGTTAAAGTGATGTTTCCTTGATGCTGCAACACCCAGACCTATCTCAGCCATTCATTGTTGCGGTGAATGCATCTGATGTTGGCATTGGAGCTGTCCTCTCTTAGCGCTCAACTACAGATAGCCGGCTGCACCCCTGTGCCTTTCTATCCCGTCGCTTGACTCCTGCCGAAAGGAACTGGGAGCTTTTGGCTGTCAAAGAGGCCCTGAAGGAATGGTGACACATTCTATAGGGCATAGCATCCATTCTTGGTCTGGACAGATCACAAGAACTTCTCCTATATTCAGGATGCTCAGAGACTCAACTCTTGTCAAGATTGGTGGGCTCTCTTCTTCACATGGTTCAATTTCATCCTGACTTATCGTCCCAGCAGCAAGAATGCAAAGCCCAGAGCTCTCTCCCATCAGTTCGATGGATCTGAGGACAATGCTGACCCAGAGCCCATTCTTACTTACTCGTGTATCGCTGCTCTGGTGATCTGGGGAATAGAGGCAGAGGTGAGGGCTGCCCAACAATCAGATCCAGGCCCAGATGGGGGACCTCCCAGATGGGGGCTGTTTGTCCTTGCTGTGGTGTGTTCCAAAGTGTTGGAATGGGGTCACTCCTCCCATCTGGCTGGACATCTGGGAATTCAATGGTCTCAGGAGTTTATAAAGAGACAATTTCAGTGGCCACCTATGTCCCAGGATGTCCACTACTTTGTATCTGCCTATTCCACCTGCACACAGAACAAGATATCATGCCAGCATCCTGCGGGTCTGTTATGTCCCGTGTCTGTGCCTCACCGCCCCTGGTCTCAACTCTTAGTAGATTTCATCACTGGTCTGCTCCTGTCCAATGGAAACACCACCATTTTGGTCATTGTCAATAGATTTTACAAGGCTGCCCACTTCATTGCCCTCTCCAAGCTCCCGTTGGTTCGTGAGACTGCCACACTCATGGCTCAACATGTGTTCAGGCTCCATGGCTTTGCGCTGATTGTGAACCATAGCTCACTTCTTGCTTTTGGAAAGCTTTCTGCTCTTTTGTAGGAGCCACAGCCAGCCTCTCGTCTGGCTTCCACCCCCAATCTAACGGCCAGACTGAGAGAGTGAACTAGGATTTAGAGACAACCTTAGCTGTTTTGCCTCTTCCAACCCCACATCCTGGAGCTCCCAATTGGTTTGTGCAGGGATTTCCCACAATAACCTCCAATCGTCCTCCCTTTGTCTCCTATGTCTCCCTTTGAATGCCAGAAGGGATTCCAGTCTCAGCTCTTCCTTGATCAGGAGATCAAAGGAGTTCTTGCTACTGAACAGCTGATCCAGCACTACAAGCACAACTGGAGACGAGCTAGGGCTTCTCTGCTGCGCGCCCAGAAACAGCAGCATTCCTGGCAGGCTGATCATCTCGTCAACAGGTAAGTCCATTCAAGCCAGGAGAGGAGGTCTGGTTGGCATCAAGGGATCTTCCCCTGAAATTGGCACCGCGCTACTGGTGGAGTGTTGGCGCATGGCCTAGTGGATAAGGCATCAGTCTAGTGATCTGAAGGTCACTGGTTCAAGCCTCAGCTGAGGCAGCGCATTGTGTCCTTGAGCAAGGCACTGCAACAACACCGGTGCCAAGTTGCTTGGGTCCGAGTGCCCTTCCCTTGGACAACATTGGCGGTGTGGAGAGGGGAAGGCTTGCAGCTTGGGCAACTGCCGGTCTCCCATACAACCCTGCCCAGGCCTGCGCCCTGGAAACCTTCCAAGGCACAAATCCATGATCTCACGAGACTAATGGATGCCGATTAAAAAAACTTGTAGTGGAAAAGGGTGTCAACAAGGTGTCCTATAGAAGGCATCTACCAGCATCACTGAAGATCCACCCAGTATTCCCTGTTTCCCAGCTCGAGCCGATTACTACCCTGGCCCCAGTCACCCCACCTCCCCTCCTCCCCACCTGATAGATGGTTCCCTTGTCTATATTGTGTGTTGCCTCCTGGCATCTCACCGGGTACGTGGCAAGGTTCAGTACCTTGTGACTGGGAAGGATATGGCCAGGAAGAACGTACTTGGATCCCGGCAAAGGACACCTTGGACAAGTCGTTGATCTGAGACTTCCAACAGACACAGATCTGCTGCGCCTAGAGAAGGGGGCCCTGTCACAACCATGGATTCAGCAGCACAGTAGATCTGGCAATCATGCTTGTGAATATGCGTGTGTCAGCTAAGTATTATTTAATTGTGATAGTATTTAACTCCATACTTGTCGTCGTAGTGATTGTTGAGAGCTGGACAGAGCACAGCAATACTTCACTGCCTGGTTGCATCAGCCTTGCCTGAGTAAATGGGTCTTTCGAGTCAACTAACTCTGTAGACTAGTGGTATTCGTTTAATGTTTCATTTAATAAAGATATTCCTTTCAGCCTCAGTGTAGGCATTGTTTCCTGTTTGAGAGATTTAGTTAATGGGCCTGTTTGGCTTTGCATTTATTGTTTTATTTTCCCTTTAACACCGTTCACATTAAAGTTTAGTGAACTATCTACCTGCTTCAGTGTCTCTCACTCCGCACTTAGACCATATCCGAACCGGGTGACAATCATTTTCTGGCTTCTGCTCTCTTCATTTCCAGGCCTTTGAAGTGATCAACCCAACAGTCAGAATCACATTCACAATGCTGTCACATGAGATGCCTTGTCCCACCTCAAACACAAAGCAGGATCCCGTGAGGCAGAAGATCCAGTCTATCCAGACTTTCAGCCAGGCTGTTTTCCGGCTGTATGTTCAGAGTTTGGAGCCCAGGAGAGGATGATGTCCCATGTAAGCCAAGGATTGAGAACCTGGATCTAGAGCTGGAATATTCTGGGAATGATCTTCTGGCTGTTGGGAATTAACAATTTGTTGTCCCACTCTGGAACATTACATTATAGGAGGTCAAGCCAAGGTAGGACTTAACACGCTGAATGGTCGGTGATGGAAGAATCTGCCAGAACAAAGGGAATATAGACCCATAAATCCTTGAAAGTGGTGTCACAGGAAGGTAATGTCATAAACAGAACTTCTGGCACATTTTGCTTTCTTAACCCATGCCATAGGGTACGGGAGTTGAGATGTTATGTTGAAGGTGTATAAGAATTTGGTAGAGCCAAATTTGGAGTATTGAGTGCAGTTCTGGTTACCCACAAGAAAGATAGCAATAAGATGAGAAAATTTACAAGGATGTTACTGGAATTTGAGGACCTGAAGTCAAGGGAAAGTTTGAATAGTTTAAGAATGTATTCCCTGAAATGCAGAAAAATGAGGGATGCTCTTATGTATTTAATGCTTCAGTAAAATTTGAGTAATCACATATACAGTATATATCAAAGGTTGATTATGCATTCTTGTTTGGTTAAATAACTCATTATTGGTTATATGTATAAATTCACTGATCACATATGTCATCTTGCTACCATGTGATATGATCACACTTTGCTTAAAGAAAACCCAAAGTTAGACCTGCATTTCAGACTCCCGTGTCTTCCTTTGAATTAGTTTAATGTTTTGAAGTTACAAAACGTAACATTGACAATGAGGTGTTTTTTAAATACGAACCTGACATAGCTGCCAACCTGTTAAAGCAAAGTGGGATGTATGAACTAAAAAAATACAGCCAAGAATGGTTGAATTAAAAAAAAACATGCAGAGACTGCTGAGTTACAAAAAATCAGCACAGCACATGTTCTTCAGAAGCAGAAAACACAAGAATTCAGAGGTTCATAAAGAGTGAGTACCGAGTGATAATAATCATAAAAAAGAGCAGAAATGACTAACTACATTGTAAAGATAGAGTTTGATTGCAAAAGAGTAATTGGATCTTGTATACTAAATGTATACAATTGCAAAGGAATTTGAAGCAAATGAAATAGCCAATGAGAAATGAGTACCAATTTTGCTAAGTGCATTTGGCTTAAAGGCATTACAGTGAGCTTTGAAGTTTGACTGCTCCAAACAAACCAGCTGAAATGAGATTTGCTGATTTTGTCAGTAATGCAGGAAAATTGGAACCAAAACCATTGTTGACTGCAGAATGCTTTAAGTTTCATGAGCGTAATCAAAAAGAAGGGGAGTCCATTTCAGCATAGGTGGCTGAATTGATTAGATTGTCTGAACATTGGCAGTTTGATAATGGTGCACTGAGAGATCATTCAATTTGTGAAAAAGCCTGCTTGCATTCACTCTATCTATATCCATCCTAATTTTATATACCTCCATCAAATCTACCGTCATTCTTCTACACTCCAGGGAATAAAGTCCTAACCTATTCAACCATTCTCTGTAACTCAGTTTCTCAAGTCTCAGCAACATCCTTGTAAACTTTCTCTGCAACCTTTCAACATTTTTAACATCCTTCCTGTAATTCGGTGACCAAAACCAAACACAATACTCCAAATTCGGCCTCACCAATCCTTATACAACCTCACCATAACATTCCAACTCTTATACTCAATACTTTGAGTAAGGCACTTGACAAGGTTCCACACAGTAGGCTTATTCAGAAAGTCAGAAGGCATGAGATCCAGGGAAGTTTGGCCAGGTGGATTCAGAATTGGCTTGCCTGCAGAAGGCAGAGGGTTGTGGTGGAGGGAGTACATTCAGATTGGAGGGTTGTGACTAGTGATGTCCCACAAGGATCTGTTCTGGGACCTCTACATTTTGTGATTTTTATTAATGACCTGGATGTGGGGATAGAAGGGTGGCTTGGCAAGTTTGCAGACGACACAAAGGTTGGTGGTGTCATAGATAGTGCAGAGGATTGTCAAAGATTGCAGGGAGACATTGATAGGATGCAGAAGTGGGCTGAGAAGTGGCAGCTGGAGTTCAACCCGGAGAAGTGTGAGGTGGTACACTTTGGAAGGACAAACTCCAAGGCAGAATATAAAGTAAATGGCAGGATTCTTGGGAGTATGGAGGAGCAGAGGGATCTGGGGGTACATGTCCACAGATCCCTGAAAGTTGCCTCACAGGTAGATAGGGTAGTTAAGAAAGCTTATGGGGTGTTAGCTTTCATAAGTCATAAGTTGAGGGATAGAGTTTAAGAGATGCGATGTAATGATGCAGCTCTATAAAACTATAGTTAGGCCACACTTGGAGTACTGTGTCCAGTTCTGGTTGCCTCAGTATAGGATGGATATGGAAGCATTGGAAAGGGTACAGAGGAGATTTACCAGGATGCTGCCTGGTTTAGAGAGTATGCATTTTGATCAGAGATTAACTGAGCTAGGGCTTTACTCTTTGGAGAGAAGGAGGATGAGAGGAGACATGATAGAGGTGTACAAGATATTAAGAGGAATGGACAGAGTGGACAGCCAGCACCTCTTCCCCAGGGCATCACTGCTCAGTACTAGAGGACATGGCTTTAAGGTAAGGGGAGGGAAGTTCAAGGGGGATATTAGAGGAAGGTTTTTCACTCAGAGTGGTTGGTGCGTGGAATGCACTGCCTGAGTCAGTGGTGGAAGCAGATACACTATTGAAGTTTAAGAGACTACTAGACAGGTAAATGGAGGAAATTAAGGTGGGGGGTTATATGGGAGGCAGGGTTTGAGGGTCAGCACAACATTGTGGGTCGAAGGGCCTGTAATGTGCTGTACTATTCTATGTTCTATGTTCTATAAGGGCCAATGTACCAAAAGTTTTCTTTACTACCCTATCTACCTGTGATGTCACTTTTAAGGAATTTTGTATATGTATTCCTAGATCTCTCTGTTCTACTGCACTCCTCAGTGTCCTACCATTTACCTTGTATGTTCTACCTTGGTTTTTCCTTCCAAAGTGCAATACCTCAAACTTGTCTGTATTAAACTCCATCTGCCATTTTTCAGTTCAGTTCAGTTCAGTTTCAGTTTGTTATTTAGAAACCACAAATGCAATGCAGTTAAAAAATGAGACAATGTTCCTCTAGAATGATGTCACAAAAGCACATGACAAAACAGAATACACCAGAAAATCCACATGACGTTTGGTAATCCCCAAATCCAGCATCCAGAGAGGCTGCTGAGTATTAATATCGCGCTACCATCTTAGCACGTTCCCCAGAAAGGAGCTCCAAACCCAACAGACAAAATAACACTACCCAGACACATCAAGTCAGGAGACCAACTCTACCGCCCAACAAACCAAAAATTAAAGCTACAAGACCTACACAAAACCACATAGTTACATATAGTTATAGTTAACATGTAGTTACAACAGTGCAGACAATAGCATAATTGATAAAATAACAGACCATGGGCACAGTAAAAATAGTCCAAAGATGTTAAACTGTAAGTCGAACTGTAAGTTTGAAAGAAACCACCACACAGTTTCCACAAGTCCTCAGGGTCCCGATAGATTTGTCATCATCATCAAGGGCTGGAGAAGAGGGAGTCTGATAGGAGAGGAGAGTGGATCATGGGAGAAAGAGAGGGAGAAGCAACTCAAAGGGGAATCCTTATGGAGTGAGCTTCACCAATGAGAATCTGGCATCTCAGCAATCCGCTCTATGGATTAAGTAAACGTCTCTTAGGTTCTGACATGGAATCAGCATATTATGGCATTGGTACTTGCTTCTCAACCACAGAAGAAGCAGATAAGATCAAGGAGATGGGAGGCTGTCTTTTGATTTCTGGGGGATCGCTCTGCTGCCAGAGGGGGGGAGACTGCCTTTTATTGCTGGGGGATCACTCTGTTGCCAGAGAGGGGAGACTGCCTTTTATCACTTGGGATCGCTCTGCTGCCAGAGGGGGGGAGACTGCTTTTATCGCTGGGGGAACACTCTGCTGCCAGAGGGGTGGAGACTGCCTTTTATCGCTGGGGGATCACTCTGTTGCCAGAGAGGGGAGACTGCCTTTTCTCACTTGGGATCGCTCTGCTGCCAGAGGGGGGGAGACTGCCTTTTATCGCTGGGGGAACACTCTGCTGCCAGAGGGGTGGAGACTGCCCTTTATCACTTGGGATCGCTCTGCTGCCAGAGAGGGGAGACTGCCCTTTATCACTTGATATCGCTCTGCTGCCAGAGGGGGGGAGACTGCCCTTTATCGCTTGGGATCGCTCTGCTGCCAGAGAGGGGAGACTGCCCTTTATCGCTTGGGATCGCTCGGCTGCCAGAGAGGGGAGACTGCCCTTTATCACTGGAGGATCACTCTGTTGCCAGAGAGGGGAGACTGCCCTTTATCGCTGGGGGATCACTGTTGCCAGAGAGGGGAGACTGCCCTTTATCGCTTGGGATCGCTCGGCTGCCAGAGAGGGGAGACTGCCCTTTATCACTGGAGGATCACTCTGTTGCCAGAGAGGGGAGACTGCCCTTTATCGCTGGGGGATCACTCTGTTGCCAGAGAGGGGAGACTGCCCTTTATCGCTTGGGATCACTCTGTTGCCAGAGGGGAGACTGCCCTTTATCGCTTGGGATCACTCTGCTGCCAGAGAGGGGAGACTGCCCTTTATCACTTGGGATCGCTCGGCTGCCAGAGAGGGGAGACTGCCCTTTATCACTTGGGATCGCTCGGCTGCCAGAGAGGAGAGACTGCCCTTTATCGCTGGGGGATCGCTCTGCTGTCTGAGAGGGGAGACTGCCCTTTATCACTTGGGATCGCTCGGCTGCCAGAGAGGGGAGACTGCCCTTTATCACGGGATCGCTCTGCTGCCAGAGAGGGGAGACTGCCCTTTATCACTGGAGGATCACTCTGCTGTCTGAGAGGGGAGACTGCCCTTTATCACTTGGGATCGCTCGGCTGCCAGAGAGGGGAGACTGCCCTTTATCACTTGGGATCGCTCGGCTGCCAGAGAGGAGAGACTGCCCTTTATCGCTTGGGATCACTCTGTTGCCAGAGAGGGGAGACTGCCCTTTATCGCTTGGGATCGCTCTGTTGCCAGAGAGGGGAGACTGCCCTTTATCGCTGGGGGATCACTCTGTTGCCAGAGAGGGGAGACTGCCCTTTATCGCTTGGGATCACTCTGTTGCCAGAGAGGGGAGACTGCCCTTTATCGCTTGGGATCGCTCTGTTGCCAGAGAGGGGAGACTGCCCTTTATTGCTTGGGATCCCTCTGTTGCCAGAGAGGGGAGACTGCCCTTTATCACTTGGGATCGCTCGGTTGCCAGAGAGTGGAGACTGCCCTTTATCGCTTGGGATCACTCTGTTGCCAGAGAGGGGAGACTGCCCTTTATCGCTTGGGATCGCTCTGTTGCCAGAGAGGGGAGACTGCCCTTTATCGCTGGGGGATCACTCTGTTGCCAGAGAGGGGAGACTGCCCTTTATCGCTTGGGATCACTCTGTTGCCAGAGAGGGGAGACTGCCCTTTATCGCTTGGGATCGCTCTGTTGCCAGAGAGGGGAGACTGCCCTTTATCACTTGGGATCACTCTGTTGCCAGAGAGGGGAGACTGCCCTTTATCACTTGGGATCGCTCGGTTGCCAGAGAGGGGAGACTGCCCTTTATCACTTGGGATCGCTCGGCTGCCAGAGAGGGGAGACTGCCCTTTATCACTTGGGGATCACTCTGTTGCCAGAGAGGGGAGACTGCCCTTTATCACTTGGGATCGCTCTGCTGTCTGAGAGGGGAGACTGCCCTTTATCACTGGAGGATCACTCTGTTGCCAGAGAGGGGAGACTGCCCTTTATCGCTGGGGATCGCTCTGCTGTCAGAGAAGGGAGACTGCCCTTTATCACTGGGGGATCACTCTGCTACCAGAGGAGGGGAGACTGCCCTTTATCACTTGGGATCACTCTGTTGCCAGAGAGGGGAGACTGCCCTTTATCACTTGGGATCGCTCGGCTGCCAGAGAGGAGAGACTGCCCTTTATCGCTTGGGATCGCTCGCTGTCTGAGAGGGGAGACTGCCCTTTATCGCTTGGGATCGCTCGGCTGTCTGAGAGGGGAGACTGCCCTTTATCACTTGGGATCGCTCGGCTGCCAGAGGGGGGGAGACTGCCCTTTATCACTGGAGGATCACTCTGTTGCCAGAGAGGGGAGACTGCCCTTTATCACTGGAGGATCACTCTGTTGCCAGAGAGGAGAGACTGCCCTTTATCACTGGGGGATCACTCTGCTACCAGAGGAGGGGAGACTGCCCTTTATCACTTGGGATCACTCTGTTGCCAGAGAGGGGAGACTGCCCTTTATCACTTGGGATCGCTCGGCTGCCAGAGAGGAGAGACTGCCCTTTATCGCTGGGGGATCGCTCTGCTGTCTGAGAGGGGAGACTGCCCTTTATCACTTGGGATCGCTCGGCTGCCAGAGAGGGGAGACTGCACTTTATCACTTGGGATCGCTCGGCTGCCAGAGAGGGGAGACTGCCCTTTATCGCTGGGGGATCACTCTGTTGCCAGAGAGGGGAGACTGCCCTTTATCACTTGGGATCGCTCGGCTGCCAGAGAGGGGAGACTGCCCTTTATCACTTGGCATCGCTCTGCTGCCAGAGAGTGGAGACTGCCCTTTATCACTTGGGATCATTCTGTTGCCAGAGAGGGGAGACTGCCCTTTATCACTTGGGATCGCTCGGCTGCCAGAGAGGGGAGACTGCCCTTTATCACTTGGGATCGCTCGGCTGTCTGAGAGGAGAGACTGTTCTTTATCACTGGGGGATCACTCTGCTACCAGAGGAGGGGAGACTGCCCTTTATCACTTGGGATCACTCTGTTGCCAGAGAGGGGAGACTGCCCTTTATCACTTGGGATCGCTCGGCTGCCAGAGAGGGGAGACTGCCCTTTATCACTTGGGATCGCTCGGCTGCCAGAGAGGGGAGACTGCCCTTTATCACTTGGGATCATTCTGTTGCCAGAGAGGGGAGACTGCCCTTTATCACTGGGGGATCTCTCTGCTACCAGAGGAGGGGAGACTGACCTTTATCACTTGGGATCACTCTGTTGCCAGAGAGGGGAGACTGCCCTTTATCACTTGGGATTGCTCGGCTGCCAGAGAGGGGAGACTGCCCTTTATCACTTGGGATCGCTCTGCTGTCTGAGAGGGGAGACTGCCCTTTATCACTTGGGATCGCTCGGCTGCCAGAGAGGGGAGACTGCCCTTTATCACTTGGGATCGCTCGGCTTTCTGAGAGGAGAGACTGCCCTTTATCACTGGGGGATCGCTCTGTTGCCAGAGAGGAGAGACTGCCCTTTATCACTGGGGGATCACTCTGCTACCAGAGGAGGGGAGACTGCCCTTTATCACTTGGGATCACTCTGTTGCCAGAGAGGGGAGACTGCCCTTTATCACTTGGGATCGCTCGGCTGCCAGAGAGGGGAGACTGCCCTTTATCACTTGGGATCATTCTGTTGCCAGAGAGGGGAGACTGCCCTTTATCACTTGGGATCGCTCGGCTGCCAGAGAGGGGAGACTGCTCTTTATCACTGGAGGATCACTCTGCTGTCTGAGAGGGGAGACTGCCCTTTATCACTTGGGATCGCTCGGCTTTCTGAGAGGAGAGACTGCCCTTTATCACTGGGGGATCGCTCTGTTGCCAGAGAGGGGAGACTGCCCTTTATCACTGGGGGATCACTCTGCTACCAGAGAAGGGGAGACTGCCCTTTATCACTTGGGATCACTCTGTTGCCAGAGAGGGGAGACTGCCCTTTATCACTTGGGATCGCTCGGCTGCCAGAGAGGGGAGACTGCCCTTTATCACTTGGGATCGCTCTGCTGTCTGAGAGGGGAGACTGCCCTTTATCACTTGGGATCGCTCGGCTGGCAGAGAGGGGAGACTGCCCTTTATCACTTGGGATCGCTCGGCTGCCAGAGAGGGGAGACTGCCCTTTATCGCTGGGGGATCACTCTGTTGCCAGAGAGGGGAGACTGCCCTTTATCACTTGGGATCGCTCGGCTGCCAGAGAGGGGAGACTGCCCTTTATCACTTGGGATCGCTCGGCTGCCAGAGAGGGGAGACTGCCCTTTATCGCTGGGGGATCACTCTGTTGCCAGAGAGGGGAGACTGCCCTTTATCACTTGGGATCGCTCGGCTGCCAGAGAGGGGAGACTGCCCTTTATCACTTGGGATCGCTCGGCTTTCTGAGAGGAGAGACTGCCCTTTATCACTGGGGGATCGCTCTGTTGCCAGAGAGGGGAGACTGCCCTTTATCACTGGGGGATCACTCTGCTACCAGAGGAGGGGTGACTGCCCTTTATCACTTGGGATCACTCTGTTGCCAGAGAGGGGAGACTGCCCTTTATCACTGGGGGATCGCTCTGTTGCCAGAGAGGGGAGACTGCCCTTTGTCGCTGGGGGATCGCTCTGTTGCCAGGGAGGGGAGACGGCCCTTTATCACTTGGGATCGCTCTGTTGCCAGAGAGGGGAGACTGCCCTTTATCGCTGGGGGATCACTCTGTTGCCAGAGAGGGGAGACTGCCCTTTATCGCTGGGGGATCACTCTGTTGCCAGAGAGGGGAGACTGCCCTTTATCGCTGGGGGATCACTCTGTTGCCAGAGAGGGGAGACTGCCCTTTATCGCTGGGGGATCACTCTGTTGCCAGAGAGGAGAGACGGCCCTTTATCACTGGGGGATCACTCTGCTACCAGAGGGGGGGAGACTGCCCTTTATTGCTGGGGGATTACTCTGCTGCCAGAGGGGGGAGACTGCCTTTTTATGATTGCAGGATTGCCCTGCTACTAGCAAGGGGAAACTGCCTTTTGATCACTCTGCTACTGGAGAGCAGGACTGCATTTTGATTGCTGGGGGATCATTCTCCTACCGTAAAGGTGAGACTGCCTTTTGATTGCTGGAGGATCGCTCTGCTGTTGGACAGGGGAAACTGCTTTCTGATCACTGGGGGATCAGAACTATCCGATTTAAAGAACTATACAAACTATCCAATATAAAGCAGGATACGAGAAATTTTTTCAGTTATATAAAGAGTAAAAGGGAGGTGAGAGTTGATATTGGACCACTGGAAAATGATGCTTGTAATGGGGAACAAAGAAATGGCAGATGAACTTAATGGGTACTTTACATCTGTCTTCACTCTAGAGGGTAAGGCGGTGGATGTAGTCTATATGGACTTCAGCAAAGCCTTTGACAAAGTTCCACATGGAAGGTTAGTTAAGAAGGTTCAGTCGTTAGGTATTAATGCTGGAGTAATAAAATGGATTCAACAGCGGCTAGATGGGAGATGCCAGAGAGTAGTGGTGGATAATTGTTTATCGGGATGGAGGCCAGTGACTAGCGGGGTGCCTCAGGGATCTGTTTTGGGCCCAATGTTGTTTGTAATATACATAAATGATCTGGGTGATGGGATGGTAAATTGGATTAGTAAGTATGCCGATGATACTAAGGTAGGAGGTGTTGTGGATAATGAGGTGGGTTTTCAAAGCTTGCAGGGAGATTTATGCCGGTTAGAAGAATGGGCTGAACGTTGGCAGATGGAGTTTAATGCTGAGAAGTGTGAGGTTCTACATTTTGGCAAGAATAATCCAAATAGAACATACAGGGTAAATGGTAGGGCATTGAGGAATGCAGAGGAACAGAGAGATCTAGGAATAACAGTGCATAGTTCCCTGAAGGTGGAGTCTCATGTAGATAGGGTGGTGAAGAAGGCTTTTGGAATGCTGGCCTTTATAAATCAAAGCATTGAGTACAGAAGTTGGAATGTAATGTTAAAATTGGTAAGGCCAAGTTTAGAATATTGTGTGCAGTTCTGGTCACCGAATTATAGGAAAGATATCTATAAATTAGAGAGAGTGCAGAGACGATTTACTTGGATATTACCTGGGTTTCAGCACTTAAGTTACAGAGAAAGGTTGAACAAGTTAGGTCTCTATTCATTGGAGCGTAGAAGGTTGAGGGGGGATTTGATCGAGGTATTTAAAATTTTGAGAGGGATAGATAGAGTTGACGTGAATAGGCTGTTTCCATTGAGAGTAGGGGAGATTCAAACTAGAGGACATGATTTGAGAGTTAGGGGGCAGAAGTTTAAGGGAAACACGAGGGGGTATTTCTTTACTCAGAGAGTGATAGCTGTGTGGAATGAGCTTCCTGTAGAAGTAGTAGAGGCCAGTTCAGTTGTGTCATTTAAGGTAAAATTGGATAGGTATATGGACAGGAAAGGAGTGGAGGGTTATGGGCTGAGTGTGGGTAGGTGGGACTAGGTGAGATTAAGAGTTCGGCACGGACTAGGAGGGCCAAGATGGCCTGTTTCCGTGCTGTGATTGTTATATGTTATATATGTTATAAGAAACAGCAGTGTGCCAGAGGTCCATGAGCATCAGGGAGCAGGAGTAAGTGCCATTGCAAAATCAAAGGAAAAAGCGCCAGGCAAACTGAAAGGTACCTTAGGGTGGATAAGTCACCTGGACTACATCCCAGAATCCTGAAAGGGGTTGCTGAAGAGATAACAGATGCATTGGTTATGATCTTTCAAGACTCACTTGATTCTGGTATGGTCCTGGAGGACTGGAAAATTGCAAAACTCACTCCACTCTTTTGGAAGGGAGGAAGACAATAGTTGGTGGCCAATTAGCCTATCCTCAGTGGTTGGGAAAATGTTAGAGTTTATTACTAAGTTTGAGGTTTCAGGGTACTTGGAAACTAATGATAAAATAAGTCAAAGTCTATAAGAGGAAATCTTGCCTGACAAATCTGTTGGAATTCTTCGAAGAAGTAACACGCAGAGTGGACAAAGGAAAGGCAGTGGATGTGACTTACTTGGATTCTCACGTTTGAGGCTGCTTAACAAGATAAAATCCTATGGTGTTACACGAAATATACTGGCATGGATAGATGACTGGCAGGAGACAGAGAGTGGGAATAAGGAGGGGTTTTTCTGGTTGGCTGTCAGTGACTAGTGATGTTCCTCAGGGGTCAGTATTGGGTTTGCTACTTTTCACAGTGTTTGTAAATGATTTGGATAATGGAATTGATGGCTTTTTGGCAAACTTTGTGAATGATACAAAGATAGGTGGAGGAGTAGGTAGTGCTGAGGGAGCAATGTTATATCTGCAGGAATTGGAAAAATGGGCAAAAATGTGGAAGCTGGTATATAGTATTAGGAAATACATGATCATGCATTTTGGTAAAAGGAACAATAGTGCAGACTATTATCTAAATGGGGAGAAAATTCAAACATCAGTGGTGGAAGAGACTTTGGAGTTCTCGTGCAAGACTCTGAGAAGGTTAATTCACAGGTGAGTCTGTGGTAAAGAAGGCAAATGCAATGTTGGCAATTATTTCAAGGGGAATAGAATATAAAAGCTTTATAAAACACTAGTCAGGCCATATTTGGAGGATTGTGAACAGGGTTGGTCCCCTTATCTTGGAAAGGATGTGTTGTCATTGTAGATAATCCAGAGGAGGTTCACAAGGATGATTCTGGGAGTGAAGGGGTTAACATATGAGGTGCATTTGTCAGCTTTGGGCCTGTATTTACTGGAATTTAGAAGAATGTGTGGGGGTCTCATTGAAAGCAACTGAATGTTGAAAGGATAGGGTGTACATGGAGAGGATGTTCCCTATGGTGGGGGTATCAAGAACCAGAGGGCACAGCCTCAAAATTGAGGGGTGACCTTTTAGAACAGAAGTAAGGAGGGTGGTGAATTTGTGGAATGCTCTGCCACAGACTGCAGTGGAGGCCGAGTCCGTGGGTATATTTAAAGTAAAAGTTGATAAATTTCTGATTGGTCAGGGCTTCAAGGGATATAGTGAGAGTGCAAGTGTATGGGGTTGAAAGGAATCTGGGATCAGCCGTGATGAAATGGCGGAGCAGACTCAATGGGCAGAATGGCCTAATTGTGCTCCTATGTATTATGGTCTTATCAAAGTTTGAGGTCAGCGATTTATGATAACCTGCATACCTTGACTCAGTTCTGTCTGCCCTGGTTTAGTTCCTTCCTACTACATTCGCCACATTTCACACACCCTTGATCCTTTCAATGATTTCAAGTTTCTTGGCCCCAATCATCTTATTTTCACTATGGATGTCCAGTCCATTAACACCTCCATCATATATTAGGAAGACCTCAAAGCTCTCTGTTTCTTCCTGGACAATAGACCAAACCAATTCCCCTCCAACACTGTTCTCTTGTGGCAGAATTTGTCCTCACTCTCAATAATTTCTCCTTCGGCTTCTCCCACTTCCTTTAAACTAAAGGTGTGGATATGGGTCCCATCTATGCCTGCCTGTTTGTTAGCTACGTGCTCAAAGCTACACTGGTACCACTCCCCACTTTTCCTATGCTACATCAACGACTGCATTGGTGCTGCTTCCTACATCCATAGGGAGCTTGATGACATCATCAACTTTGCCTCCAACTTCCACCCTGTCCTCAAATTCACCTAGTCCATTTCTGGCACTTCCCTTCCCTTTTTCAATCTCTCTGTCTCTATATCTGGAAACAGCTTATCTACTGATAACTATTATAAACTTACTCTCACAGCTATACCTCTTCCCATCCTGTTACTTCTAAAAATGCCACACCCTTCTCTCAATTCCTCCATCTCCACCACATTAGGGGTATTTAAGAGCCTCTTGGACAGGCACATGGATGAAAGAAAAATAGAGGGTTACGAGGTAGTGTGAGTTTAGTACTTTTTTTAAGGAATATATGGGTTTGCACAACATCAAGGGCCGAAGGGCCTGTACTGTGCTGTAGTATTCTAGTGTCTAGTATCTGCTCTCAGGATGAGGCGTTAAATTCCAGAACTAAGGAGATGTCCAGCTTTTTCAAAGAAAGGGGCTTCCCTTCCTCCACCATCAATGCTGCCCTCAACCTCACCTCCCCCATTTTGTGCATGTCTGCCCTCATTCCATCCTCCCACCACCTCACCAGGGATAGGGTTCCTCTTGGCCTCTCCAACCACACTACCAGCTTCCGCATCGAGCACATAATTCTCCATAACTTCTGCCATCTCCTATAGGATCCCACCACCAAGCACATCTTTCCCTCCCCCCCAACCCCACTTTCTGCTTTCTGCAGGGATCGCTCTCTACACGATTCCCTTGACTAATCATCCCTCCCTACTGATCTCCCTCCTAGCAAGTGGAACAAGTACTACATCTGCCACGACACCTCCTCCCTCACTACTGTTCAGGGCCCCAAACAGTCCTTCCAGGTGAGGCGACACTTCACCCGTGAGTCTTTTGGGGTTATCTACTGTATCTGATGCTCCCAGTGTGGCCTCCTGCGTCTCGGTGAGACCCAACATAGATTGGGAGACTGTTTCACCGAACACCTACTGCCAAAAGAAGCGGGATCTCCCTGGGGCCACCCATTTTAATTTCAGTTCACAATCCCATTCCGACATATCAGTCCATGGCCTCCTCCACTGTCGTGATGAGGCCACATTTAGGTTAGAGGAACAACACCTTATATTCCGTCTGAGTAACCTCCAGCCTGATGTCATGAACACTGATTTCTCGAACTTCTGGTAGTATCTCCCCTCTCCTTTACCATTCCCCATTCCTATTTCCCTCTCTCATCTTATCTCCTTGCCTGCCTACCACCTCCCTCTGGTGCTCCTCCCTCTATTCTTCCTTCCGTGGCCTTATATGCTCTCCTATCAGATTCTCCCTTCTCTAGCCCTGTATATCTTTCACCAATCATCCTCCCTGCTCTTTACTTCACCCCTCCCCCTTCTGTTTTCACCTGTCACATTCTGCTTCCTCTTCCACTTCCCTCATCTTCTTTCTGTAACTCCTCATATGTTTTGTCCAGTCCCGATGAAGGGTTTCAGCCCGAAACATCGACTGTACTCTTTTCCATAGATACTGCCTGGCCTGCTGAGTTCCTCCAGCATTTTGTGTGTGTTGCTTGGATTTCCAGGATCTGCATATTTTCTCATGTTTATGATAAAAGGATAATGATAAATCCATACATCTCTCCACAGATGCTACCTGAAATGCTGGCCATCCTTATCTTAACCTTTCTTGCTGTAGTTTCAAATTTGCAGCACTGGTAATTTGACAGGGCCTTGGTTCAAACTTTATCATGTCCAAAGTTTATCTCTTACAGCAGTGTGCCATGCCCTCAATATGATTCAGTACATTATGTTCTGCTAACTACTGAGGGAGCTCCTGCTGCTCCAGGACAAGGGCCAAGCATGCTTTCTCACACCCCACGTGAAAGGGTCTCCATGGGCAGAACGGAGCTAACTGCAGTTGGAATTTCACCCAGACATGTTCACTAGGTGGGGAATGTGAAGGCACAGCTGCAGAATCTGTTACATTCCTGAAAGTCCCATTTATTTCCATCATGTGTCACACAAAGACAAGATTTCACAGGCCTGCCTACTCCTGATGTTCAAAAGACTTTTGTTTCTCGTTTCACTGAGAAAGTCTGTCCCAAGAGACAGGAGTCTGATTTATATATGTGACTGCATAGCTAAGCATGCCAAAGCCTTCTCCTGCAAATTAGAAACATGTGTCTCACAGTAAGCTATAAGCCTCATGTTTTCCAGACCTGGCTTGCCTAACGTAATTTCCTTTCATACTCACTGATCTGCTCTGCACAACTGTTCAACAGCCACAGAATGGGCCCCAGGTATCCTGCAGGTATCCAGGTGCCCAGATTGTCCTCACCTGCAGTTTGCCAGTTACTGCAGATCACAGCCCAAAATTCTATTTGCATGCCCACTCAATGGGGGTTGGGTAGTGTCTGCTATCAGTTGTGACTGTCTCAGCATCAAAGAACCCTTATGAGCTGACCAAACATGTCCAGCAATGAATGAGGCATCCTCTGCTTCAGGAAGAAAGGAGAGGAATGAGGCAAAATGCTGGAACAGGAAATACTTAGCAACATTTTGCTGGAAATGCCAGTCCTCCCTGGATACTATCCTCATGAAGTTTGTCAAAAAGCTGAGCTTGGTACCATTCCATCATCAAAGGTTTCTGCTCTACATTCATTGTCCAAATCATCCCTCCACCATTCCCCACCATCCTTCCACCATTCCCCACCATCCTTCCACCATTCCCCACCATCCTTCCACCATTCCCCACCACGAGCAGAAGTAACAAAGAAACCATTTGTAGGCTATGACAGAATCCAGGGTTCGAACTTTAGAAACAGAGCTAGAGGAGGTGATTCAGCCCATCTGGCTGGTACTGAGGTTATCCTGCAGGTGATGAAGTGTAGGAGTTGGTGCCATTCAGCATAACCATGGTTGATCATCTACATCCTGTGTTTCATTCTCCGTTTACCACATTTTCCATGATCCCTTTAGCCATAAAAGCTTTATACAGTATGACTACTTTTTAAATATATTCAGTCATTTGGCCGCAACTCCCTTCTGCAGTAGAGAATTCCACAGGTTCATCAGCTTTGGGGGTGAAGATTTTCCCTCTCCTCAGTCCTAAATACCCTACACCCAATCGTTAGGATGTGACCCTGCCTGATACCTATCATTCAGCAATATGTCTCCTGCCTCTACTCTGCTCAGTCTTGCCCAGGATTGTGTAAATTTTATTCCGGGCATCGCATTGCTCTAAACTCTAGCGAATATAAACCCAATCATCCGAATCTCTCTTCATATTTCACGCTTGCATCATGAGAACTGGTCTTTTCAATCATCACTAATCTCCCTCCGTAAAGATAACACCATTCACCAAATAATGAGATAAAAACTGACGTGCCAAGGCCCTGGGCAGTCACTGCAGAGAAGTCTGTTATTGTATTTCAAATCCTGCCACTGTGGAGTCCACTATATGCATGACTTCTCTTCTTCACCACCTGAAGGATAACCTCACCGACTCCTACACCACCACCTGCAGGATAACCTCACCGACTCCTACACGTCACCACCTGCAGGATAACCTCACCGACTCCTACACCACCACCTGCAGGATAACCTCACCGACTCCTACACCACCACCTGCAGGATAACCTCACCGACTCCTACACCACCACCTGCAGGAAAACCTCACCGACTCCTACACCACCACCTGCAGGAAAACCTCACCGACTCCTACACCACCACCTGCAGGATAACCTCACCGACTCCTACACCACCACCTGCAGGATAACCTCACCGACTCCTACACCACCACCTGCAGGATAACCTCACCGACTCCTACACCACCACCTGCAGGATAACCTCACCGACTCCTACACCACCACCTGCAGGATAACCTCACCGACTCCTACACCACCACCTGCAGGATAACCTCACCGACTCCTACACCACCACCTGCAGGATAACCTCACCGACTCCTACACCACCACCTGCAGGATAACCTCACCGACTCCTACACCACCACCTGCAGGATAACCTCACCGACTCCTACACCACCACCTGCAGGATAACCTCACCGACTCCTACACCACCACCTGCAGGATAACCTCACCGACTCCTACACCACCACCTGCAGGATAACCTCACCGACTCCTACACCACCACCTGCAGGATAACCTCACCGACTCCTACACCACCACCTGCAGGATAACCTCACCGACTCCTACACCACCACCTGCAGGATAACCTCACCGACTCCTACAGTTCACCACCTGCAGGAAAACCTCACCGACTCCTACACCACCACCTGCAGGATAACCTCACCGACTCCTACACCACCACCTGCAGGATAACCTCACCGACTCCTACACCACCACCTGCAGGATAACCTCACCGACTCCTACACCACCACCTGCAGGATAACCTCACCGACTCCTACACCACCACCTGCAGGATAACCTCACCGACTCCTACACCACCACCTGCAGGATAACCTCACCGACTCCTACACCACCACCTGCAGGATAACCTCACCGACTCCTACACCACCACCTGCAGGATAACCTCACCGACTCCTACAGTTCACCACCTGCAGGATAACCTCACCGACTCCTACACCACCACCTGCAGGATAACCTCACCGACTCCTACAGTTCACCACCTGCAGGAAAACCTCACCGACTCCTACACCACCACCTGCAGGATAACCTCACCGACTCCTACACCACCACCTGCAGGATAACCTCACCGACTCCTACACCACCACCTGCAGGATAACCTCACCGACTCCTACACCACCACCTGCAGGATAACCTCACCGACTCCTACACCACCACCTGCAGGATAACCTCACCGACTCCTACACCACCACCTGCAGGATAACCTCACCGACTCCTACTCCACCACCTGCATACATTATGCAGCAGCTGTCCATATCTGCGCTCTTCCTCAAACTGTCCAAATCAACCTTGGCATTCTCCTCAGGGCTCACTCTCCCAACTATGGCTTTGCCACCAGTTTGGACATTGTACTCTACTGGGTGGAAATAATAAATACCTGAGTGCAGTGCTTTCAGATGAATGGATAAATTCGAGAGGTAAAAAGACCATAATACATAGGAGCCATATGGCCCATCGACTCTGCTCTGCCATTTAATCATGGCTGATCCTTTTTTCTATCTCCTCCTCAACCCTAATTCAACCTTCTGCCCATAACATTTGATGCCATGACCAATCAAGCACCAATCAATCTCTGCCTTAAGTACACCCAATGAATGACCTGGCCTCCATAGCTGCATGTGGCAACAATTTCCACAAATTCACCATCCATTGGCTAAAGCCATTTCTCCACATCTCTGCTTTGAAAGGGTGCTCCTCCATCCTGAGGCTGTGTCCTTTTATCCTAGACTCTCCCACCAAGGGAAACATCCTTTCCACATCTACTGTCTAGGCCTTTCAACTGTAAAGGGGGTTTCTTCTTTTTGTTAACTAGCAGGAATGCTAATTTACTGATAACGAGAATGGTATTCCTTTGTAAACCAAATGGGGATTAATGTTCTTTCTTCTGAGTCTGTAAGCTTTTGTTGACGGGCTTTTGGGCAGATCGGCGCGAGGGGGTCGAGACAGAAGACGCAATGCTGTAAACTGGCCCAAGCTGGGGTCCGAGGCCGGGAAGTACTCCGGGGGGGGGGGGGGGGAATGAAGCTACATGTGCTTGGTTGACCACTCGGAGGGTCCTGAGCTGCGAGTCAAGGAGTTCGGAGGGTCCTGAGCTGCGAGTCGAGGAGTTCGGAGGGTCCTGAGCTGCGAGTCGAGGAGTTCGGAGGGGATCGAATGGTGGCCAGAAGACTTCAGAAATTGAGCTCCAACGGTTGTGCACGAAGTAATTTGGACTTTGATAAGTTTGGCGCCTTTTCTTTATTTTTCTCTTCATATATACTGTATCGTTATTATTCACTTAGTTATAGTAACCTTTATAAATTGTACTCATTTAATTGCATATGGTGTACTGTCTGTTTTTGGGCGAGGCGGGGACATCACACAGCATCCACACCAGCTGATTACCCAGTTTGGCGGGGCTGAAGGCTGCTCCCCCTAGACAAAACGAGCTGAGCGAGCCTGAGGCGACCCGGGGGTTACACAACATTTGAAAGGTTTCAATGAGATTCCCCTCATCCTTCTGAATTCCAGTGAGTACAGACCCAGAGCCATCAAACATTCTTCGTATGATAACCTTTTCATTCCTGGAATCATCCTTGTGAACCTCCTCTGGATCCTCTCCAATGTCTACACATCCCTTCTAAATGAGGGGCCCAAAACTGTACACAATACTCAAGGTGCCTTATAAATCCTCAGCATCGCATCCTTGTTCTAGACCTCTTGAAATGAATGCTAACATGGCATTTGCCTCCCTCACCACCGACTCAACCTGCAAGTTAATCTTCAGGGTGTTCTGCACAAGGAATCCCAAGACCCTCTGCACTTCAGATTCCTATATTTCCTCCCCGTTTAGAAAATAGTCCTCACATTTATTTCTACTACCTAAGTGCATGACCATGCATTTTCCAAGATTGTTTTTCATTTCATCTCAATGAGTTGCAAGTTCTGTTTTAAAGAGAGTGTTAGGTGCCTGGAACTCAGTGCCAGGGGATTTTGGTATTCTAGCAGTATGCCAGAAATTTGAGAGAGTCAGGGGGGTAGAAGTGAGTGTTGTTGCTATTCCTCAGGAGAAGGTGCTTGAGAATCTGAAAGGTCTGAAGGTAGTCAAGTCACCTGGACCAGATGGACTACACCTCAGGGTTCTGAGGTAGGAGAAGAGATTCTGGAGGCATTAGTAATGCTCTTTCAAGAATTACTAGTTTCTGAAGTGGTTCTGGAGGACTGTAAAATTGCAAACGTCACTCCACTCTTTAAGAAGGGAGGGAGATAGAAGAAAGGAAATTATAGGGCAGTTAGTTTGACTTCAGTGGTTGGGAAGATGCTGAATTCATTATAAAGGATGAGGTTTGGGGGAGATTGGAGGCACATGATAAAATAGACCAAAGTCAGTATGGTTTCCTTAAAGGGAAATCTTGCAAAGAAATCTGTTGGAATTCTTTGAGGAAATTATAGGCAAGATAGACAAAGGAGAGTCAATGAAAGTTGCACACTTGGATTTTCAGGAGGCTTTTGACAAGTGGTGCAAATGAGACTGCTTGTCAAGAGCCCACAGTATTACAGGAAAGATAGCTTGGATAGAAGGTTGGATGGCTGGCAGGTGGCAAAGAATGGGAATAAAGGGGACTTTTCTGGTTGCTGGTAACTAGTGGTGGTCCGCAGGAGTCGGTGTTGGGACCACTTTGTTTCACTTTATATGTCAATGATTTGGATGATAGAGTTGATAGCTTTGTTGCCAAGTTTGTGGATGACATGAAGGTATGTGGAGGGGTTGCTAGTGTTGAGGAAGCAGGGATTCTGCAGAAGGACTTAGACAGATTGGGGTTATGGGCAAAGAAGTGCCAGATGGAATATAGTGTAGGGGAGTGTTTGGCCATGTACTTTGGTAGAAGGAATAAAGGCATAGACTACGTATTTCTAAATGGGGAGAAATTTAAAAATCAGCCATGCAAAGGGCCTGGGAGTCCTTGTGCAGGATTCCCAAAAGGTTATCTTTCAGGTTGAATCAGTAGTAAGGAAGGCAAATGCAATGTCAGCATTCATTTTTGAGGGGACTAGAATATAAGAGCAAGAATGTGATACTGAGGCTTTATAAGACATTGGTCAGACGGCACCAAGTATTGTGAGCAGTTTCGGACCCCTTAGTAATAAAAGACATGCCAATATTGGAGACGGTTCTCATGAATGATTCCAGGAATGAAAGGGTTTAATGCCTCTGGGTCTGTTCTCATTGGAATTTAGAAGTATGAGGGGGAGCTCACTGGAACTTGTTGAATATTAAGAGATCTGCATAGAGTGGATTTGGGAGGGAGCAGGTGTGCGGGTGAGGTCACAGAATTGGGGTCCTCAGAGATGAGGAGGAATTTTCTTAGAGGAGAGTGAATCTGTGGAATTCATTGCCAGGTGTCTGTCAGTCCAAGTTATTGAGAATATCTAAAGTGGAGCTTGATAGGGTTTTGATTAGTCAAAGCATCGAAGGTTACAGGGAGCAGGAGAATGGGAATGAAAGGGATAATAAATCAGCCAGGATGGAATGGCATGCAGACGATGGGCTGAATGGTCTAATTCTGCTTCTACGTCTTTTGGGGTGTTGTGGAAGTAAAGGTAGCAGCAATATTTAAGAGGCATTTAGGCAGACACATCAACATGCAGAGAACATCAGGATATGGATAATATGCAGACAGATGGGATCAGAATAATTCAGTATTTTTGTCAGCAAGGTATCATTGGCTGAAGGATCTGTTCCTGGGCCAAATGTTTCATGTTTAGTAGAAGCAACAGAGAGGTAATTTAGTGTTTACAAACAGGATGCAGGAACAAAAAGACCAAATTACTTTTTTAGCAGCTTGGGTGGCCAGTTAATAAAGCATTTTGAATCCTAATCATAATAGTGCTCGGGCACAGGTATAACCTCTCTGTTAGTGAGGACATATAACCATGTAACAATTACAGCACGTAAACAGGCCATCTTGGCCCTTCTAGTCCATGCTGAACGCTTACTCTCACCTAGTCCCACTGGCCCGCACTCAGCCCGTAACCCTCCATTCCTTTCCTGTCCATATACCTACCCAATTTTACTTTAAGTGACAATACAGAACCTGCCTCTACCACTTCTACTGGAAGCTCGTTCCACACAGCTACCACTCTCTGAGTAAAGAAATTCCCCCTCGTGTTACCCCTAAACTTTTGCCCCCTAACTCTCAACTCATGTCCTCGTTTGAATTTCCCCAATACTCAATGGAAAAAGCCTATCCACGTCAACTCTATCTATCCCCCTCATAATTTAAATACCTCTATCAAGTTCCCCCTCAACCTTCTATGCTCCAAAGAATAAAGGCCTAACTTGTTCAACCTTTCCCTGTAACTTAGGTGCTGAAACCCAGGTAACATTCTAGTAAATCTTCTCTGTACTCTCTCTATTTTGTTGACATCTTTCCTATAATTCGGTGACCAGAACTGTACACAATACTCCAAATTCGGCCTCACCAATGCCTTGTACAATTTTAACATTACATCCCAACTCCTATACTCAATGCTCTGATTTATAAAGATCAGCATAACAAAAGCTTTCTTCACCAACCTATCCACATGAGATTCCACTTTCAGGGAACTATGCACCATTATTCCTAGATCACTCTGTTCTACTGCATTCTTCAAAGCCCTACCATTTACCATGTATGTCCTATTTGGATTATTCCTACCAAAATGTAGCAACTCACACTTGTCAGCATTAAACTCCACCTGCCATCGTTCAGCCCACTCTTCTAACTGGCCTAAATCTCTCTGCAAGCTTTGAAAACCTACTTCATTATCCACAACGCCACTTATCTTAGTGTTATCTGCATACTTACTAATCCAATTTACCACCCCAGCATCCAGATCATTAATGGATATGACAAACAACATTGGACCCAGTACAGATCCCTGAGATCTGCAAGAGGCTTTGCCTGAGGAATATGGCATGCATCATAAAGGATCCTCACTGACTGGAACTTGCACTTTCTTCATTACTAACATCGGGGAGGAGGTACAGGAACCTGACAACACACCTCAATGATTCAGAAACATCTTCACTGTCCAATTTCTGAATGATCCATGAACCAATATTTCCTCCTTATTTCTCTTTTGCGCTATTCATTTATTTTCATAACTTATATTAATTATTGACTTGCACTGTACTGTTGCTGCAAAACTACAAATTTGACAACATAGGTCAGTGATAATCCTGATTCTGATTCTAGAATAGGGGCTCAGAGATCAAGAGCAGAGAGATTATGTTCAACCTGAATAAAGTATCACCTAGTCCACTTGTTAAGGAAGACATGAGGTCCTGGGAGAGTTGTACTAAGAGTTTGTGAAGGAACAAGGAATCTGGTTATGAAAATAGGACTGGAGACCAGTGTGCTATTCCTGGAGCAGATGAGGTTGGATAGAAATTGTGCCAGGTTTTGAGAATAACTCTTCTTAAGCTCATCACCCTAGTGGGACATAGGCCGCTGACAGCTGTTTGCCAGAGTTCTCCGACCTGGGTCAGCTTTCAAGTTTTCACAGGTAGAACCCATTTTCTTGATATATCATTTATTTCCCAGGGATGAGATATTTGGGGCTTCTGTTGACATTTCTGCAGCACTGTTTTATGGGATGGGGTTACTCTCCTTATGATAAACAACTCTCCTCCTTTTGCAACCGGGCATATGACTGTCCATGCTGGAGATTTTTGAGAAGAGTTAATGGAGAGAAACCTTACCAGAGCTGATAATGGATATAGAATTGATAACTGATAAATAATCCATGCAAGAGGGTAGGCAATAACCTATTCCACAGCAGAGTTTTAATACCCACTGGACTGCCTGAAAGTGTGGTGGATGCAAATGCATTTGTTGAGTCAAAGGACATTGAATCAATATTTGTAGATTATAACTGCAGCTCTCTGGGGAAATGGGACTAACAGATTTCTCACAAAGAGGAAGCACAGCTTTGTTACACTGAATGGTCTCTGAATGTCTTCCAATGATAGTAGGATTCTAACCTTTCAGCCGCACCACTTACTGTCCTGGAAATGTAACAGCTTTGCATCATTGTCCTAGTTAAGGTGGAGCAATGAGAAAAGTCTAGATTTCCTGTTTAAGTTCCAAAGAAAGTTAATAATGCAAGAAAAGCAGGCAAGAGATTGGAGTGCAAGAGTACTCCTACTGCAATGGTTGATGCCTGGCGTTGTGTGCAGAACTCAGGACTTGTTTCCAAGGAAGAACATACTTGGAAAATGGTCAAATCCTTGGAACCAGGGGCTCACTCCAAGAAGAAGCTGACCAAGCCGGCGTTCCCTAAAGCTTAGAAGATCCCTCGTTACAACATTGAACAATGCTAAAGCATTGGCTAGAACACTCTGGCATGGTCTTTCATGATGGGATGTAGGAAAAGGAGAAACTTTTAAATTAGTTTATAATAGTCACATCTACTGAGGCAGAGTGAAAACTTGCCCTCCTGGTCATACATAAAGATCAACTCATTACAACAGTGAGGTGGTAGAAGGTAAAGCAGTAACAGATGCAGAATATAGTGTCTTTGAGACATAGAATTTAGATTTAAAAGAGTAGAATAATTCTAATGGAAGCAATGAGTGGCTCTGCAGAGCAGCTAGTACTGTTTCACCACACTTACCAGTTGTGGCAACAGGTGCTGGTTACCAAGAAGAGGCTGGAGGGGCTATAAACTGACTGTCTCTTCAACCAGGATCTGAAATGAAATGTTATTTCTTGAATAATAAAGTTCGACAAGCTAGGAACTTCTATGAAGCCATACAATTTCAACCAAGTGAATTTTGGCTTTGGGATTTGCGGACGTCTCAGCAGTGGACTGGAACTGTAGGTCATGGGTGGACCAGGGCTGACAGCCAATCATGGGCTCTGGACACTGGGGAAAGTGAATCTGTGACAGCCAACTGAATCCCTGAGCCCACTGCCTGCAGCTTTAATTTAATATATTGGATGATCTTCCTGGCTCCAGCACATCGTTGCAATCAAAAGGAAGGCACAGCAGTATCTTTACTTTCTCAGAAAGTCAAAAGATTCAATTAGTCACCGAACACTCTAACAAACCCCATGTACAGTTGAAGGTATCCTGACTGGTTGCATCATGGTCTCATATAACAATTCAAATGCACAGGGAAGTAAGAAGCTGGAGAAAATAGTGGAGTCTTCCCAAACATTATGGGTACATCCCTTTTATCGTAGTGTGCAATACACATTTCTTGGACATACATTGATGGATTTCACAAGTAAAACAGTAGAGTTGTTTTTTATTCAGGAAAATCCATAGCAACTCATTTATTGAAAACCAAAAAAACAGAACACAAAGCGCAGAAAAACTCCTTTACGTAATTACGTCATCACGTCAGGCCTGACTCTTTAAGTGAACCCAAACCCAGTGGCGGTGGTGGTGAATTCTATATGTTTCTAGCAATTATGTTATCCTACAACGTGTACAGTGCATAGGTAAATCAACTTGACTCTTTCTTTCCAGGTCCTTTACCCCAACCTAGTGATCCAGTTCACAAGCCTCTGGATGCAGATCCTAAGCCCAGGATGATAGGCTCTCCAAGTCCAGTGACCCAGCTTCTGGCCAGGTGTGATCCACTCTCCAACTCAGCAAGTTGGATAGCATCTGTGAGAAGAACTAAACAGACAATGTTTCGGGATAAGGCACTTCATCACAACTACATCCCCAATCTTTGTGCCATCCACAACTTTGATGACCAGTTTGCAATATTATCACTGAAATTTTTAATACAGATGATAAGCAACAGCCTGAGAAACACAACAACTGCAGGAAGATGCAGTACTCTTCTTGTCTACAGTTGGTAGCTTCCCGATATCACATCAGAATTAATCCATCTTCATTCATAACCCCTAAACGTTATTGATATTTCCAAAATGTTGTGATACACAACAGATGTGAGATGGAGTTCTAGACTTCCTAATCATGTTTAGGTAGGCCACAGTGCTCCTGAATATGCCAATTCCATTTGCAGATTATGCTTCATACTCTGGATCCTCCAACACCAAAGGGAAGAGTTTAGAGACATTTGACATTTGGTCCAACATCTCTACAACCCAAGGAACCAGAAGCCCAATCCATGTGACTGCCCTCATTTAAACCTTTCAATTACATATTCTCCGTGAATTCAGCTGCATATGCTCAGTGCACTTTATCTGCACACTCACTTGTCAATGCAAGTATCAAATCAGCCAGCAACTCAGTTCATAAAAGCATACATACACGGTCAAGAGGTTTGGTCTTGTTCAGACCAAACATTAGAATGGGAAAGAAATGTGATATAAGTGACTTCAACCATGGAATGATTTTTGGTGTCAGACGGGGTGGTTTGAGTATCTCAGACACTGCTGATTTCCTGGGATTTTCACACACAACAGTCTCTGGAGTTTACAGAGGACAGTGCAACAAAAAACACAATGAGCAGCAGTTCTGTGGGTGAAAATAACTTGTTAATGAGAGAGAACAGAGGAGAATGGCCAGACTGGTTCAAACTGACAACATAGTGACAGTAACTCAAATAACTATGTGTTGTCTATCCTACTGACTGTGGCCCATTTCATCATGTCCTCCAAGTGCCCTGAGATTTCATCCTTAATAATCAACTGTAACGTCTTCCCATCCACTGAGGTCAGACTAACTGGACTATAGTTTCCTTTCTTCTGCCTCTCTCCCTTCTTAAAGAGTGGAGTGACATTTGCAATTTTCCAGTCTTCCAGAAGCATTCTGGAATCTAATGACGTTAGGAAAGAAACTGTGATGAGTAGACTGATAGGACTGAAGGCTAATAAATCCCCGGGTCCAGATGGTCTGCATCCGAGGGTTCTAAAAGAGGTGGCTCAGAAAATCGCGGATGCATTGGTAATCATTTTCCAATGTTCCTTAGATTCAGGATCAGTTCCTGAAGATTGGAGAGTGGCTAATGTTGTCCCACTTTTCAAGAAGGGAGGGAAGGAGAAAATGGAGAACTATCGCCCTGTTAGCCTAACGTCAGTCGTGGGGAAGATGCTTGAGTCCATTATTAAGGACGAAATAGTGGCATATCTTGATGGCAGTAATAGGATTAGGCTGAGCCAGCATGGATTTACCAAGGGCAAATCATGCTTGACTAACCTGTTGGAGTTTTTTTGAGGGTGTAACAAGGATGTTAGACGAGGGTAAGCCAGTGGATGTTGTGTACCTAGATTTTCAGAAGGCATTCGATAAGGTGCCACATAGGAGATTGGTGAGTAAAATCAGAGCTCATGGCATTGGGGGCAGGGTTTCAACATGGATAGAAAACTGTTTGGCAGATAGAAAGCAAAGGGTAGCAGTGAATGGGTGTTTCTCGGACTGGCTGGAGGTGACTAGTGGGGTACCACAGGGCTCTGTATTGGGACCACAGCTCTTTACGATTTATGTCAACAATTTAGATGAGGGCATTGAAAACTATATCAGCAAGTTTGCTGACGATACTAAACTGGGTGACAGTGTGACATGCGAAGAGGACGTTAGGAGAATACAGGGAGACTTGGATAGGCTGAGTGAGTGGGCAGATACTTGGCAGATGTCATTCAATGTGAATAAATGTGAAGTTATCCACTTTGGAAGCAGGAACAAGAGGGCAGAGTATTGTCTGAATGGTGTAGAGTTAGGTAAGGGAGAAATGCAAAGAGACCTAGGAGTCCTAGTTCACCAGTCAATGAAGGTGAATGAGCAAGTGCAACAGGCAGTGAAGAGGGCAAATGGAATGTTGGCCTTTATTACAAGGGGAATTGAGTACAAGAGCAAGGATGTCCTTTTGCATTTGTACAGGGCCCTGGTGAGACCACACCTGGAATATTGTGCACAGTTTTGGTCTCCAGGTTTAAGGAAGGGCATTCTGGCAATTGAGGAAGTGCAGCGTAGATTCACTAGGTTGATTCCTGGGATGGCAGGGCTGTCTTACGCAGAGAGATTGAAGAGATTGTGCTTGTACACGCTGGAATTGAGGAGATTGAGAGGGGATCTGATTGAAACGTTTAAGATAATTAAAGGATTTGATAGGATTGAGGCAGGAAATATGTTCCAGATGTTGGGAGAGTCCAGTACCAGAGGGCATGGATTGAGAATAAGAGGTCAGTTATTTAAAACAGAGTTGAGGAAGAGCTTCTTCTCCCAGAGAGTTGTGGAGGTGTGGAATGCACTGCCTCGGAAGACGGTGGAGGCCAATTCTCTGGATGCTTTCAAGAAGGAGCTAGATAGATATCTGATGGATAGGGGAATCAAGGGATATGGGGCCAAGGCAGGGACTGGATATTGATAGTGAATGATCAGCCATGATCTCAGAATGGCGGTGCAGACTCGAGGGGCCGAATGGTCTACTTCTGCACCTATTGTCTATTGTCTATAATGATTCTCAAAAGATCATTACTAATGCCTCCATGATCTCTTCAGCCACCTCTTTCAGAATTCTGGGATGTACACCATCTGGTCCAGGTGACCTATCTACCTTCAGACCTTTTAGTTTCCCAAGAACCTTCTCGCTAGTCATGGTAACTTCACACATTTCATACCCCCGACACCTGGAACTTCCAGCATACTGCCAGTGTCTTCCACAGTGAAGATACTTAATCAGTTCATACACCATTTTGTTGCTTCCCATTACTAACTCTCTAGCATCATTTTCCAGTGGCCCGATATCTATTTCCACCTCTCGTTTACACTTTATGTATCTGCAAATACTTTTGGTATATCTTGTTTCTATCTAGCGCTCTCTTGCCCAGCATTTTGGGAGGAGTATGTGGAGAGATAAACAGAACCAGAGAAAGGTCCCTCTGCAGAGGCGTCTGTGCTGTGGAGGACTTTGCCCTTGCCTATTCTATTTTGAATTTTGAATATGTGCAGTATTTTACTTTGGGGGAAAATACTTGCATTTGCACACTAACAAATGTTGTTTCCTGTCCAACAGTGTGAATACTGAACAATAAAGCACTGTGAAGTCTGAGGACATGGTCGGATGGCAAAGCCTTTTTTAAAAGTACTTGAATCAGATTCCAACACACTGGATGGTTGACTTCCACAACCATCGCCAAGAGCAGCCCAGGAGCAACAGCACTGAACTGATCTGGAAGCTTGGAACATCAGTGTACTCCTTCACAATCTGTAACTTCATGGCCCATGATATCCCTCACTCACCATTACTACAAAGCAAGGGATTCAGCAATGAGTAAGATGTATGAGATAGAGGTGTATAAGATGATGAGAGGCATTGATCGTGTGGATAGTCAGGGGCTCTTTCCCAGGGCTGAAATCGCTGCTGCAAGAGGGCACAGGTTTAAGGTGCTGGGGAGTTGGTACAGAGGAGATGTTAGTTTAAGTTTTTTTTATGCAGAGAGTGGTGAGTGCGTGGAGTGGACTGCCAGCGACGATGGTGGAGGCGGATACAATAGGGTCTTTTAAGAGAATATTGGATAGGTACATGGAGCTTGGAAAAGTAGAGGGCTATGGGTGATGATGATGGCATCCATTAGTCTCACGAGAACATGGATCTGCGCCTGGAAAGTCTTGTGGAGTGTCCACTCCAGGGTGCAGGCCTGGTCAAGGTTGTATGGAAGACCAACAGTTGCCCAAGCAGCAAGTGTCCCCTCTCCACACCACTGGTGTTGTCCAAGGGCAACACCAGCAAGGGCCGATACAGCTTGGCACCAGTGACGTTGCAGGAGTTGCCAGAGAGATTGAAGACGACCTCAGACTGCCTTAGGGACTCCAGCTCCACATTTGTCCCAAAGCTTTTCCCATCAGTGGGTATGGCCACAAGGCAGCAGAGGTTTAAAATCAGAGTTTTCCCTCTCTGAGATGGACTGCCTTCCCAGGCTGAGAAGCTCCATCTACCTGAACTAACCCTAATAATTTCTAAGGTAGGGACATGCTCGGCACAACTTTGTGGGTCGAAGGCCTGTATAGTGCTGTAGGTTTTCTATGTTTTAACAGTAGTGTGTGGAGAACATCATTGAACACACAATACATTGAACCTTGAAGTGGATGAGCTACAGTAGTAGAAAATTACAAACATACAGAACTACATTCAGTGGCTATTTTATTAGGTCTAATAACATGGCCACTGGGTGTAATTTCCCTCCATAGACGCTGCCTGATCTGCTGGGTTCCTATAGCATGTTGTTTGTGTTGCTCTGGATTTCCAGTTTCAGTAACCGAGTCCGTAAACTCGTGATCCACGTCCCCCACCCCCATAGCCCGGGATGACCCAGTACCTGACAGTGATCCGAACGTGGTGGTCCAGTCCCAAAGCCCCCAGAGCGCCAGTGTCCAAGCACGAGGTGACCCCTCCCCCAGCACGAGATGCCTCATAGCCCCCCCCCAGCTCGCCGCCTCTCGCCCTAGCATTTTTTCCAGTCCTTCCGCCAGCTCAATGTAAAACCAGATGTGAGTTTGGACTTGCCCACGCTCGTCAGTCTCTGCGCATCAGCTGCTGCAAGACGAAACTTTGTGGAGATTTTCCAACTTCATCCACGTTTCCTCTTTCATTGGAGTTGTGGGATCCTCTTGGACCGGGAGCGACTTCACATTCCTCCACGTCAGGGGTTGATCCTCTGCGCAGAGCTCGTCCACAGAGCGCCAGACTCCAAGCTCGGCAGCGGGGGTTCGGCCCCGGAACGTTTCACACAACATTAAGGGAGCGAAACGTTTGCAGCGCCCGAGGTGTCCCGGACATCAGGCTGGTCGCCGTTCGGATCACTTTGCGCTCTGGCTCGGGTCCAGGTGAGTTTGCCAAGTCAGGGGGAATGGGGTTCCGGCTGCAGGGATGGAGCTATGGGATGCAACAACTAGGGACACGGTGCTGGCGGCGTGAGTTCTGGACATTCGGCTAGCAGGCGGGGAGGGGTCGGTGAGGAGGAGGCGTGACGGGTTGGGGGCTTCAGGCTGCTGCCGGACAGACTCAACATCCCCGAAGCAACCCCGGGGAACATCGTTTGCAAATGTCCAACAGGGTGGTAAGTTGGGGGCGGTGGAATGTTAAGAGCTCCCTGGGCTTAATGAGCGGAACCAGGTGTTTCCCGGAGAAGCCCTGCCGCTCGACACGGCGAGTCTCGTAGCGTGTCCCAGGATTGCGTGAGAGTTTGCGGTGCATTGGGGAGATCTCAGTCTGTTACCCAAATACATCTTCCCTTCGAAATGATACACCATTGTTTTTAGGAAGTTGTTGTACCTGCTTTCATCTCCCTTAGTGCAATCCTAACTCAACACTGACCACATCCACAGCATTCTTCACCTTCCCGGCTTGTCTCTATGCCAGCTGTTTAACAATGTCCAATATTGCTATGACTCAGACTTTCTAACATTTTTCGGAATCCCCGTTAACTAACACTTAAAACACGCAGCGCCCTCCCCTCTCCGCAGAAGTTTCTGAAAGTTCAGCATAACTTGTTTACCTTTGCATTCTATTCTAACTTTACAACCAAGGACATTTTAATATTTTGTTGCTAAGAGATTTCTTTACATCTATTCCGTGATTTGTTTGACCACCTTTAAAAATCTGGTCCATTCCCTGCTTTCTAAATATATCACATTGCACTTTCCTGTCCATTATTATTTCATTACATTTTCAAATGAACATTTATTTTTGCTCCAGATTACAGTCACTGGTGGACCACCACTCCCCCCAGAAATTGAATTGACTATATTTCTTACATCATTCACATAAATTAGGAGTAAAAATCTTTACGTTATGTCTCCATCTAAATGTGCAATAGTAGTGTATTAAGGGAAAACAATCTTTTATTGATTACCTCAATTCTCAAAATACAATAAACAAAATTATGAAATGTAAGTGAACAAAGCCTTCTGGCACTTTTAGCCTGGAGAGACTCGCTTCCAGTTTTCACAATCATAGGACGTCTGAAAGATAAATCCACTGAGCACTGTAGTGATGTGGGAAATGTTCAATCAAGATTATTTGATGTCATTGCCAGTCCATGAGTGTAAAGGAGAATGAAATAATTTGTTACTCTGGATCTGATGCAACACAAAAAAGCACAATAAGATAAAGAACATAATTATAAAAGAAGCAATATATGGAAATGCATGCAATAGCTTATATGCATAGATATGTTGTATTCCATAAGGTAATGGTAGGCACTGTATATAATGTGGGTGAAGGGAATTGATAAAGTAGTGGTAGTTGGGGGAGTGGTGGTGTGGGGTGTGTTAGTGGGTGGAGGTGTTGCTCAGCCTTACTGTTTGGGGAAAGTAACTGTTTTTAGTCTGGTGGTCTTGATGTGAATGATACGTAGCCTCCTCCCTGATGGAAGTGGGACAAAAAGTCCATGAGCAGGGTAGGTGGGATCCTTCATGATGTTACTGGTCCTTTTCTGGCATCTCTCGCTCTCTCTCTCCCTCTCTCCCTCTCAACCCCCCTCTCTCCCTCTCTCCCCCTCTCCCCCTCTCCCCCTCTCCCCCTCTCCCCCTCTCCCCCTCTCCCCCTCTCCCCCTCTCCCCCTCTCCCCCTCTCCCCCTCTCCCCCTCTCCCCCTCTCCCCCTCTCCCCCTCTCCCCCTCTCAACCCCCCCCTCTCCCCCTCTCTCCCCCCTCTCCCCCTCTCTCCCTCCCTCTCAACCCCCCCCTCTCCCCCTCTCCCCCTCTCCCCCTCTCCCCCTCTCCCCCTCTCCCCCTCTCCCCCTCTCCCCCTCTCCCCCTCTCCCCCTCTCCCCCTCTCCCCCTCTCCCCCCCCTGGCAGGCAGGCTGGTATCAGTGATTCTATAACAGAGAGTCAAAACGACTCAACGCGCCTTTCTGGTCGTCGCAGTGCAGTTTCCATATTGATGCAGTGATGCAGCTTGTTACAATGCTCTACTGCACATCTGTAGAGTGCGCTGAGTATGGATGTCCATAGTTCAGCACTCTTTCAGCTTCCTCAGAACGTAGAGGCATTGGTGAGTTTTCCTAATTGTGGAGAATGTGCTCTGAGACCATGTGAGGTTGTTAAATGTGTGCTCCCAGTAGTTTGGAACTGTAGTCATTGAACAGTGCTCCCTGATGTCTTCCCTACTGTTGTGGGTAATTTCAACCAGGCCAGTTTGAAGAAGTCTCTGAAAAACCTCCAACATATCACCTGTGGAACCAGAGGAGCTAACATACTAGACCACTGTTACACCACCATCAAGAACACCTGACTGTACTTCTATTTTCAATGACTAAAGGCCGTAGCACCAGTGGTGAGGACTAAGAAAGTATGGTCAATGCAGGTGAAGGAGCACTTACAGGTCTGCTTTGAGTCAGTGGACTGAAGAGTATTTGGGAATTCATTTTTGAGTCTGAATGAATGCACCACTGTTGTCAGTGACTTCATCCAGACCTGTGTGGATGAGTGTGTATCTTTGAGAACATACTGGGCATACCCAAACCAAAAGCCATGGATGAACCAAGAGATTCATAGTCTGATAAGGGCATTCAAGACCAGTGATCCACATCTGCAAAAAAAGCTCTGGTATGACCTATTGAAGGATATATTTGTAACTTACCCAACAGGCTGGTATATGTCTAGGGGAAAAGGAGATCCAACCACTCACCAACCAACCTCCCGTACACGCAGGTGCTGTGGGAATCAAATTTATGCCACACGTACACACACAATATCAAACTCACACCAGATACAGTTACGGAACACGCTTTAAAGAGTTTACTAAAACTAAAAGAATACTAGACAATACAATATACATGAAAGAAAAGAAAAAACAAAAGGTGCCAAACTTATCAAAGTCCAAACCACTTCGTGCACAACCGTTGGAGCTCAATTACTGAAGTCTTCTGGCCACCATTCGATCCCCTCCAAACTCCTCGACTTGCAGCTCAGGACCACCCGAAGTGGTCAACCAAACACATCTATCTTCGTCTCCTCTTCTCGGGGTACCTCCTAGCCTCGGACCCCCACCTGAGGTCCGTTCCTCGCCCTGTTTACAGCATCACATCCTCTCTCTCTCTCACCCCCTCGTGCCGATCTCCCCAAAAGCCTGCCAATAATAGTTTACAGACTCAGAAGAAAGAAAAACATTAATCCCAATTGGTTAACAAAGGAATACAATTCTCCTTATCAGTAAATTTTAACCCAAACAAGCTTCCAGCACTCTCTTGCAACAAAGAAGCATTCCTGCTTTTAACAAAACAAAGAAGCCATTCTGAGTAACATACACAGTCACCCCCTTTACACTCTCCCCCCACCAAACAAAAGTCATGTCCTCATGGCATTACCAGAGTTCCCCAAAGCTTCTTGCAACACACAAAACCCAACCCAGGTGCAGAAAGCAGTGACATAACTACCCAGAGCAGTAGAAATCACACTCGGTTCTCCAGGTACCACATATGTCAACCGCTCCGGGGGGCGCCTAATCCTCTGAGATCTCCGTACCCCTTCTGCCGACCCTTCCGCCTCACTGGGCTCCCTCTTCACCTGCGAACCCGCTGCCTTGGACACCCCAGGTCTGCCTGACGGACCCTCACCCCCTCCCTTATGGAGTTACCCCCTCACCTGAGAACCCTCCGGCTCACGCTCGGGTTCCACCCTCTCTCCCCCCAATGCTGGCTGCCTCTCCATCTGACCCTCACTACCTTCCCTCCTCTCACCCAACTCAGTAGGGAAGGGCCAGGAGCCTCCTCTCCTGGTACTGGAGCGCCAGCGAATGGGAACAGGGGCCACTCATCTGAGTCATCATCTTCCGAATTGGTATCCATTCCCGGGTTAGGGACCAGTCCCCACTCTTCAGCAGCGGCCTCTTCCCTCACTCCGCGCCCTCGCAGAGTCCTTGTACTAGGCACAACCTCCCCCTCTGGCTCCTTGTCCACCTGCACCACTTGACCCAGGGGCAGCAGGTGATTCCGATGGAGCACCTTGACAGGCCCCTTCCCATCCTCAGGTTTCACCTGGTAAACTGGTAGATTCGGCATCTGGTTCTCTATTACATAGGGGCTGGCCGCCCATCGATCTGACATCCTAAATTCCGTAAAAGGACCCAGTCACCTGGCAATAATTAAGCAAACTTCACCTCTTATTCCTCTGATTTTGTGTGGTAGCCGCCGCCTCGGCCAACTTGTACGCCCGCTGTAACTCCCTCTTCATGTCAGACACGTACTTTAGATAGGGCTTCCCGGGTAATTCACCCACTTCAACCCCAAAACACGTCAATGGGCAACCTCGCTTCCCGCCCGAACGTCAGATAATAGGGCAAGTACCCTGTAGCATTATTGCGAGTACAATTGTAACAGTGAACCAATTGTCCAATATGACGACTCCACCTGCTTTTCTGCCCAATCTCCAGCGTCCCAAGCATATCCAACAGGGTCCTGTTGAATCTCTCTGGCTGAGGGTCTCCCTGTGGGTGGTAAGGGGTAGTCCTGGATTTCTCAACCCCAAGAATAGTCAGTAATTCATGGATAAGGCGGCTCTCAAAGTCCCACCCCTGATCACTATGGATTCGCCTGATCACTATGGAAGGCCGTAATGAACAAAATACTTCTCCTATAACACCTTCTCCACTGTCGTCGCCTTCTGATCCTTGGTGGGAAATGCCTGAGCATAGCGAGTGTAATGATCGGTGATGACCAAGACATTCGCGGTGTTGCTGGTGTCAGGCTCAATCGACAGGAAATCCATACATACCAGGTCCAGAGGTCCCGCACTCTGCAAGTGCGACAGTGGAGCCGCCAACGCTGGCAGGGTCTTCCTCTGGATGCAACGACGGCATCCCCTACAGTATTCTTCGATGTCCCCCCTCATCCGGGGCCAGTAGAACCGGTCTTTGAGTAATCCATAGGTCTTTTCCACCCCCAAGTGTCCAGAATCATCATGTAAGGCCTGAAGTACAGTCTGCCAATACTCCGGCAGGACCAGTTGCCAACAGCGGGGTTGGTCCGGAGGCGCCGTTACCTGGTACAAGATTTGATTCTTTAATTTTAACCGAGACCACTCCTTCAATAACAGAGGCACGAATGGGTGTTTCGCCTTAACAGCCAACTCCACATCCCCCTTCTCTACCACTCTCCACACAGTGCCAAGACCCGGGTCATCATGCTGAGCAGTTGCCACTTCCCCCGGACTCAGTTCCGGCAACTGTTTAGTCCGCAGTGCGGTCAGGTCACAGTAAACTAGGGGTATGGCGTCGTCAAAAACCCCCAAATGGTCCATGGCTCGCTCCAGCCTTCCTCTTCCCTCGGCCTTCACCGTGATAGCAAATTGACACATCGCCTTCACTCCAGGGGCAGGGACACTCTCCCACTCCTCGTCCCTCTCCTCCTCTCCCGGCTCCCGACGAGACAACGCATCCGCATCAACATTCTTGCTTCCGGGGCGGTACCTCAGGCTGAAATCATATACCGACAAAGCCGCCAGCCACCGATGTCCTGTGGCATCCAGCTTCGCCGAAGTCAAAATATAAGTGAGAGGATTGTTATCCGTTCTCACATCAAACTTGGCTCCGTACAGGTAATCGCTCAGCTTGTCCACCACCGCCCACTTCAGCGCCAGGAACTCCAACTTGTGAGTGGGATAGTTTCTCTCCGATGGCGACAAGCTTCGGCTGACAAAGGCTACCGGCCTCAATGCTTTGCCATGCTCCTGGTTCAGAACAGCCCCGAGACCCTCTCGGCTGGCATCCATGTGCAGCACATATGGCTTCTGGGGATCGGCAAAAGCCAACACCAGGGCCTGGGTCAGTGTCCTTTTCAGAGATTGGAATGCCTCTTCACATCGATCATCCCACCTCGAGCCAAAAGGTTCCACCGGGTTCCGGTATCCTCCAACGTCTTGTCTCTGGTCCCCCTTCCTTTTCTTTCCCACCAGGGGATAGCCACACAACAGCTGAGTCAACGAGTGACACATTTCAGCATATCCTTTCACAAATCGCCGGTAATACCCACAGAACCCCAAAAATGAGCACAGAGCGCCCACTTTCTGGGGTCTTGGCCAGTGGTCACGGCCTCTATCTTGGTTGGATCAGTAGCCACTCCCTCTCGCGAAATGATATGGCCAATGTAGTTAACCGACGACTTGCAGAACTGGCATTTGTCCAGGGAAAGCTTCAGCCCTTCTTCATTAAGCCGGCCCAACACCTTCAACAGCCTCTCCTCATGTTCCTCCAAAGTCGATCCAAACACTATCAAATCGTCCAGGTACACCAGCACCTCCAACAGATTCATATCCCCCACAGTTCTGTCCATGAGCCTCTGGAAAGTGGCTGGGGCTCCGGATAAGCCTTGGGGCATTCGTTCGAACTGAAAGAACCCCAGCGGGCAGATAAAAGCGGTCTTCTCTTTATCGCCCTCTCTCATCGGGATCTGGTAATATTCACTCCTCGGGTCCAGCACACTGAACCACTTCGCACCGCTCAGGCAGGCCAACGCATCCTCGACCCTCGGGACAGTATATTGATCAGGGACTGTTCGCCGATTCAACGTCCTGTAGTCAACACACATGCGCACCCTCCCATTCTTCTTCCGTGCTCCCACTATTGGGGATGCATAAGGACTTCGGGACTCAGCTATGATTCCAGCTTCCTTCAACTTGCACAAGTGCTGTCGCACGTCCTCAACATCTGCCGGAGCCAGCCGCCGGGATCTCTCTCGGAACGGGGTGTCTTCCGTCACCCGGATGGTGTGGCGAGTGCTTTTGGAGCAGCCAACATCAAACTCGCCCCAAGAAAAAACAGCTTCCATCTTCAGCATCTTCTCCACTAGCCGGTGTTTCCACTCCGGCGACACTGGAGAATCCCTGAAGTTAAAGGCTTCAGCGGTCAGCTTCCTTCGATGCTCCAATCCCTCCCCGTTAGGGGTCCTCACTGGAACGCTAGACATTATTGTCACTGGGAACAGATTTGCCAGTGGCATTCCCCTCTTAAAGGTGGTTTCTCTTGCTGTAGTGTTCCTGACACTATCGGCTATACGTCTCGCATGTACCGCCCCTGGTCTCTGCACTTCGGGCCTCACCAGCGCCCCCGCCGGAAATCGTGTCTCCCCTTCAAGATCGTCTGGAGCGTCTACTAACAGGGCTTTGCCCGTCGGCACCTGGGGGTCCCCATCACGAGTGCTACCTCCCCGGGTCGGATCACCTTGGGCCTCACCTGCGTACACCACACCGTCCCTCGTTTACACTCCGGGTCCAGCCCTTGGGAGGCCACCCCTTCTTCGAACACCGCTCGAAACACTGGATACACCGAGAGGGTCGCCAGAAAGTGTTCCCCCCACCCACTTTCTCCTTACAAGCTCCCAGGAGCCGTCGCACCACAGGGGAGTTAGTCCCCACCAGGAGGGCAGCATCACCGGTTTCCACCGGGTCAGGACACACCAACATCAATGTCTCAATAGCTTCAGACACTCCCACATCGCCCTCCGAGAACTCCAATCTCACCGATAGGTACCCATCGTATGGGTAATCAGCCTTGCTCACACCCCAAATCTGCAGGGCGTCAAATGGGGTTATGGGCAAATGCTTTAGATATTGATTGTAGAACGACCGTTACAATAAGGTCACCTGCGATCTCGTATCAAGAATGGCTTTCGCGTAAACTCCCTCTACCCGTAGACACACACTGGCACGGGGTCCTACCAGCCCATCCGGAATAGAGGCGTGAGCACCTGGTGGTCCCCTGGCTGATCTCTGGGAACGTGTTCCTCCAGAGGCTCCAGTCCATTCCCTCACTGAGCCTCTCCTAAGTTTCCCGACACCTCTCCCTTCTTAGTCGCAGGGGGGGCTTGTCCTCCACGGGACTCCTTGTCTTTCACAATCCCACCTAAAGTGTCCCTCCTCTCCACAGCTTTAGCACACCCTTGGCCGCCCACAGTCCCGCCTGAAATGCCCCTCTTTCCCGCAGTTAAAGCACATGCTGCCTGCTGCCCCTCCTCTCCCAGGACGGCTCCCGCTCCCAACCGACTGCACTGGTCGCTCCCAGGAGTGGGTACCTTCCCTGTCCTTCCCCTCCAGAGGTGGGGGGGGGGGTCCCTACTCCCCGGGGGGGTTTTCAGTCCTCCACCCAGCCATCACTCCCTGTATCGCTGAGGATCGCTCCCGTAGGCCCGAGCCCCTTTTCCGCTCCAACACTCTCTCTTCCTCCCACACCTCTCGAGTCAGTTGCCCGAACGATGGAGGGGGGCCTTTCCTATAAGCCTGCCGGATAATCCACGCCACCTTGTCCTCCTCCAGAGAGCCACTGAATATCTGACTCATCCTCACGCTAGCCACGTCAGGCGCCTTCACTACCGCCTGGCGCCGCAACCCCGTAAGCATCCCCTCCATCCGAAATATGTACTGGGAGAGCTTTTCCCCTCTCCGTTGTTCCAGGCGTTGAAACTCTGCTAACCCCTGACAACCCAAACGCTCCCTCCAAAACTTCTAGGCATTCCTCCACTGAGGCCCCAGGCTTCTCAGCTTTCAACTCCCGGACTGTTCTGGCTGCCAAACCCCTCAAACTTCCCACCAATCGCTGCCTCTTCTCCTCCTCCGAGCCTGGCCACTCCTCTAACATCAAGGACGTATGCTTGATCCAGGTCTCATAGTCCATCTCCCCGTCCGGAGTAGGCTTGGCTCCGGAGAACACCCCCAGATTCAGCCGTGGCCTCTCGGCCACTCCCACCAGGGAATTAAGTGCTGCTGCCCCTACCTGGGGGGGGGGGCCTAGTCACGCCTCCCTCCTCCGACCTCCCTTAACTAGTGCAGGGCACCTCTCTGGGGTCCACCTCTAGCTCCTCCTCCGGTGTCTCCTCATCCTCATCCTCAGAGAGGGTGTGGAGCCCCCACGGCCCCGCCTCCCCCAGAACACTGACCGTCGCTGGCAGTTCCAACATCCTGACGTCAGCACTCGTACGAACCAACACCCAGCTAGACTCCACCTCTTTACCACACCGTCTAGCTACCAATTCTACCTACCCAATACCTTTTACCAAACTTAACCCCCGCACTAACACGTCTCCCGACACTTGAAAATCCACTCCACTCACTACACGGGCATACTGCACCGGTACATCTTCCAACTTGCACCAGTTAACAAACTTATCTCTGTCCATCTCCGCTCTGCTGCCTGCACGGAAAAGAAGATACCCCCTTTACATATTGAAGGACGAAGAAAGCAATTGTGATTGACATTAGAGATGGAATCAGATGCACGTCAGCTTTGGCAGGGTTTGCAGGCCATTACTTCCTACAAAACGAAACCTATCATCATGAATGACTGTGATGCCTCACTACCATTCAAGCTCAATACTTCTTCTGCACACTTTGAAAGGGAGAATAAAACTAAACCTCCACAAATCCCTGCAGCATCTGGCTAATTATCTTAGCTAATTATCAGAATGTCCTTCAAGAAGGTGTACCTTGCAAGGTGGCAGACCCTGATTGTGTACTTGGTAGGGCTCTGAAAACCTCTGCCAACCAACTGATGAATGTATTCAAGGACATTTTCAGTCAGAAGTTCCCATCTGCTTCAAAAGGGTGACAATCAAACTAGTGCTCAAGAAGAGCAGGGTGAGTTGCCTTCATGACTATCACCCAGTGTCACGCACACCTACGGTGAGGAAGGGGATGCTTTGAGGAGTTCATTATGGCTAGAATCAGCTCCTGCCAAAGCTAAGACCTGGACCTGCTGCAGATTGCCACAATAGATCTACAGCAGGTGCAATTTCATTGGCTGTTGGCCTGAACAATAGCAATAGTTATGCCAGTCTGTTGCTTATTGACTGCAACTCAGGTTCAACACAATCATAAGCTCAGTTCTAATCAACAAGCACCAAAACCTGGGCCTCTGTACCTCTCTCTGCAACTGGATCCTTGTCCCACTCACCAGAAGACTACAGTCTGTGCAAATTGAAAATAATATCTCCTTCTCACTGACAGTCAACACTGGCACACCTCAAGGATGCGTGCTTAGCTTACTGCTCTACACTCTCTATACCCATGATTGTGTGGGTAGGCACATAAATGCCATCTGTAAATTTGCTGATGATACAACTATTGTTGGCTGTATTTCAGATAGAGGTAGATCAGCTGGTTGAATGGTGTTGTTGCAACAACCTTGCACTCAACATCAATATCTCTGAAGATCGAACATAGGGGCCGACATATTGATATAATTACAAAGAAGGCAGGACAGTGGCTATATGTTATGTAGGGACCGCTACACAGGATTGAAAACAGTTGTAGAAATTTGTAAACTCAGCCAGCTACATCAATCACTAGCCTCTGCAGCATCCAGGACTCCTTCCAAAGGCGATGCCGCATAAAGGCAGCATCCTTCGTTAAGGATCCCATTATCCAGGACATGCCCTCTTTGCCATCATTAAGGTCGAAGACACACATTCAATGTTTCAGGAACAGCTTCTTACCATTCACTGAACACTATCTCAGTATTTTTTTCTCTCTCTTCCCTCTCTTTTTGCACTACTTATTTAACAATTTTCTTATTTATATATGCATCTATTGTAATTTATAGTTTTTCATTATTATGTATTGCAATGTGCTGCTGCCACAAAGCAACAGATTTCATGACACCTACCAGTAATTTTAAACCTGATTCTGATTCTGTGTTACCTGCAGCCTGCTTTTGGAAGAAGAGGTAGGTGCATTTCACAACAACACAGTGATGTACAGGGGACTCCTTGGTACAGTCAGCAGTTTTCATTTCCACATGGAGTTGTTTAATAATACCACAACTTGTGAGAGTGGGATTTTTGGGTTCTAGAGACTCACTAGCCAGATACTTTCTGATGCATAGGTGAATAGATTGGTGTTGAACTATGTGGAGCTGTTTGGTGCCTTGCTGTCCTTTCCTGTTAGGCTCCATGTATTCCTGACGTTTATTGAAATGGTTACTTTGCCCTTGGGACTGCCTTGCCTTTTGTGTGCAAGCCTTGCCTGGTGGTAATCTGCACTACACAGACAATGACAGTCTCCTTGCCCTTCTCAAGCCAGGTAGGAGTATTGGATCAGCCTTGGATTTTCATAGGCAAATCAAAATAAAAAGGCTGCAGATGGTGTAAAATAAAAACTGAAAATGCTGGGAGTGCTCAGCAGGTCAGGCAGCACCTGTGAAGAGATAAAAACAATGAACACTTCTGGTTGGAGACCCTTTCCTGTTTTAGGATCTCCATCTTGAATTGATAATTCTGATTCTCTACACAGGTGCTTCTGGCATTTTCTATTTTTATTGGAGTGATTCATTGAGGGTATGTAATTGAAAGGGTTAGATGAGGACAGTTGCATGGATTGGGCTTCTATTCCCTTGAGTATTGTGGAGATGTTGAACTAAATATCAAATGTCTTTAAACTCTTCCCTTTGATGTTGGAGGATCCAGTGTATGTGGTGTAATTTGCTATTGGAATTAGTGTATTCATGGGGCTCTAACACTGACTGGGAAGGAAGTCTAGAACTCCATCTCACAACAATTCCGTTTATCAATATTGATTAGGGAAGGCGGGAGGGGGATGCCACCAACTGTAGACGTGAAGAACACTGCATCTTTCTGCAGATGTTTGATTTCTTAGATTGTTGCTTGCAAAGAGATGAGAGCCATAACCTACCATGAATGGAGAGTTCCCACCTCATCTAGGTTTGACATCAGCTGCCAGAATGGTAGTTGATGGCTGTCTCTCTGACTGGAGGCCTGTGACCAGTGGTGTGCTGCAGGGATGGGTGCTGTGCATGTTGTTTATTATCTAAATGATAATGACTTGCATGATAATGTGTTAAACTGGATCATTAATTTTGTGGATGACATAAATTTGGGGACATAGTGGACAGCAAGGAAGTCTATCAAAACTTGCAAAGTGATCTAGATCACCTGGTAAAATGGGCTGAAAAAAACCAGATGGAACTGCTCCTTGAAGATGTCCTGGGTACTCTGTAGGCCAGTACCCAAGATGGAGCTGACTAAATTTACAAACCTTTGCAGCTTCTTTCAGTCCTGTGCAGTAGCCCCCCCCCCTCCCCCATACCAGACAGTGATGCAGCCTGTTAGAATGCTCTCCACAGTATATCTATAGAAGTTTTTGAGTGTATTTGTTGACATTACAAATCTCTTCAACTCCTAATAAAGTATAGTTACTGTCTTGCCTTCTTTATAGCTTTAGAGGTCATCAGAGATCTTGAAACACAGGAACTTGAAGCTGCTCACTCTCTCCACTTCTGATCCCACTATGAGGATTCCTATTTGTTCCTTCATCTTGCCCTTCCTGAAGTCACAACCAGCTCTTACATCTTACTCATGTAAGTTGCTGCGACACCACTCCACTAGTTGGTATATCTCGCTCCTTTATGCCCTCTCGTTGTGGAAGTCGAATCCAGTTAAAGTCACTGAGAGACCACGTTAGTGTAAACTCTTTATTCAAAGCACCCAGGGCTTACTCAGTGGCTCAAACAGGAACAGTCTGCCTGTGACTGTTCCTGCCCGATTCACAAAACTAAATAACAATTCCTCTTATAACACAGATATATTTGTTCAGATACAAGACACAAGACAGGCTGGAGGCAAAGTTATCCACTACTTGACAGCCCTGAAAGGCAAATTATAAAATACGCATCATGGACAGAACATACAGAGACAGGCTAGAGTGGTCCTATCTCTACGCATGAGTGCACAAGGAGATAAGCATCCTGAAACTCTAGCTAGCTACCTTCCGAAAGAAATGTGGCTTAGCACATCTGTTGATCATCAGTAGTTTCTTTCAGAAAAAGAGGCTGCTATAGTTTAATGAAGTGTTAACCCTTTTACATACTTTATCATTCCCTACTTTTGATCATTACATGATCAACAAAGCAGTAATTTTTTACAGAGAAAGTGACTGAGTACAGCATTGAGTTACCAATGGGTAAAAAAGCATACAACAATAATTATAACAATGATAAGTAACAACTACGAGGCCATAATGCAATATCATGCCCACATATTACTGAACAGGCTTTCAAACGACCACCATTTAGACCCCTCGGTGAACTCATGTAAATCCAGCTTTACTGCTAAATCTGCCAAGACAGATGAGCTTGAAGCTCAGATGAAAATGGGGAACTACAATATTGTTGGGATAACGGAGACATGGCTGCAAGGGGATCAGGCCTGGGAATTGAGTGTACCAGGGTATATGTGCTATCGTAGAGACAGAAATATGGGAAGAGTGGGTGGGGTGGCCCTGTTGGTGAGGAATGAGATTCAGTCCTTATGAAGAGGTGACTTGGGAACAGGGGAAGTAGAGTCTGTGTGGATTGAGCTTAGGAACAGTAAGGGTAAAAAGACCCTAATGGGAGTTGTGTACAGGCCCCCAAACAGTAGCGTGGATATTGGGTACAAGTTGATTAGGGAGTTAACATTGGCATGTGCTAAAGGTAATGCAGTCGTTATGGGAGATTTCAACATGCAGGTGAACTGGGAGAATCAGGTAGGTGCTGGACCCCAGGATAGGGAGTTTGTGGAGTGTCTAAGGGATGTATTTTTGGAATAGCTTGTGCTTGAGCCAACCAGGAACGAGGCTATTTTGGACTTGGTGATGTGTAATGAACAGGAATTGATAAGTGATCTTGAAGTAAAGGAGCCATTAGGAAGTAGTGATCATAACATGATAAGTTTTTATCTACAATTTGAGAGGGATAAGGGCAGATCAGAGGTGTCAGTGTTGCAATTAAATAAAGGAGACTACGGAGCCATGAGGGAAGAGCTGGCCAAAGTTAAATGGGCGGATGCCCTGGCAGGAAAGACAGTGGATCAGCAGTGGCAGATATTCTTGGGGATAATACAAAAGATGCAAAAGCAGTTCATTCCAATGAGAAGGAAGGATTCAAAGAGGGGGAAGGGGCCACAGTGGTTGACAAAGATTGTATAGCATTAAAGAAAAAGAAGTATGACAGGGCTAAGATGAGTGGGAATACAGATGATTGGGAAAGTTTTAAGGAACAGCAGATCTTAACTAAAAAAGCAATACGGAGAGAAAAAATCAGGTATGAGCTCAGTCTAGCCAGGAATATAAAAGGGGATAGCAAAAGCTTTTTTAGCTATGTGAAGAGAAAGAAGATAGTTAAGAACAATGTTGGCCCCTTGAAGAATGAATTGGGAGAAATTTTTATGGGAAACAGGGAAATGGCAACAGAATTTAATGCGTACTTTAGATCTGTCTTCACCAGGGAGGACACAAGCAATCTCCCAGATGTATGGATGGGCCAGGGTCATAAGATATCAGAGGAATTGAGACAGATTGACATTAGGAAAGAAACTGTGATGAGTAGACTGGTAGGACTGAAGGCTAATAAATCCCCGGGTCCAGATGGTCTGCATCCGAGGGTACTAAAAGAGGTGGCTCAGGAAATTGCGGATGCATTGGTAATCATTTTCCAATGTTCCTTAGATTCAGGATCAGTTCCTGAAGATTGGAGAGTGGCTAATGTTATCCCACTTTTCAAGAAGGGAGGGAAGGAGAAAACGGAGAACTATCGCCCTGTTAGCCTAACGTCAGTCGTGGGGAAGATGCTTGAGTCCATTATTAAGGACGAAATAGTGGCACATCTTGATGGCAGTAATAGGATTAGGCCGAGCCAGCAAGGATTTACCAAGGTCAAATCATGCTTGACTAATTTGTTGGAGTTTTTTGAGGGTGTAACAAGGATGTTAGATGAGGGTAAGCCAGTGGATGTTGTGTACCTAGATTTTCAGAAGGCATTCGATAAGGTGCCACATAGGAGATTGGTGAGTAAAATCAGAGCTCATGGCATTGGGGGCAGGGTTTCAACATGGATAGAAAACTGTTTGGCAGATAGAAAGCAAAGGGTAGCAGTGAATGGGTGTTTCTCGGACTGGCTGGAGGTGACTAGTGGGGTACCACAGGGCTCTGTATTGGGACCACAGCTCTTTACGATTTATGTCAACGATTTAGATGAGGGCATTGAAAACTATATCAGCAGGTTTGCTGACTATACTAAACTGGGTGGCAGTGTGACATGCGAAGAGGACGTTAGGAGAATACAGGGAGACTTGGATAGGCTGGGTGAGTGGGCAGATACTTGGCAGATGTCATTCAATGTGAATAAATGTGAAGTTATCCACTTTGGAAGCAGGAACAAGAGGGTAGAGTATTGTCTGAACGGTGTAGAGTTAGGTAAGGGAGAAATGCAAAGAGACCTAGGAGTCCTAGTTCACCAGTCAATGAAGGTGAATGAGCAAGTGCAACAGGCAGTGAAGAGGGCAAATGGAATGTTGTCCTTTGTTACAAGGGGAATTGAGTACAAGAGCAAGGATGTCCTTTTGCATTTGTACAGGGCCCTGGTGAGACCACACCTAGAATATTGTGTACAGTTTTGGTCTCCAGGTTTAAGGAAGGACATTCTGGCAATTGAGGAAGTGCAGCTTAGATTCACTAGGTTGATTCCTGGGATGGCAGGGCTGTCTTACGCAGAGAGATTGGAGAGATTGGGCTTGTACACGCTGGAATTGAGGAGATTGAGAGGGGATCTGATTGAAACGTTTAAGATAATTAAAGGATTTGATAGGATTGAGGCAGGAAATATGTTCCAGATGTTGGGAGAGTCCAGTACCAGAGGGCATGGATTGAGAATAAGAGGACAGTTATTTAAAACAGAGTTGAGGAAGAGCTTCTTCTCCCAGAGAGTTGTGGAGGTGTGGAATGCACTGCCTCGGAAGACGGTGGAGGCCAATTCTCTGGATGCTTTCAAGAAGGAGCTAGATAGATATCTGATGGATAGGGGAATCAAGGGATATGGGGACAAGGCAGGGACTGGGTATTGATAGTGAATGATCAGCCATGATCTCAGAATGGCGGTGCAGACTCAAGGGGCCGAATGGTCTACTTCTGCACCTATTGTCTACTTTGTTCATGTCGACCTCCTTGGCAATGTGCTCGAGAGGGACATAATAGACTCATCAGGATATAGGTGCAGCATTCTGTGTCAATAATAGCACAGTTTCCTCTTTTCTCAGCTAGGATAAAATCTAGTCATACAATTCTGTAGGACTGTTTGTCAGATGACTAACATTTCCGTGATCACCTCAGCCACCTGAGTCTGGGTGCCTAAAAGAGCACTGGCAGTTTCATTTGCCAATTCCTCCAGGGCAGCTGCCAACTTAATGATTTCTCAGGAGTTCCTATCTGTGACATAAGATGGGATGTTTCTGCCTCTGCCGGTGGGAGTGATCCTGCAGCTCGGGCACTACCCTTATACTGGGGATTAGAAACATAGAAAACCTACAGCATAATACAGGCACTTCGGCCCACAAGGTTGTGCCAAACATGTCCCTACCTTAGAAATTAATAGGCTGACCTATAGCCCTCTATTTTACTAATCTAAAAGTCTCTTAAAAGACCCTATTATATCCGCCTCCACCACCATTGCCGGCAGCCCATTCTACGCATTCACCACTCTCTGAGTAAAAAACTTACCCCTGACATCTCCTCTGTACCTACTCCCCAGCACCTTAAACCTGGGTCCTCTTGTGGCAACTATTTCAGCCCTGGGAAAAAGCCTCTGACTATCCACACGATCAATGCATCTCATCATCTTATTCACCTCTTGTCAGGTCACTTCTCATTTTACGTTGCTCCAAGGAGAAAAGGCCGAGTTCACTCAACCTACTCTCATAGGTATACTCCCCAATCCAGGCAACATCCTTGTAAATCTCCTCTGCACCCTTTCTATGGCTTCCACGTTCTTCCTGTAGTGAGACGATCAGAACTGAGCACAGAACTCCAAGTGAGGTCTGACCAGGATCCTATATAGCAGCAACATTACCTCTCGGCTCCTAAATTCAGTTCCACGATCGATGATAGTCAATACACTGTACGCTGGCTTAACCACAGAGTCAACCTGCGCAGTTGCTTTGAGCGTCCTATGGACTTGGACCCCGAAATCCCTCTGATCCTCTACACTGCCAAGAGTCTTACCATTAATACTATATTCTGCAATCATATTTGACCTACCAAAATTAACCAGCTCACACTTATCTGGGTTGAACTCCATCTGCCACTTCTCAGCCTAGTTTTGCATTCTATCCAATGGCCTGCTGTAATCTCTGACAGCCCTCCACACTATCCACAACACCCCGAACCTTTGTGTCGTCAGCAAACATACTAACCCCAACTCTCCACTTCCTCATCCAGGTCATTTATAAAAATCATGAAAAGTAAGGGTCCCAGAACAGATCCCTGAGGCACTCCACTAGTGACTGACCTCCATAGAGAATATGACCCGTCTACAGCCACTCTTTGCCTTCTGTGGGCAAGCCAGTTCTGGATCCACAAAGCAATGTCCCCTTGGATCCTATGCCTCTTTACTTTCTCAATAAGCATTGCATGGGGTACCTTATCAAATGCCTTGCTGAAATCCATATACACTACATCTACTGCTCTTACTTCATCAATGTGTTTAGTCACATCCTCAAAAAATTCAATCAGGCTCGTAAGGGACAACCTGCCTTTGACAAAGCCGTGCTGACTATTCCTAATCATATTATACTTCTCCAAATGTACACCAATCCTGCCTCTCAGGATCTCCTCCATCAACTTACCAACCACTGAGGTTAGACTCGCTGGCCTATAATTTCCTGGTTATCTCTACTCCCTTTCTTAAATAATGGAACAACATCCACAACCCACCAATCCTCCGGGACCTTTCCCGACCCCATTGATGATACAAAGATCATCGCCAGAGGCTCAGCAAACTCCTCCCATGCTTCCCACAGTAGCCTGGGGTACCTCTTGTCCAGTCCTGGTGACTTATCCAACTTGATGCTTTCCAAATGCTCCAGCACATCCTCTTCCTTAATATTGACATGCTCAAGCTTTTTAGTCCACTATCAGTCATCCCTACAATCGGCAAGATCCTTTTCCTTAGTGAATACTGAAGCAAAATATTCATTAAGTACCTCTGCTATCTCCTCCAGTTCCATACACACTTTTCCGCTGTCATACTTGTTTGGTCCTATTCTCTCATGTCTTATCCTCTTGCTCTTCACATACTTGTAGAATGCCTTGAGGTTTTCCTTAATCCTGTCTGCCAAGGCCTTCTCATGGCCCCTTCTGGCTCACCTAATTTCGTTCTTATGCTCCTTCCTGCTAGCCTTATAATTTTCTAGATCTCTATCATTACCTAGTTTTTTGAACTTTCCATAAGCTCTTCTTTTCTTCTTGACTAGATTTACAACAGCCTTTGTACACCACACTGCACCCTACCAAATCAATGAAATCCTACTGGGATTCAAGTGCAATCTGTCCTTTTTGTACAGAACACACTTGCCTCAAAAGAGGCAAGCTGAGCCTCTGGTGATGATCTTTGCATCATCAATGGGGACGGGAGAGGTTCCAGAGGATTGGAGAGTTGCGAATGTTGTTCCTTTATTCAAGAAAGGGAGTAGAGATAGCCCAGGAAATTATAACACCAGTGAGTCTAACTCACTGAAGAGGTCCCAATGATCTAGAAATCTGAATCTCTGCCTTCTTTTTCAAACCCTCATCCACACATTTATCCTCCACCTCACTCTGTTTCTATACTCATTGTCACGTGATACAGATAGAAATCCTGTGATTACTACCTTTGAGGTCCTGCTTCTCAACTTCCTTCCTAACTCCCTGTAGTCTGTTTTCAGGGCCTGCTCCCCTTTCCTACATATTTTGTCGGTACCAATATGTACCACGATCTCTGGCTGTTCTCCTTCCCACTTCAAGATATTGTGTACATGATCAGAAACATCCCTGACCCTGGCACCTGGGAGGCAAACTTTTCTTTACTGCCTCCACAGATTCGCCTGTCTGACCCCTTAACTATAGAGTCCCCTATCACTGCTGCCTTCCTCTTCCTTTCCCTGCCCTTCTGAGCCACAGGTCCAGACTCTGTGCCAGAGGCACGACCACTGTTGCTTCCCCCAACAGTACTCAAGCAGACAGAGATGTAATGTAAATATTTTTACTACCCATGTATGACCTGTTGAAGGATATTTTAAAGGGCGAAGAAAGCAATTCTGATTGATGTTAGAGATTTGGCAGGGTTTGCAGGCCATTACTTCCTACAAAACGAAACCTATCATCATGAATGACTGTGATGCCTCCCTACCATTCAAGCTCAATACTTCTTCTGCACACTTTGAAAGGGAGAATAAAACTAAACCTCCACAAATCCCTGCAGCATCTGGCTAATTATCTTAGCTAATTATCAGAACATCTTTCAAGAAGGTGTACCTTGCAAGGTGGCAGGCCCTGATTGTGTACTTGGTAGGGCTCTGAAAACCTCTGCCAACCAACTGATGAATGTATTCAAGGACATTTTCGGTCAGAAGTTCCCATCTGCTTCAAAAGGGTGACAATCATACTAGTGCTCAAGAAGAGCAGGGTGAGTTGCCTTCATGACTATCACCCAGTGTCACGCACACCTATGGTGAGGAAGGGGTTGCTTTGAGGAGTTCATTATGGCTAGAATCAGCTCCTGCCAAAGCTAAGACCTGGACCTGCTGCAGATTGCCACAATAGATCTACAGCAGGTGCAATTTCATTGGCTGTTGGCCTGAACAATAGCAATAGTTATGCCAGTCTGTTGCTTATTGACTGCAACTCAGGTTCAACACAATCTTAAGCTCAGTTCTAATCAACAAGCACCAAAACCTGGGCCTCTGTACCTCTCTCTGCAACTGGATCCTTGTCCCACTCACCAGAAGACTACAGTCTGTGCAAATTGAAAATAATATCTCCTTCTCACTGACAGTCAACACTGGCACACCTCAAGCTTACTCCTAATCATATTCTGCCTCTCCAAATGTACACAAATCCTGCCTCTCAGGATCTTCTCCATCAACTTACCAACCACTGAGGTTAGACTCGCTGGCCTATAATTTCCTGGGCTATCTCTACTCCCTTTCTTGAATAAAGGAACAACATTCGCAACCCTCCAATCCTCCAGAACCTCTCCCGTCCCTATTGATGATGCAAAGATCATCAACAGAGGCTCAGCAATCTCTTCCCTTGCCCCCCACAGTAGCCTGGGGTACATTTCGTCCGGTCCCAGCGACTTATACAACTTGATTAGGTAAGCTAGATAACAGGACCCGCTTCATTTCTTCTGGGGAGGTTGTGGGTCCCACCTGTTAATCCAGGTAGCCATAAGTAGGCTTTATCCCCACAAACCCAATGGGTGCTATTGAAAGGCCTGCGGAAAAAGCCCGCCATTAACATTGTAATTATAGATGCTGCAAGTGCGGTTCCCCAGGAAAAGTTTCCCCTGGCAATTACAGCAACAAGTTGTATTTGTCACCCAAGCGTGAGGTACACATAGGTGTTACCAAGAGGCTTCAGCAGAGGAGGTTATATTCAATGGGGACCTGAGGTATCACCCTTCAAAACACTGACATTTGCAATTGCACAGGGTCTCCTTGCAATTCTGGACACTACCCCAGGTGTTATTAGAGTTTCCAAGCAGAGATTTCCTTGCTAGAATTGAGGGGGGAATCACTGACAACTGAACCATAGTCTTTCCATGCAAGAGTACTTGCACACATATGAGAGCATACGAAATAGGAGCAGGAGTAGGCCATCCGGCTGATTGAGCCTGCCTTGGCATTCAATGAGATCATAGCCGATCTGTCTGTAAAATCAGCTTCCATTTATCCACCTTTCTGAATCCATGCTGTGTCTGTCTAATGGAACCACTGCTTACTAAATGTTTCGCTATTTCTTCCTTAATGACATATCCAACATCCCCCTGCTCTTGGTGTTTGGCATAGTTGTAGCAAAGGGACCAGAAAGTATTATGAGCAAAATCAAACAGTAGGGGATGTTTTAACCACTGCACTTGGGGAACTACTCCCTGTGTGGACCTTGGGGAAAGGATGGTTCTAACTTGTGGGGAGCTGCCATGCCTTTGGTGGCCACTGTTCCTGCTCTCATGTATAACTCTAGTTGACTGGAAGCCCGTAAAAAGAAGCCAAAAGACAACAGCCCAGTACATGGTGAAGTCCATAATAGGCTACTTAATCCGTAATTTCTTTTACAGACAGTACGATGTATCCACTGCGGTTGTGACTGCTGTGGGCATGGTGTGCACTACTTGGAGTTGTCCCTTCCTCCGTTGTTCTAATTTGCCACGGCACCAGTTCTTAATTAGTACAAAGTCCTCGGGTTTGATGTTGGGGTAATTGCCTTCTCTTGTCCTATCGTCTTCATCTTTGTATGCCTGACGCACCTGTGAATGTAAGGCTTGGAGAATCTTAGGTAGCCCACTTATATCAAGAGTGGAAGGCCATGGAGTCCTTAGGGGCTTTCCGAAGATGATTCCAGCTGGTGACACTCCCATTCTTTTTTCTCTTGGGGTGGCCCTCATATGGAATAATGCTAAGGGCAATACCTTTAACTAATTAAGCCCCGTTTCCTCAGTGAGTTTTGCCAATTTTTTTTTGCCCTTTGCCCTTTTTTGCCCTTCCCACTATACCTGCAGCTTGTGGATGGTGAGAGCAATGGAACTGTTGTTGAATGGATAAGGCATTGCAGATTTCCTCATTTAACTTTGCTACAAAGTGGGGACTGTTATCTGAACTCAATGTTTCTGGTAGCCCACACTTGGGATTACTTCTCGCAACAGTATTTTAGCTGCTGCCACTGCTTGTTAGGAACTTGAAGCGATTTGGCATGACAATAAATACACTCAAATACTTCTATAGATGTACCGTGAAGAGCATTCTGACAAGTTGCATCACTGTCTGTTATGGAGGGGTTACTGTACATGACCAAAAGAAGCTGCAGAAGGTTGTAAATCTTGGTCACTAACCTGCAATGTACCCAGAACATCTTTAGGGAGTGGTGTCTCAGAGAGGCAGCATCTATTATTAAGGACCTCCAGCACCCAGGGCAAGCCCTTTTCTCACTGTTACCCTCAGGTAGGAGATACAGAACCCTGAAGGCACACACTCAACGATTCAGGAACAGCTTCTTCCCCTCTGCCATTTGATTTCTGAATGGACATTGAAGATTTGGACACTACCTCTCTCTTTTAATATACAGTATTTCTGTTCCTGCACGTTCTTTTCAATTTATTCAGTATGTAATTTATTTACTTGTTTATTTATTTATTATTATTTATCTCTCTGCCAGATTATGTACTGCATTGAACTTCTGCTGCTTAGTTAACAAATTTTACGTCACGAGCCGGTGATAATAAACCTGCACATCTGCCCTCACCCCATCCGCCTGCCACCCCACTTGGACTAAGGTTCCCCTTGTCCTCACCTACCACCCCACCAGCCTCCAGGTCCGACGTATAATTCTCCGTAACTTCCGTCACCTCCAACGGTATCCCACTACCAAGCACATCTTTCCCTCCCCCCCCTTTCTGCTTTCCGCAGGGATTGCTCCCTATGCGACTCCTGTGCCCACTCGTTCCTCCCCATCCCTTCCCACCGATCTCCCTCCCAACACTTATCCTTGTAAGCGGAACAAGTGCTACACCTGCCCTTACACTTCCTCCCTCACCACCATTTAGGGCCCCAGACAGTCCGTCCTGTGAGTCGGCTGGTGTTGTATACTGTGTCCGGTGCTCCCGGTGTGGCCTTTTATATATTGGTGAGACCCGATGCAGACTGGGAGACCGTTTCACTGAACACCTACGCTCTGTCCACCAGAGAAAGCAGGATCTCCCAGTGGCCACACATTTTAATTCCACGTCCCATTCCCATTCTGATATGTCTATCCATGGCCTCCTCCACTGTCAAGATGACTCCAAACTCGGGTTGGAGGAACAACACCTTATATACCAGCTGGGTAGCCTCCAACCTGATGGCATGAACATTGATTTCTCTAACTTCCGTTAATGCCCCTCCTCCCCTTCTTACCCCATCCCTGACATATTTGGTTGTTTGCCTGTTCTCCATCTCCCTCTGGTGCTCCTCCCCCCCCTTTTTTTTCTCCCGAAGCCTCCTGTCCCATGATCCTTTCCCTTCTCCAGCTCTGTATCACTTTCGCCAATCACCTTTCCAGCTCTTAGCTTCATCCCACCCCCTCCGGTCTTCACCTATCATTTCCCATTTCCACCTCCCCCCACTACTTTCAAATCTTTTACTATCTCTCCTCTCAGTTAGTCCTGACAAAGGGTCTTGGCCCAAAACGTCAACAGCGCTTCTCCTTATAGATGCTGCCTGGCCTGCTGTGTTCCACCAGCATTTTGTGTGTGTGGTTTAAATTTCCAGCATCTACAGATTTCCTCGTGTTTGCTGGATAATAAATCTGATTCTGATTATTCGTGGCAGGGATTGCCTTGATCCATCTACTGAACACAGCTATGATCACTGAGCAATATTTGTGACAATGCTTTCCAGGTAGTTCAATAAAATCAAATGGTATACATGAAAAGGGGCCTCCAGGTAGGAGAGTGGTGCCCAATACATAGGGTGTGCCCTTTCCCACATTATTCTTACGGAATATTAAGCATGCTTTTGTCCTCTTTGTTGCTGCTTGCTGCAATTTCGGTTGCCACTATGTTTGCAGCAAACTGTTGACCCATCCTTCCTTTCCGAAGTGAGTACCAGAAGCCCATCATGGGACCCTCCTTACAGTCCATCTGTGACCATAGTTTGCGTTCCTCCTCAGGGGCGTCCCCCTGAAGCGTACGTACGACTCGTATATCTGGCATACCAGTGCTATCTGAGAGGGCAGGGACTTTTGGCGGGCCGGTGGGACGATAATGTTGAGTGGGCTGCGGCTTTGGCAGTCCCATCAGCCATGGCGTTACCATGGAGATTTTATCAGTCTGACAGGTATGAGTGGAGCATTTGATAATGGCCAGTGTTTTTGGATGCTGCAAAGCAGTGAGGAGAGCCTGTACAAACGTAGCATTGCTATTAGGATGTCCTGAGGAGGTGAGGAAACCCCGGCATTCCCAAAGCGCTCTGTAGTCATGAGCTACCCCGAAGGTGTATCGAGAGTCAGTGTAGATGTTTACACTTCTCTTGGTGGCGAGGATGCAGGCACGAGTGTGGGCAAATAACTCAGCTTTTTGTGCTGACACGGCTGGTTGAAAGGCTGCCTGGTTGAGAACATCTCTAACCTTGAGGGCCCATGAAACTGCCATCGACATACAAGGTTATGTCAGGGTCCTGTAGGGGTTGGTCTGTGAGGCCCTCATGGGCTGTAGTGAGGAGCTGATTTCGCAGCTCGCAATCGTGTTCAGAATCATTTGTAACCTGGGGTGGCAACGTTAGGAAAGTGGCTGGGTTTAAAGTAGAGCAGAGAGAAACTGTCAGCAGCTCATTGCTCAGTAAGGCTATCTCTTAGCGATTTCGTCATGCCTGAGTGAGGTGCTGTGTCTGTCGAGAGGTCAAAAGCTGCAACACTGTCCTGTTGGAGCTTTTGACCTTGAAACTCCAAACTTGAAAAGATTCATTATCACTCCTTAATTCAAGCATAAAGTTCCAAAGGGTGTGGGGACCTTTTCTTGAATATTTTCATAATTCCTGCTTAGATTAAAGGTCCATCCCTTTTTCGTTCTGCATATAAATCCCTTACTTTCAGCTTCTTTTAGTTAAGATTTACGGTTTTTGATGTATAAACATATTATAGTCCAGGTAGTAGGTAATATACCTTTTATAAATATAGCTCTGTGGAGATAAAAGTTCTATTTAACTTTATATTGTAAGATTGGCTTGGAGTTGGGCAATGGGAGGGTGGGGTGGTAACTAACTGTGTATGACTCTACCATAGGTGCTTTTTTTAACTGTTAACTGTATATTCGATACCTTTGTTTTGCACTGTACAAACTTCTTTATTGAGTTTTTTTCATTGTAAAAATAATTTTGAAAAGCTCCACCACCAAGTGGAAAGAGCATATTTACAGGCTGATGTAAAGTAATATTAGAAGACGCAGTTACCAGGGTATATACTGCCTTACCGGAAACTCCACCCATAGGAATCGTGTCTGTTGGTATGTTCGTTCAGAGCTCTTGAACCCCGAGAGGGCAATGGTGGATTATGCTGGGTTCCTCTTGAGGGTCACCACTTACAACAGGCAACACTTTCGAGGGGCAGTTAGCAAAAGGATTGTTCATGGAGAATGGGTTGACGGTCTGTTTTGAAACTGAACGTCTCTACTGTCCCCAGGGGCACCTTGCCTTCCAGTGTCCTGGTTGGTCACAGTTAAAACACAGTCCAGGCTAAGCTCCCCCAGGCAGGGGCGCTCGCTGGGGAGGCCCATTTCTTCGCATGGGGGATAAGGTCATTGGGGTGGTCCCCTTATTGCCATCACCTGGCCGGGTCCTGGGGCATATGGACCATCATGGGGGGGTGGGGAGTAAGACCAATCAGGGAATCGATCCCAATCCTGGTTTCCTGGTTCCGGCATATGGTTACGATACTGGCCATTGTCTGACCCCCGTCCGTGTCCCTCACCCCGTTGGACATATTACATGATATGAATATGTTGGACATATTCATGCTTAATTTCAATTCCCTTTGAGGTAGGTCTGGGCTCTGTGCTGGGATCCCAGTAGTAAACTATGGCCCGTCACATCCAATTACGGTCATTAGCTGGCCAGTCCATATTGTTGGTCTTAATCATCGTAGTTAACTTAAAAGGGAGACATTGGAGCAACAGCGTATTAAATTGAGGGGAAGTATACCCATTATTAAAGATCTGGTACCCTGCATAAGTCTTGTAGCATGATACAAAGTGCTGCCAGTAATGCGACCCTGATTCCCCGGGTTTCGGTTTACATTCTAATACTTTGGGGATGTTAACAGGCTGCTGGAGTGCTTTTTCCAAGCCCTGGATTATCTGGTTGGTCTGCTCTTCACCGTTTGGCAAACCCACTCTCAGTTCTTGGCAAGTCTGGTATTGCAGTTCTGCTTTCCACTTCCGTCCCTTGTCCACAGATAATATCATGCAACAAAGTCTGAAAAGATCCTGAGGGGTAGCATTATACATCTGAATTGTGTTCTGCACATATTGTGCAAAAAGTGCCGGTTTCTCCTTTCTGTCAGGGGCCTGATTCTTAATCATGATCATCTCTTGTGGCTTCCATGGGGCATAGACAGGGATCACCGCCGGCTGATCTTGCTCCCCCGCCCTGGGATTTGGCATCATTCAGGTAGGTAACTGTCTCTGAGGTTTGGGTGGGGGACTTCACTAGGGGTCTGAGCTTATCTGTTCTTCAGTATCCCCTTGTGGGATGGTTGGATATAGGGCAGTGGTCGGCAACCTTTTAGCCTCCATGGGCCAGATTGCATATTACTGAGCAGATGGTGGGCCAAGTAAATGCAATTAAAAAACTTGAAATATGGGAGTTATCCATTTTAATACATCTAGTTATGTTTTGACTCAAATTAATGAATAACGCATGCTAGAAAATCATTTTGTGCTTAAGGTTGCCTACCCTTGATATAAGGGCTCTGTCCTCCCCCTCTCCCCTTGTTTCATCCTTCCTCCCACGGTGTTAGAGAACCCTGGAGAATTTTTGGGTCCTATGGTGAGTAGCTGCTCCCGATACCATATAACAATTACAGCACGGAAACAGGCCATCTCGACCCTGCTAGTCCGTGCCAAACGCTTACTCTCACCTAGTCCCACTGACCCGCACTCAGCCCATAACCCTCCATTCCTTTCCTGTCCATATACCTATCCAATTTTACTTTAAATGACAATACTGAACCTGCCTCTACCACTTCTACTGGAAGCTCATTCCACACAGCTGCCAGTCTCTGAGTAAAGAAATTCCCCTAGTGTTATCCTTGAACTTTTGCCCCCTAACTCTCAACTCATGTCCTCTTGTTTGAATCTCCCCTACTCTCAATGGAAAAAGCCTATCCACGTCAACTCTATCTATCCCCCTCATAATTTTAAATACCTCTATCAAGTCCCCCCCTCAACCTTTTACGCTCCAAAGAATAAAGACCTAACTTGTTCAACCTTTCCTTGTAACTTAGGTGCTGAAACCCAGGTAACATTCTAGTAAATCTTCTCCGTACTCTCTCTATTTTGTTGACATCTTTTCTATAATTTGGTGACCAGAACTGTACACAATACTCCAAATTCGGCCTTACCAATGCCTTGTAGAATATTAACATTACATCTCAACTCCTATACTCAATGCTCTGATTTATAAAGGCCAACATATCAAAAGCTTTCTTCACCACCCTGTCCACATGAGATTCCACCTTCAGAGAACTATGCACCATTATTCCTAGATCACTCTGTTCTACTGCATTCTTCAATGCCCTACCATTTACCATGTATGTCCTATTTGGATTATTCCTACCAAAATGCAGCACCTCACACTTAACAGCATTAAACTCCATCTGCCATCTTTCAGCCCACTCTTCTAACTGGCCTAAATCTCTCTGCAAGCTTTGAAAACCTACTTCATTATCCACAATGCCACCCACCTTAGTATCATCTGCATACTTACTAATCCAATTTACCACCCCATCACCCAGATCATTAATGTATATGACAAACAACATTGGACCCAGTACAGATCCCTGAGGCACACCACTAGTCACCAGCCTCCAACCTGACAAACAGTTATCCACCACTACTCTCTGGCAACTCCCATCCAGCCACTGTTGAATCTATTTACTACTTCAATATTAATACCTAACGATTGAACCTTCCTAACTAACCTTCTGTGCGGAACCTTGTCAAAGGCCTTACTGAAGTCCATATAGACAACATCCACAGCTTTATCCTCGTCAACTTTCCTCGTAACCTCTTCCAAGAAATTCAATATGATTTGTCAAACATGACCTTCCACGCACAAATTCATGTTGGCTGTTCCTAATCAGACCCTGTTTATCCAGATACGGTGGTAGGGGTCTTGTCCTCATTGCGATCACTCTCATCAAACAGGGTCGGTAAGCCAGACATACTCTTGGGATCCTGTATTTCATTTCCTATTTGTCCACAGGGTTTTATTCCTTGATCAAGTTTTTGTATTTATTACGACTGATCTTTTCCTGGACCATTTTTATGGCTTGTTCACAGCTTGTCCCTCCCCATGGCCACACTTAATCTCCCAATTCCTTATGTAAAATACCACTTAAAATACATAAATCTCTCTCTTTATCATGAAGTAACTCATACGTTTTACCTAGTGATATTCCTGTACCTTTTGATGACACCACAGATCTTGTCCCACATTTTAAAAACGCAAGCATGAGGAAATCCGCAGATGCTGGAAATTCAAACAACACACACAAGATGCTGGTGGAACACAGCAGGCCAGGCAGCATCTATAAGAAGAAGTACAGTTGACGTTTCGGGCCGAGACCCTTCGTCAGGCCACACATTTTAATTCCATGTCCCACTCCCATTCTGTCCATGGCTTCCTCTACTGTCAAGATGAAGCCACACTCAGGTTGGAGGAACAACACCTTATATTCCGTCTGGGTAGCCTCCAACCTGATGGCATGAACACTGATTTCTCTAACTTCCATTAATTGAATTGAATAGAACTGAATGATCTTTATTGTCGTTATACATAGGTACAATGAAATTGTTTGGCTTCCTCTCAGGCAATTAAATAAAGCGATAAATAAAAACAAGACAGTAATAGAAAAACAGTATTAAATGGATAAGTAGCAGAAAATAAATTGCCCCAGCTCCAGAATGTCACAGTAATGCACAAGGTGCCGTTAGTGCAAGTATTTGAGTCCTCGTGTGTGCATGTGTGTGCTCACAGTTTCAGTCGTTGTACTGTGGGAGTGGTGTGATGGAGGCCACAGCTCTGGGGGAGAAGCTGTTCCTCAGTCTATTTGTTCTGGCTTTTAGTGTCCTGAACCTTTTGCTGGATGGAAGCGGGTCAACCAGGGAGTGGCTGGGGTGTGTGGTGTCTTTGGTTATGCTGATTGCTTTCCTCTTGAGTCTGCTGGAATAGATGGTGTCCAGTCCTGGGAGCTCCATACTGACAATTCACCTCCCCTTCTTATCCCATCCCTTATTTATTTATTTCCTCACCTTTTTTTCTCTCTCTACCCATCACTCTTTGCCTGTTCTCCATCTCCCTCTGGTGCTCCCCTCCCCCTTTCTTTCTCCTGAGGCCTCCCGTCGCGTGATCCTTTCCCTTCTCCAGCTCTGTATCCCGTTTGCCAATCACCCTTCCAGCTCTTAGCTTCACCCCACCCCCTCCTGTCTTCTCCTATCATTTCAGATTTCCCCCTCCCCCTCCTACTTTCAAATCTCTTAATATCTTTCAGTTAGTCCTGTCGAAGGGTCTCGGCCTGAAACGTCAACTGTACTTCTTCCTATGGATGCTGCCTAGCCTGCTGTGTTCCACCAGCATTTTGTGTGTGTTGCTTGTCTCATGTTTTTGTCTTTTTACCAGGCACGGTGTCTGCTGCTCAATTCTCCTGTTGATTCTTAACTGACTTTATTTTTTATCCCATACCTGCGCACAGTATCTACTGTTCAATTTTCCTGATTCGTTTACCCAACTTTAATTCTTAGATGACTTCAAATTTTTCCTGACCCATGCCACCTATCCAATTTTATCCTTTCTTTTTTTTACCAGACACAATGTGTCAGCTGTCCAATTTTCAAAAAATTGTCCTACCTTGTACAAGTCTGTCAGCAGATTCGATCCGGGTCCCGTCAAGGTCTTTTGTTGAGGTCTGGGTGAGGGGCAGAGACTCACACCTGTATTGCAGGGAGTGACAAAGACAATTCGTCTTTGCGGGCCCGATCAATCCCTGTAGATAGGATGTTCAGTCTGTCGCTTACTCAGCCCACCCCCATGTCACAGTCCCGATGTTGGTACCCTGCTCGCAAGCGCCAAATGTAGTCAAATCCGGATAAAGTCACTCAAAGACCGTGTAAGTACAAACTCTTTATTCAAAGCACCCGCGGCTTACTCAAACAGGAACAGTCTGCCTGTGGCTGTTCCTGCCCAATCCACAAAACTAATTAACAATTCCCCTTACAACACAAGTATATTTGTTCAGATACCTCCCACACAAGACAGGCTGGAGTCAAAGTTATCTACTACATGACAGCCCCGAAAAGCAAATTATAAAATACGCATCGTGGTCAGAACATACAGAGACAGGCTAGAGTGGTCCTATCTCTATGCATGAGTGCACAAGGAGATAAGCATCCTGAAACTCTAGCTAGCTACCTTCAGAAAGAAATGTGGCTTAGCACATCTGTTGATCATCAGTAGTTTCTTTCTGGAAAACAGGCTGCTATAGTTTAACAAAATGTTAACCCTTTTACATACTTTTATCGCTCGTCTCCATCTGAGATTCTACCAACAATGGATGTATCATCAGCAAATTTATAGATGGTATTTGAGCTATGCTTCACCACACAGACGTGGGAATAGGGAAAGTAGAGCAGTGGGCTAAGCACACACCCCTGAGGTGCACCAGTGTTGATCGTCAGCGAGGAGGAGATATTATCACCAATCTGCACAGATTGTGGTCTTCCAGTTAGGAAGTCAAAGATCCAGTTGCAGAAGGAGGTACAGAGGCCCAGGTTCTGTAACTTCTCAATCAGGATTGTGGAAATGATGGTATTAAATGCTGAGCTACAGTTGATGAACAGCACCCTGACGTAGGTGTTTGTATTGACAAGGTCGTCTAAGGTCATGTGAAGAGGCATTGAGATTGTGTCTATTATGGCGATAGGCAAATTGGAGTGGGTCCAAGTCCTTGTTGAGGCAGGAATTCAGTCTTGTCATGACCAACCACTTGGTCGAGTATGGTCGAGCTGCCAGTGGATGTAGGAGTTCAAAGGTTCAATTTAATGTCCGAGAAATGTATACAATATACATCCTGAAATGCTTTTTCTTCGCCAAACATCCATGAAAACAGAGAAGTGCCCCAAAGAATGAGAATCCCAAAGTCCCCCCCCCAGCTCCCCACTTCTGTGCATGAGTAGTGGAGATCAACAATTCCCTCCTCCTCCCCCCCCACCAGCAAAAATAAAAAGCACACCCACTACCGAGTACAAGCATGAGCTAGGCGATAGCAAAGACTCAGACCTTGTAGTTACCCCAAAGACTGTAGCAATTCATCCGCCATTCAGCAATCCACAGGTTCTCTCTCTCCCTGGCAAGGGAGAAGGAGGTGTCCCCCATTTTCACAGTGAGCAGGAGACATAACAACAGTTCACTGGTTTACGATGTTAAAAAGAGCGTTACGTCACTTTTTAGGAGCTCTGTGCCCAAAGATTGCAAAGATCTTGGGTCTTCAGGCCTACAGTGGAAGATTTTTGGGCCTCCCTGACAACACACTACTGCTGTGACACTGACCCTCAATCCGCTCATCTCTGCAGCCCCAAGATCTTAGGCTTCCAAACACTAGGCCATCCCTCAGGCCGACCCCTTGCGGTACCGAACAACAACCATTCCTGAAACCCCAAGAAAAGGTCCCATTCCCTCAAAGAACCAAATTCTATGTGTAACACCAGGTCAGATTCTTCAAAAGAACCCTGAAAGGGGAAAAATTGAGCTGTTTCCAAAGATGCGAGCAAAGGAGTTGCAAGTCCTTTGTATGTAACATCTATGAGAAGTTTGGATAGGTACATGATTAGAGAGGTATGGAGAGATAGGCTCTGAGTGTAGGTAGACAGAACTAGGCAGAAGATTGGGTTGGCATAGACTAGATGGCCGAAAGGCCAACCTCTTACCATAGTGCTGTATGAATCAGTGCATCTTGGACCTTATGGCCAATTCAGTGCCACTCTGTAAACAAGTGCTGAAGTGCTGTTCATGGTCTGAAGTTACGGTGGGTGCCTGGAAGTCTCCATTTGTTTTTCTCACTTCTCACCCTCACCCAAGTGTTAGAGGAACCTGGCCTGCTGTGTGGAGCATACAGCTATGTTGTATTTGCATGGCATGCTTAAAGCATGCAGTGTATAAGTGAATGGCTGCTTGTACTGGGGCGGGTTCACCAGTAACCCCGACTCCCCAGCACCAGCAAAGGATCTGATGGAACGTGTGCAATGATTGGCTCACTAATAGCAGAGGCCCATGATCCCGCTCATCTCCAGCTCAACATGGACTGGACCTGAAGCACAGTGTCTGGGACTCAGGGTCTCCACTCCAACAAAAGCCTGGAAAACACTGCCAGTCCTGCTGATTGATGGCGTAAGAGTGGCCTACCCCCACCTGCTCTCCCAGACGTCAAGCTGGGTGAAGCCTGTTGTCATCCAGATCCCACACCTGGGCAGGGTCCAGGACAGAGTGCATGGAAGTTGGTGTAAAACCAAAGTCTGGCTTGTAAAACTGAAAGTGGCCAGTTTACTGCATTATTTCCTGCTGTGGATACTTTCACCAGTGAACCTCACATTTATTCTCTCAGCAGTGGCAGAGTAAGGAGCCACTTCTGCCATCAACCACACCCCCCCCCCTTTCTGCCTTCCTCACCTCACCCCTCCCCGCTCTATCCTTCTGTCTCTTCCACACTCCCCATTCTTCCGCTCCCTTCTTCCATTTTCTGCCTCTCTCATCCACTCAGTTTGTTTGTCATTCAGCCATACATGAATGCTCATGAATACAGCCCCGAATGAGAGAGCATTACTCTGGGGCCAAGGTACAAAACACAGTACTAACAGGCATACACAGCACATAGCACATGTAAGATAAAAGTAAAATAAAGCCACAAAAAAAATTGTCCAGATCTTGAGGCCACATATACTGCAGAAATCTGCATTCATCCACAATACAGCTTGTCTTCTGCTGAGTAAACACTAGGGGCAGCACCAAGTGCAGCCTGGACATCACACCACACTGCCCCTGGCTCCAATGCTTCTCTCCTGGCGGCTGTAAACAGGCAACACCGTGGCTTGAGGGCTAGTCCTTGCTACAAGCAAGGCCATGCAGCACCCTGCCGTTCACCAATAAATCAGTGTTAATCTGCAATTCCTCAAGTCTGATTCAATGTCCAAAAAGATCTTGGGCACGCAAGAAAAGCAACTAAGTCAGTCAGTCACTATGAGATTGCATGCCCCCTTTGCACACTGACTCCTCCAAAACCTCTCTGATGCAAGCAGCATCATGATCTGCACCAAGTCAGGGTCATTCAGTTTCTCTGCCAATGAGCAACTGGCTGATGTGGTAAACCTGCAGTACTATAACATCCAGCAGGATCTTGTGATCATAAAAGATACACTTAAAAAGGCCAGTAGCATCCTTTGTTAACCCCATAGAAGTAGCTGTGATCAAACGTGCCACTATCTTACCAGAAGAGCCATTTTATCTCCTGCCCTCTTCTTTCTTACCCTTCCTTTATTCCTTCTCCAGCCAATCCTTAAGCTGCTCCACTTCTTTCCAGCTTCACACTTGGTTTTGAATTTAATAGAAATTACCGACAGCAGGAGCCAAAGGAAACAACTGTGGTTGCCAAGTTACTTTGAGCTGATCCATCTGCAGAGGTCACCTCCTCAATGTTTAACCTCAAGCTTGTCTATAAATGCTTCATCTCTCTCATAGGCTTGGCACAAATAGCTTCATTGCAGTGCAGACCAGGACAGCTGCCAACTGTCCAGGAGTCAGGAGCTAATACTGAACACTGAACGTCTCAGAGACAATGGGAATGTTATGAGCCTGAGAATCTTCATCATAGGGTTGTTGGCATGTTTGCTTTCTGGAGAGTATGCCAGGAGGGAGACTTTATTTTTTACTTGTATGAAATGAACCACTGTTTTAAAATTGGAAAAGTGTTTAACAGCAATTTGGGGCGGTGTAGAAATAATTGATTCATCACGTAATCAAAGATTCCTTGGAAAATGCAATTTGCACTGACTCATGGGAATTCCTGGCCCACTGTGATGGAGTGCACCCTTATCTTGCAGCCTTCCCCATTGTCCCCAAGCAAGCATAAATACCTGTTTGGTTTTATTATTGTCCCTTCTAATAGAATTGAAACCCCAGTGGGGCAAAAAAGTCGTATAACAGTTTTTTGAAGCTGTTTGTATGTGCTGATGCCAAAGATACTACAGATGCTGGAATACTTGAGCAGCCCACACAAATTGCTAGAGGAACTCAGTGGGTCATGCTGCATCTATGGAGGAGAAGGAACAATTAATGTTCAATGTTTGGCTTCTTCCCCCTCCTTTCCAGCCCTGATGAAGGGGGGGGGGGTGTGTTCCACATGCTCACACCTTGGTATGGATGTATTAGGAGTTTCTACACCATACACTGATTTCAGGACCTTGCTTAAGCTGCCAAGTTGTGGAAAGCTGCTGTGCAACGTTTGCTGCTTTCCTACTGACCTGGTACATGGCAAAGTGTAGCCAGTGAGGCCAGACCACCGAGGAACAGTCAGCACTTACACTATGCTCTGAGATCGTTACTGAAGGAATTACTTCCTGGAGATAAACCAGTGGTCAGGCGAAGATGGTATGTTTGAGTTCCGGTCAGTTTGATGTCCAGGGAGACTTGATGAACTTTTGCTCTGTCACAAGCCAGGCTTTTCTGTAGTGCTGTGAAACTCACTGCTGAATGGGTGAGAGACTGTGTCCTCACAGTTTACTTTCTCTTTCCTGCCTTGTTCCAACACTGATCCACAAAACAGATACACAGAAACAACTGAGACAGGTTTTGAGATTTGCATTGTTCATGTGCTGTTGTGTTATCATGGTGAAACTGGGAGGGTGAGGTCACTCTCTCTTTTGCCTTCAACTTCTGGATTGGGGGCAGGAGCAACTGTGAAAAGGTGTCGATGGCACCAGTAAATCAATCCTTTGGGACGAACTGCCAAGACTGGAATCTGAATGACCAAATCCCACCCACCATGAACGGATAGATCCCAACCTTGTCAGCAGTTAACAAACTTGATCTTCAGGCTGATCGTCCAAGAGATCACTCAGTGGTCACTGATTTGATGTGTTGGTTGTGATCAGACTTTTCCTATCACTGCAAATAGATTGCAATCTCTCAGTCAGAGGTCTCACCTTTGCCATTAGGAGGGATCAATGCAGTAGATAGCAGTTCCCCTGATCAGGGAGATGGAGATGATTGCAATCATATCTGCCCTATCAAAAGAATCAGGTGTGATTAGCACTATGATGAAGTAGGTTAAATTCCAGAGGTCACTGCAGATCCTAGAGTTAGATCCTACCACCTCAGTCAAACTGTAGACACCTTCAGGCAGATCCCACTGAAACATAGGTAACTGTGGGGAAGGGTGACCACTGTGGTGTTATTAGGGACTGGATGACCTAGTCTCAGAATAAAATATGGTCCATTTCATGCATAGATGAACGAAAAGTTCTTCCCTCAGATGTTCATCTTGGCTGAGTGCTCTGGGCAGTTGGTTGGACATTGGATCTGAGACCAGGGTGAGATCCTACTGGACAGCTGCACAGGCTGGAGGGACTGAATAGCCTGGTCCTGTTCCTGTGGCTTAGGGTTTAAAGTTTTCTGGTTCAGTGTGAGAATGTAATGAAGAGTGCAGTTTCGATTCCAAGGTCACCTTTGAAAGATAATAGGTCATGTGTTCGAAGAAGTAACACGTGTAGAGCTGGGGCTGTGTAGATGAACCCATCACAGTGGGCCAATGGTCTCCTGTTTGTGTTGTAATGTACATTGGAATTTACCCAGAACCACTCCATTTTCCAGTCACTAGCAAACCGTAATTTTTTTGCCCCTAAAGAGGTGGGGTAAGCTGCCCTCCAGAAACACCAGAGTCCCCACAAAGATACTCCCACTCTTTTACTGAGGAGAGTTCAGGTTTTAAACCCAGGCACAATAATGAACCTGTGATATATGTCCGGACCAGGATTGTGTATGATGGGAGGAGAGCCTGTGGATGGTGGTGATATCATGCACTTGCTGCCCGTGGTGGATTTGGCCTGGGCGAGTAACTGTGGTGAATTTTGTGGTTGGTACACATGGCATATACAGCACTGGTGGTGGATGGGCTGACACACAAGTAGGGTGCCTTGTCCAGGATGGTGTGGAGCTGTTTGAGTTGTTGGGTTGTAGGTGGTAGGGGGTGAGTCACTTACTCTGACCTGTTCTTGTAAGCACAATATTTCTGTGACTGGCAGGGGAGAGACTGTGACCGTGAAGGTTAGAACATAGTGATTAGCAGTGTTCTTCTCAGAGCACAGCGATCGTTGGCTGAAAAGTTCTCGCACCAACACAAGGGTGGAGGGTGCTGTACATCAGCTCGCGGATGCTCCCCCCCCCCACCCCCCATACAATGGAGACAGAGAAGAGGGTGGCTGGTGAGACCAGTGCATCAGGAATGAAGGTTGGACAGACCAGCCTATCAGTGAAAAGAGCTGAGGAGACAAGCACATCAGGGGAGAGAGCTGAGGCGATAAGCGCATGGGGGAAGAAGGCTGGAGGGCCCAGTGAATCAGAGAAGAAGGCTGGAGGGCCCAGCCCTTTTGCCCGTGGGGCTGGGATCAAGAATACCGTACCACTGAGTGTTCGGGATATGAAGGAAGGCAACGGTTTCAGTAGGGAGACCTTCATTCGTAAGGTGCTACTAGACTGCTGTGGCTTCAAGGTGGACGATCTTTACTGCATACAGGATTTCGTGAGCTACTATGACGTCGCCTTCTGGCATGCCGCAGGGTGGCAGAAATTACGCGACTGCTTTCAGGAGAAGGGGAGCAAGGCGCTGCTCTCGCTACTAAAAGCGCAGCCCCTCTTCACCAAAGCTACGCAGCAAGAGAGAATGGTTATGGTACAAATGTTTAATCCCTATGTACCTGTTGTCGACATTCTCACGTTCCTAGTGCAATAGGTAGAGAGCGTCAACAACAGTCTGGGAGTATGGACAAGTAAAAGGCAGGTCAGGGTGAAGCTAAGGGTGGACACCAATGGCTGTGTTATCCACCCACCCTCAGTTTTCGCAATTGTACGGAACCGGGGCTTCCTGGTTTATGCCGGGCAAGCCAAGGTGTGCCGCAATTGTGGCAAGGCTGGGCACTTCGTAGCCCAGTGTAAGGCTGTGGTGTGCAGAAACTGCAAGGGGGAGGGACACCTCACCAAGGACTGCACGGAGGCCAAGTCCCGCAACCTCTGCGGGCAGGCGGGCCACCTTTGTAGGGCCTGTCTGGAACGGGCGGGCTCCTATGCACAGGCAGTCAGGGGTAGTGATAACATCAGAAAGGCCCAGCTAGATTAGTGGTGCCCGCTGTCTCTGCAAAGGAGGTGCCAGTAGCGATAGAGGAAGACCTATCCACCCTGAGATCTTCCCCCCCTCCTTGCAAAGCACCCAAGACCCACTGCTTGATGAGGTAGAGTCCATGGAAGAGGGGAGGGCGGAGAGGAATGAGGGAACCTGGTGCGTGGTCACAAAACAGGAAAAGTCTCAGAAGGCGCCGCCCAAAAGGTAGTGGGCGGAGCAGTTGGAGAGCTCAATTAAAAAGGGTAGTGGAGTATACCACATCCTCTGGGCACCTGCCCTCCTCCTCCTCGGAGGTAGGTGGAGTTGGCCAGCAGCCCCGACAGAGGACGAGGCAGATAATAAGGACAGAAGAGCGTCAGGGGAACAGTGAAGGTCTGCTGGCCACCCCCCAGATGCAGGAGGGGGAGATCAGCAGAGCCCCTCAGCTCCAGGAATCCCGGAGCAGTAAAACTTCTGGTGGCCTCCAGCCAGATGGAGAGGCAGTCCCGGAGGTTATTTAGGGTGCCGAACTGGTACTGCCTCTCCCTAACAAGGACTACCCACAGTACCTGAGCCCTCAGCAGGTGGAGGACTTCACCAGGACTGTGGGCATGAGGGCTCAGGACAGCCAAAATGATCTATAATGGATGATGGACCCTAAACGTTCGCAGTGTGAAGAGTACTGGGCGTCGTGTCAGTATTTGAACACTGAATACCGATATGATCTTCCTCCAGGAGTGTGGTCTACCACACCTCTGCACCTACCGAAGGTGGACCCAGGGTTTGTCAGTGTGTTCGAGTGGCAACAATTGTGCCTCTGTCCTGGGGATTCTGCTACAGGGAGGCAACTTCACAATCACCCAAGTCAAAGAGTTGTTTCCGGTGCGCCTCCTCGTAGCAGACGTCAAATACCGACGCACAACGTGCCGTCCTCGAGCAGCTCCCAGCCGGTCGTGCTGGCCGCAGACTTCAACTGCACATCGGTGCACCGACAGCAGCTGGACAGTACCTCCAGACTCCTGATGGAAACGGTAAAGGCAGCAAAGCTTTTGGGCCCCCCACAGGTGGTGAGCAGCCGCAAGCTACCTGGACTCGACCGGACAGTTTAGCCCACTCCCAGATCGACTTCCTCTTCTCAAAGTCCATCTCGGTTAGATCCACCGATGTCACACTGGTGTTCTTCTCTAAGCCACCTGTCACTTACGGGAGGACCGGAAGGCAGGTAAAGGGACGCGGAAGCTGAACGTTAAGCTGCTGACCCCAGAGAATATTAAGGAACTAGAGAAGGAATACACAGGTTGGAGAACCTTGAAAGCCTTCTTTGGTCCCCTGGTTGACTGGTGGGAAGCCACCAAGGAGAACATCAGGAGGTTCTTCATTCGCAAGGGTATCCAGAGAGCAAGGCAGGGGCAGAGGGAACTGCGAAAACTCCAGACTGAGTTACAGCAACTCCTCCTCCTGCAGTCAAAGGGAGTGGATGTCAGGGAGGAACTACAGGAGGTGAAGGGCTGGCAGTCCTCTAATATCATCTCCCAAAAGGATTCAAACTGTTGAGCAGGACGAGACGGGCTCACACTTCTTCTTCCAGAAGGTGCACAGGGGGAGCTCTGTGATCCACAGCATTAAAGAAGAGGACAGCTTAGTCGCATCCTCGCAGACAGACATACTGAGGATCTGCAGGTCCTTCTATGCAGGTCTGTATGACGATAAAACCACAGACTCCACAGCCTCCTGTCGTCTATCACGCAGGTCTTGGACAACGACAAGCGGGAGAGTCTGGATCAACCACTGACCCTGGACGAACTGACTGGATCCATCTGTTCCTTTGGGACAAATAAAACTCCCGGAGGTGATGGATTACCGGTTGAGTTGTATTCAGCTCTGTGGAACTGGATGGGCCCTGACCTGCTGGAAGTGTCCAACGCTATGGTTCTGGCAGGCAGTATGTTAGAATCCATGAGAAAGGGCATCATCCACAAGCAGAAGGGGGAATTGGAGGCTCATCTCTCTCCTGAACGTGGACTATAGGATCCTGTCCAAGGCTCTCGCCAACAGGGCCAGCCCAGGTCTGCTGCAGAGCAGATGATCCAGGAAGATCTTGGACAGCCTCGCGCTGCTGAGTGACACCATCGCCTACGTGCAGGACAGCGGGGTGGACGCCTGCCTGATCAGCTTGGACCAGGAGAAAGCCTTCGACAGGATATCGCACACGTACATGGTGGATGAAATCTCCAAAATGGGTTTTGGAGAGGATATCTGGAATTGGATTAAACTGCTGTACATAGACATCTGCAGCTCAGTCCAGGTCACGGGTGGGAAACAGACCGCTTCCCCATCAGGTCTGGAATCAGGGAGGGCTGCCCTTTCTCCCGTCTTGTTCGTGAGCCCTTTGCCGAAGCCATCAGGAGGGATGAGGGCATAAGAGGGGCGACGCTCCCAGGCAGTGGAGGGACCAAAGTTAAAACCTCCCTGTACATGGACGACGTCACCGTCTTCTGCTCTGATCAGAGGTCAGTTCACAGACTGATGTATATCTGCGAATAATTCCAGCTGGCGTCGAGTGCCAGGGTCAACCGCATGAAGAGCCAAACCATGCTCTTTGGCAATTGGCCTGAATGATCCATTGTCCCCTTCACCATCAGGCCCGACTACATGAAGGTGTTGGGGATCTGGTTTGGAGGGAGGCGTGCAGGAAGAACTGGTGGGAGTGGACTGCCAAGGTGAAACAGAAACTGGGAATGTGGGGAGGGCGCCCCCTTTCGATAATGGGCAAGAATCAGGTGTGAGGTGCTCTCAGGTCTGTAGTACTTGGCATAGGTGTGGTCCATCCCCCGCTCCTTCAGCTCAGAAATCACCAGAGCCATCTTCAGATTCGTCCTGGGATCGAGGATGGAGCGAGTCAGACGGGCTGTCATGCACAAGTCCCTGGACAGTGGGGGCAAGAACGTCCCCAATGTCGCCCTCACCCTGATGGCCAGCTTCATGTGTGGCTGCATCAGTTTGTGGATCCCAGGCATGTGGGCACTAAGTACCACTATGTGCCCAGGTTCTACCTGTCGCCCTGGCAACGAAGGATGGGTCTGGCCCCTTTCCCACACAACATCCCTGTCAGTTGGTTGTTGCCACCATACCTGCCCATTTGTAGAAAAGTTCTTCCAGGTCAACGCCTTTGACCACAAGGCTATTGGACAGTGGTTGACACGTAATGTCCTGCAGGCACTGCAGGAGAAGGACATGATGGGGTGGTTCCCTGAGCAGACCATCCACTACATCCGGCAAATTGCCTCATCACCGGACCTCACCAACAGTCACCAAGACCTCGCTTGGCTGGCGGTGAGAGGTGCCCTCCCAGTCTGATCCTTCCTGTACGCCCGGAACGTCATCTCCACACCCTGCTGCCCACGGGAGGACTGCAATGGGACAGAGTCAGTGACTCACCTCTTCGCAAAAAGGGTGTGGAGGAGGATGGAAGGGACGGAGTCGAGATTCATGCCCAACAGCTGCGTAACCGAGGACTCCTGATTTACGGGCTATTTCCGGGGACCCACATGGAGACAAACATCCGGTGCTGCTGGCAGATCATCGACTCGGTGAAGGATGCTCTTTGGTCGGCCCAAAACTTGATGTTCTACCAGCACATGGAGATGCTGGCTGGCACATTCTTGCCTGCAGGAGTATGTACTGAGGCATGTGTTCAGGCTTGGTGCAGCCACCGGGAAGGCCCGTTGGGGAAGGACCACAGCTTAAGGTTCATCGCCCGCGGGAGTGAGAGGGGTCGGGTGCGGAGGAGAATACCCCTCATCAGCAGTGTGGATAGATGAGTCAACATGGTGCCCCAGGAGTGGCTGGAAATGTATAGACCGTAAAGGAACTTCGGTAAAGGAATGAGAGTCAAAGCCTGGATGTTTATTGTTAAAATAAGTCTGTAATGCTTGCCTAAAGTTTGAGAGTCAATGAATGATTTATTGTAAACATCTTTAATTTGAATAGGAACAGAGAGCCAATGCATAATTTATTGTAAATAACTTTATTTATTGCATAAGGATTCAGAGTTAATGAATGTTTTTTTCTATGTAAATAACTTTATTTTGTAATATTCCTGAATAAAGTATTTTTGGAAAAAAAGACAGGTGCAGATGAGTTTCTGATCCAGGATATTGATGATGAAGGTCTTGAGGATGATGAAGTTGAGGGTAGGTGATTCAAGTCTCTATCATTGTCTGGCTCCTGAATGTCACTTTCCATTTTTCGGCCACACTGGCAATGTCGCCCAGCTCTGCTGCAAGCGGGTGTAGTTGTTTCATTTGGGAACTGGACATTGTGCAAATATTAATGAACATCCACACTCTAATCTTATGGAGGGAATTTCATTGATGCATTTGAAGGTGGTTGGAGTTAGGACGCTGTCCTGTGGAACTCCCGACCCCAACTGCCTTCTTCCTTATGACTCAAACCACTCGGCTGGTTATTATATGTACCAAAGTTCAGTGAAAGCTTATCTTGCCTGCTATTCATGTAGATCAGATCTGTATACACTGCACCAAGATAGATCAAGGTAAAACAAGAATAATGCTGGTACAGAGAAAGTGCAGTACGTAGACAATAAGGTGCAAGAACACGATGAGGTGAATATTTAGATTGAGTCTATCCATCAAACTCAGGAACCAAAAGTGGGGTGATAAAAGCCTGGTGATGTGTGCTTTCAGACTTTTGTATCTACTGCCCAACGGGAGAGGGGAGAAGAGAGATCGTCAGGGGTGGGCGGTAGCTTTGATTATGGTAGCTGCATTGAGAGAAGTATAGACAGGGTGTATGGAAGGGAGGCTGGTGATGTGCTGAATCGTATCCACAACTCTGTAGTTGTCATGTGCAGAGTTGGTGCTGTACCAAGCTGTAATGCTTTCTATGGTGCATCAGTACAGTTTGTCAGGGTCAAAGGAACATGCCAAATTCCTTTATACTTCTGAGGAAATGCCGACAACATGGTTGGACTAGGACAAACTCTTGGTGATGTTTACTGCTAGGAACTTGGAGCTCTCATCACTCTTAGCCTCAGCGTGTAGATGAAGACAAGTGCCTGTGCACTGTCCCACTTCCTGATCTCAATTGATCTGTTTTATCAGCGTGCCTCAGTGCCATACTCAGCCACACATTGCTATTTTGTCAACTGCAGTTGCTGTTAACTCTGGAATTTCTCTCTTTGGTCCAGTTTAGATTGATGCTGTGGATGGGTCTGGAGTTAAGTGGCTTTGACAAATCCAAAATAGTGAATCTGGAGCAAGTTAATGATCAGTAAGTGCTGTGAGATCACACTGTTGATGACACAAATTCCATGAAGCAGATGTACCTAGGCAATTTCCCATGTTGTCAGTGATTCCCAGTGTTGTCACTGGACTGGAACAGTTTGGTTAGAGACAATACTTGGTCTGAAGCACAGGTCTACAATACCACAGCAGGAATATTGTTTTTTTTTTAAAACCTTGTACTACTTCAATGCATTGTGTGATAAGTTGATCTGTATGAACAGAAGGAAGGTGAAACTTTTCACTGCATTGTGATAAAGGTGACAATACATTTGGGTGGCCGTCAAATAGGCAGTTTTGACATTGAATGGGGTTTAACTTTTTTGAGAGTTGCCGAAGCTTTACATTTACATCTGACTTGTGCCTTGCAGATGGTGAGAGGTGTTTCAGTGTCATTGGGACGATCAAGCTGAATTTATGGTGACAGGTAATCCCCAGGTGTTTGATTGAGAAGGGCTGGTGATTGCACACCCCCTTGGTGGAAGAGGTCATTTCTTGCTCCTTCCACAGTGTTGTTACTTGCCAGTGATTAGCTCATGCCCGGCTGGTATCTTGTTGTGTTCAGGAAAGGAGTTGCGATCAGAAAGCATGCCCAGAATTGACTTCAGAGTTGAAGCAGGATTACTGATGAAGCAGCCGAAGATGCTTGGGCTGAAGCCACTGCCCCAGGAAACTTGTATCATGACCTTACTCTGCCTCAACGCTCTGTGTAATGATTTGATCTGTATGAACAGTATGCAACAGAAGCTTTTTGCTGTACCTCAGTACATGTGACAATTCTAATTCTAATATCACCTGGTCCCACAAGCTTTGTGCATCCAGTGCTCTAGACTGTTTTGTGACACTGAACACTGGCAGCTAGGAGGGAACTAGGATAGCTCACTGATTCAGTACTCCTGGTCTGAAATGATGATGAAGGCTTCAGCCTTGTCTTTACACTCACCTAGATGGATTGGAGAAACCATAGTTGTTCTTAAAACAGAGAAAGCAAAGAACTTTGAATGAAGTATCTGATACATGAAGAATTTAGTTGGAAATGTTTTCCTTGAGTGAAAAATCAGTAAGGTTGTTATAGTAGGTGATTTTAACTTTCCACATATTGATTGGTACTCCCATACTATAAAAGGACTAGATAGGATAGAGTTTGTTTAGGGAAGTTTTCTTAATCAGTACATAGAAGTCCCAACGAGAGAATGTGCAATACTTGATCTGCTATTGGGGATTCAGAGAGCAGGTGACAGAAGCCAGTGTAGGTGAACACTTGCATCAAGTGATCACAGTGCCATGAGTTTCAAATTAAGTATACAAAAACATAGGTCTAGGCCATGGGTTAAGTTTCTAAGTTGGAGAAAAGCCAATTTTGATGGTATCAGAAAGGATCTGGCAAGTGTGGATTGGAACAGGCTGTTTTCTGGCAAAGTGTACTTGGTAAGTGAGAAACCTTCAAAAGTTAAGTTTTGAGAGTACAGAGTTTTTATGTGCCTGTCAGAATAAAAGGTAAAGATAACAGGTATAGAGAACCTTGTTTTCAAGAGATATTCAGGCTCTGGTTAAGAAAAAAAGGAGGTGCATTGCAGGTATAGCTAGGTTGGAACAAATAAGTAACTTAAGTAGTCTAAGAAATACAAGAAAACACTAAAGAAAGAAATCAGGAGGGCTAAAGGAAGGCATGAGGTTGCTCTAGCAGACAAGATGAAGGAGAATCATAAGGGCTTCTACGGAATGTTAAGAGCAAAGGGATTGCAAGGGTCAAAATTGGTCCCCTGGAAAATCAGAATGATAATCCAGGTGTGGACAGAAATATGAGGAAATCTGCAGATGCTGGAAATTCAGGCAACACAAACAAAATGCTGGTGGAACGCAGCAGGTCAGGCAACATCTATAGGAAGAAGTATAGTTGACGTTTCGGGCTGAGACCCTTTGTCAGGGCTAACTGAAAGAAGAGATAGTAAGAGATTTGAAAGTGGAAGGGGGAGGGGGGAGATCCAAGATGATAGATAACAGGAGGAGCCAAAAGAGATGGGGAAGATCTTTTGCATCTGTATTAACTCAGGAAATAGACGCGGAGATTATAGAAGTGATGCAAAGTGGCATCAACTTCATGACTCCTTACAGAGGAGGAGACATCTTGAGGCTCACTAGGGTGGGTAACTCCCCAGGGCTACTAAGGTGTTCTCTTGGACCCTGCGGGAGGAAGAAATTGCCAGGGATGAGCAGACATATTTAAATCATCCTTAGCTAAGCCGGTGAGATGTTAGAGGATTGGAAGATAGCGGAAGTTGTTCCGCTGTTTGAGAAAGGTTCTAAAAATAAATCAGGAAATTACAGGTATGTGAGCTTGACATAGTAGTGGGAAAGTTATTGGAAGGTATTTTAAGGGACTGTATATATGAATATTTGGATAGACATAGACTGATTAAGGATAGTCAGTTTGGTTTCATGCATGGTAGGTCGTGTCTAACCAGTCTTTAGAGTATTTCGAGGAGGTTACTAGGAAGGGTGATAAAGGCAAGGCAGTGGATATTGTCTATGTAGATATTAGTAAGGAATTTGCCAATGTCCCATATTGTCCCATAATGACCATATAGCTGGTCAAGAAGGTTCAGTCTATTGACATTCAAGATGAGGGAGTAAATTGGATTAGACATTGGCCTTGAGGGGGAAGCCAGAGAGTGTAGTAGATAGTTGCCCGTCTGACTGGAGGCCTAGGACTATTGGAGTGCCACAGGAATCAGTGCTGAGTCTGTTGTTGTTTGTCATCTCCAGAATGATCTGGATGATAATGTGGTTAACTAGATCAGCAAATTTGTGGATTACACCAAAATTTGGTTGGGGGGGGGCGGGTATAGTGGACAGCGAGGAAGACTGTTAAGACTTGCAACGGGATCAGCTGACTAAATGGGCTGATATATAGCAGATGGAATTTAATGTAGACAACTATGAGGTGTTGCACTTCAGTAGGACCAACCAGGGTGGGTCAGATACAGTGAACAGTAGGACACTGAGGAGTATAGTAGAACGAAGGAATCTGGGAATACAGGTCCATAATTCATTGAAAGTGGTGTCACAGGTTAATAAGATTATAAAGAAAGTTTTTGGTATATTGGCCTTCATAAATCAGGAGTGGGGCTGTTATATTGAATTGATGAGGTATATAAGATACTGATAAGGCCTAATTTGGAGTATTGTGTATAGGTTTGGTCACCTACCTACAGGAAAGATGTTATGAGGGGTATAGAGAGGGTAAATGCAAACAGGCTTTTTCTACTTACATTGGGTGGGACTACAACCAGAGGTCATGGGTTAAGGGTGAAAAGTGAAAAGTTTGAGGGGAACATGAGGGGAAACTTCTTCACTCAGAGGGTCTTGAGAGTGTGGAACAAGCTGTCAGCACAAGTGATGCAGAGCTTGATTTCAATGTTTATAAGAAGTTTGGATAGTTACATGGATGGTAGGGATATGGAGGGCTATGGTCCGGGTGCAGGTTGATGGGAGTAGGCAGTTTAAATGGCTCAGCGCAGACTAGATGGGCCAAGGGGCCTGTTTCTGTGCTGTACTTTTAAAAGTCTCTGTGACTAAAGTGAGAATTTATATAAATTATATAAAAAATGAGTTCAGCAGAACTTGTCCCACTCAGACCCTCCTTACATTGACGGAACAGCCATTTCAACTCCTGGGAGTGCACATCATGGTCCCAGAGTACATCCTGCACAGTGAAGAAAGCTTACTAAAGTCTCTACTTTCTGAGGAGACTGAAGGGAGCTGGACTTTGCACATCCATACTCACTTCACTCTACAGATGTGCTGAAGATCCTAACCAGCTGCATCACTGTTTGGTTTGGAAATGGCACTGTGATGGACAGGAAGACTCTACAATGGCCGGTCAAAACTGGCACCAGCTTACCCACCATCAAGGACAGACATACCGAAAGGGGCCAATAACATCGTGAAGGATCCCACCTGCCCTACTTATGGACTGTTTGTCTCACTTCCATCAGGCAGGAGGCTACATAACATCCACATCAGGACCACTAGACTCAAAAACAGTTATTTTCCTCTAGTAGTAAGGCTGATCAACACCTCCACCCACTAACCCCACCAGTATTTTCCATCAGTCACCTACAGTCACTATATGGACATACAATCAGTCTATGTTGACAAGCTATAATGTGTATTTATACTTACTGTGTTTTTATTATTATCTTTTGCTTTTTTTGTGCTGCATCAGATCTGGAGTAACAATCAATCACCTTGCACTTGTGTAATGGGATTGACATGAAACAAATGTGACTGTTGAATAAAGGGGGATGAGTGTGGGACAGATCGTGAGGAGATTTACTTCATGTGGTACAATTTGCCCAATAGGTCCCATTTCTGGTGACGGTATTGACCTGGGACTCAAAATAATGTTGTTTTATTCCAGGTAATGTTTGAGCATTATTGATGGGCATCAGTACAGTCATGTGGCCACTTGGTATCGCCATACTGTGGGTGACTGTCACAGCAGAACATTCCAGCACATGGGAACTGGAAACACGCAAAGGTAAGGCCTGATCCTGATTGTGAGATAAGACACCATATGATTTGTCTCTAAGTAGTCCTGTCCCGTCCACCATGGCATGTAGTTCTTAGAAAAACAACAGGAAGCAGTGAGTCTGCGGAAGGACTGGGACAGATTAGTAGGGAGGGCAAAACAGTGGTATAATCTGTGTAGCTAGGCATAGCTCAAATACCATCTACAAATTTGCTTACAATACAACCATTGTTGGTAGAATCTCAGGTGGTGATGAGAGGGTGTACAGGAGTGAGATATGCCAACTAGTGGAATGGTGCCACAGCTACAACCTTGCACTCAGCATTAGTAAGATGAAAGAGCTGATTGTGGACTTCAGGAAGGGTAAGACGAAGGAACATTTACCAATCTCGTAGAGGATCAGAAGTGGAGAGTGAGCAGCTTCAAGTTCCTGGGTGTCAAGATCTCTGAGTATCTAACCTGGTCCCAAAATATTGATGTAGTCATAAAGAAGGCAAGACAGTGGCTATACTTTATTAGGAGTTTGAAGCGATTTGGCATGTCAACAAATGCACTCAAAAACTTCTATAGTTGTACCGTGGAGACAGGCTACACCATAGTCTGGTATGGAGGGGCTACTGCACAGGACCGAAAGAAGCTGCAGAGGGTTGTAAAGCTAGTCAGCTCCATCTTGGCTACTAGCCTACAAAGTACCCAGGACATCTTCAGGGAGCGGTGTCTCAGAAAGGCAGTGTCCATTATTAAGGAACCAGGGCCTGTCCTTTTCTCACTGTTACCATCAGGTAGGAGATACAGAAGCCTGAAAGCGCACACTCAGCGATTCAGGAACAGCTTCTTCCTCTCTGCCATCCGATTCCTGAATGGACGTTGAAGCTTTGGACACTAGCTCACTTTTTTAATATACAGTATTTCTGTTTTTGCACATTTTTAAATCTATTCAATATACATAATTGATATACTTGTTCATTTATTATTATTATTACTACTATTATTTTCTTCACGTCACATGCCAGTGATAATAAACCAGATTCTGACCCTCTGTGTAAAGATACCCCCTCGCATTTCTCTTAAACATTTCAAATTTCACCCTTAATCCATGACTTGTAGTTCTAGTCTCTCCTCATCTCAGTAAAAAAGCTTGCTTAATTGTACTCCTCATAGTTTTGGTGTACTTCTATGAAATCTCCCCCCATTCTTCTCCGGGGAATGAAGTCCAAACCTATTCAACCTTTCCCTAAAACTCCCAGTACATCCTTATGAATTTTCTCTGTACTCTTCCAGTCTTACTGATATACTTCCAATGGAACGCAATAATCCAAATTGGAACTCAGCAATGTATTACGCAACTTTAAAATAGCATCCCAACTCCTGGACTCAGTATTTTTCTTTGGGCAGGTCCCAAGCATCTGCCCCAGGAAGGTAACCCACCACCCAGCATACATATGCAGGCATGTGTAATTTGAAACTAGATATGTAATGCTTGTCACTGAAGGTCATTGTGCAGGCCAAATCATTCTGTATACTAAAGCGGAGTTTTATAGGTTCTTGATTAGAAAGGGTAAAAACGGTGACAGGGAGCCCACAGGAGAATGGGGTTGAGAAGGACAATAAATCAACTATGATGAAACGGTGGAGAACACTTGATGGACTGAATGGCCTAAACCTGCTCCTATGTTGTATAGTTTTACAGAAAACATGTGTGGATAGAACTGAGGAACAGTAAGAGCAAAAAGACAATGGGTGTTGTCTGCAGGCCACCAAACAGTAGCATGGATATTGGGTGCAAGTTGAATAGGGAGTTAACATTGGCATGTGGCAAAGGTAATGTCGCAGTAGTTATGGGGGATTTCAACATGCAGGTGAACTGGGAGAATCAGGTTGGTGCTGGACCCCAGGATAGGGAGTTTGTAGAGTGCCTATGGGATGCACTCTTGGAACAGTTTGTACGAGAGCTGACCAGGGACAAGGCTATTCTGGATTTAGTCTTGCGTAATGAACAGGATTTGATAAGCGATTTTGAAGTAAAGGAGCCATTAGGAGGTAGTGACCATAACATGATAAGTTTTTATCTGCAATTTGAGAAGGATAAGGGCAGATCGGAGGTGTCAGTGTTACAGTTGAATGGGCAAACTATGGAGCCATGAGGGAGGAGCTGGCCAAAGTTAACTGGACAGATATCCTAGCAGAAAAGACAGTGAAACAGCAATGGCAGGTATTCTTGGGAATAATGCATAAGGTGGAAAATCAGTTCATCCCCCGGAGGAAGGAAGGATTCAAAGGGGGGAAAGGGGCCACAGTGGTTGACAAAGGAAGTCAGAGATTGCATAGCATTAAAAAAACAAGGAAATATGACAGAGCTAAGGTGAGTGGGAGGATAGATGATTGGGAAATTTTTAAGGAACAACAGAACTTAAAAAAGCAATACGGGGAGGAGAAATGAGGTACGAACGCAAACTAGCCAGGAATATAAAAGGGGATAGCAAAAGCTTTTTAGGTATGTGAAGAGAAAGAAGATAGTTAAGAACAATGTTGGGCCCTTGAAGAATGAATTGGGTGAAATTGTTATGGGAAACAGAGAAATGGCAGAAGAATTTAACAAGTACTTTAGATCTGTCTTCACTAGGGAAGACACAAGCAATCTCCCAGATGTATGGATGGGCCAAGGACATAGGGTAACAGAGGAAATGAAACAGATTGACATTAGGAAGGAAATGGTGATGAGTAGACTGATGGGACTGAAGGCTGACAAATCCCCAGGTCCAGATGGTCTGCATCCTAGGGTACTAAAGGAGGTGGCTCTGGAAATTGCGGATGCATTGGTAATCATTTTCCAATGTTCCTTAGATTCAGGATCAGTTCCTGAGGATTGGAGAATGGCTAATGTTATCCCACTTTTTAAGAAAGGAGGGAGGGAGAAAACTGAGAACTATCGTCCTGTCAGCCTAACATCAGTAGTGGGGAAGATGCTAGAGTCCGTTATTAAAGATGAAATAGTGGCATATCTAGATAGCAGTGATAGGATTGGGCAGAGCCAGCATGGATTTACCAAAGGCAAATCATGCTCAACTAATCTATTGGAGTTTTTCGAGGATGTAACCAGGAAGTTAGACAAGGGAGATCCAGTGGATGTAGTGTACCTCGATTTTCAGAAGGCATTTGATAACGTCCACATAGGAGATTGGTGGGTAAAATCAGAGCTCATGGCATTGGGGGGGAAGTTATTGACATGGATAGAAAACTGGTTGGCAGATAGAAAACAAAGGGTAACGGTGAATGGATGTTTCTCGGAAAGGCAGGTGGTGACTAGTGGGGTGCCACAGGGCTCGGTATTGGGACCACAGATGTTTACAATTTACATTAATGATTTAGATGAAGGCATTGAGAATAACATCAGCAAGTTTGCTGATGATACTAAGCTGAGTGGCAGTGTGACACGCCAAATCACTTCAAACTCCTAATAAAGTATAGCCACTTTATGACTACGTCATTATGTTGGGACCAGGGTAGATATTCAGAGATCTTGACACCCAGGACCTTGAAGCTGCTCACTCTCTCCACTTCTTATCCCCCTATGAGGATTGGTTCTACCTCACCCCTGTACGCCCTCACGTCACCACCTGAGATTCTACCAACAATGGTTGTATCGTCAGCAAATTTGTAGTTGGTATTTGAGCTATGCCTAGCCACAGTCATGTGTATACAGAGAATAAAGCATTGGGATGTGACCACATCTGTGCCAGATGCACTGAACTGTAGCTCCTCAGAGAATGTGTCAAGGAACTGGAGCTGCAGGTCAATGACCTTTGACTCAAATGGGAGACTGAGGAGGTGATGGATAGGAGCTAAGGGAAGTAGTCACCCCTAAGTTGCAGGAGGCAGGTACCTGGGTGACTGTCAGAAAAGGGAAAGGAAATAGGCACCCAGTACAGAGTACCCCTGTAGCTGTTCTACTCGATAATAAATAACCCACTATGTTGGGGGTCTGGAGTGAGCTGCGGCATCACTGAGTATGGTGCTGTGGCTCATAAGGCAAGTGGTGAGACGAGGACTACTGCAGTGTTAGGGAATTCCATAGTTAAAGAAATAGACATGAGATTTCTGTGGACGTAATAGAGACAACCAGGTGGTATGCTGCCTCCTGGGTGCCAGGTTCAGGGACGACTCGAATTGGGTCCACAGCATTCCCAAGGGGGAGAGAGAACAGGCAGAAGTCTTGGTATATATTGGCATCAATGACATACGAAGGAAGCCCTGAAGAGAGAATTTAGGGATCTATGTAGAAAGCTGAATAGCAGGACCTTCAAGGCAGCAATGTCTGTGCCATGTGTCAGTGAGCATAAGAATAAGGTGAATTGGCAGATGAATGTGTGGCTGAGGAACTGGTGCAAGGGGCAGGGTTTCAGATTGGGATCTTTTTTGGGGAAAGCATAATCTGTACAAAAAGGATGGGTTACACAAGGAAGACAGGTTTGCAGGCAGGTTTGCTAGAACTGTTGGAGTGGGTTGAAACTAATTTGGCAGGGGGGAATGGGAAACTGAGTGATAGGGCCGAGGTTAGGGCAGTTAGTATACAAATAAAGTGTGCAGTGAGATGTCAGTGGGATGACATAGGGAGAAAGTTGAAAATAGTGACAAATACAGGATTGAAGATGGTATATCTAAATGCCCAGAATAAGGTAGATGATCTTATAGCACAGTTAGAGATTGGCAGGTATGATATTGTGGGCATCACTTGAGTTGTGGATACACACTGTAATATCCAAGGATACACACTGTATTGAAAGGACAGGCAGGTAGGTGGAGGGGGTGATGTGGCTCTTGGTAAAACATTGAAATCAAATCCTATCTCATAAGATTGAAAGATGTAGATTCCTTGTGAGTAGGAAGCTTAAGGTAATGAAACCCTTGAGAATTAATGATCATAATATGATAGAATTTACCCTGCTATTTGCGAGGGAGACGCAAAAACCAATTCTATCACCATTACAGTAGAGTAAAGGGAATTACAGAGGCATGAGAGAGAAACTGGCTAAAGTTGATTGGAAGAGGACAGTAGCAGGAATGACAGCAAAACACCAAGGGCTGGAGGGTTTGGGGGCAATTCAGAAAGTTCAGAATAGATGCATTCCAAAGTAGAAGAAATATTTGAAACGCAAGATGATAAAACCATGGCTGATGAGGGAAGTAAAAGCCAACATAAAAGTAAAAAAGAAGCAAAAATTAGTGATAGGTTAGAGGATAAGGAAGCTTTTAAAAATCATCAGAGGGCAAATTTAAAAAGCCATAAGAGGGGACAGATGAAATGTGGATGTAAGCTAGCCAATAATAAGAGCAAACCAATGTTTTTTCAGATATATAAAGAGAAGTGAGAGTCGTTATTGGAACCAGAAAATGACACTGAAGAGGCAGTAATGGGGGACAAAGAAATGGTGGATGAACTGACTAATTTGTGTCAATCTTCACTGAAGAAAATGGAATTATAGGCCAGTTAGTCAGATGTCAGCGTTGGGAAGTTGTTGGAATCAATTGTAAAGGACAAGGTTTCAGGTTTCTTGAAGGCATATTGTAGGACAGATCAAAGTCAGCATGGTTTCCTCAAGGAAACCATCTTATCTGACAGAACTGTTGGGATTCTTTGAAGAAATAACAAGCAAGATAGACAAATGACAATGTGTGGTTGTTGTGTTCTTGGAGTTTCAGAAGGCCTTGCACATGAGGCTGCTTAGCAAGATAAGAGCTCATGGTATTACAAAAACAATGCTAGCATGGATAGAGCATTGGCGGATTGGCAGGAGCCAAAAAGTGGGAGTAAAGAGATAATTTTCTGATTGGCTGCTGGTGATCAGTGGTGTTCTGCAAGGGTTGAAATTAGGGCCGCTTCTTTTTACATTGTATGTCAATGATTTGGATAAAGGAATTGATGGCTTTGTGAACAATATGAAGATAGGTAGAGGTGCAGGTAATTTTAAGGAAGCAGAGAGGCAGCAGAGGGACTCAGATTAGGCAAATGATCAAAGAAATACAGATGGAATGCAGTGTCAGGAAGTGTATGGTGGTGCACTTTTGTAGAAGAAATAAAAATATGCATTATTTTCTACATGGGAAGCCAATTCAAAAATCCAAGATGCAAAGGAACTTGGGCATCCTCATGCGGGATTCACTAGAGGTTAACCTGCAGATTGAGTTAGTGGTGAGGAAGGCGAATACATGTTAACATTCATTTTGAGAGGACTAGAATATGAAAACAAGGATGTAATGTCGAGGCTTTATAAGACACTGGTGAGGTCTCAGTTGCAGTATTGTGAGCAGATCAGGGCCCTTATCTGAGTAAGGATGGGCTGACGTTGGAAAGTGTTCAAAGGAGTTTCACGAAAATGGTTTTAGGAATGAAAGGCTTATTATATGAGGAGTGATTGGTGGCTCTGGGTCTGTTCTCACTGGAGTTTAGAAGAATGAGGGGGGGATCTCATTGAAACATATTGAATGTTGAAAGGCTTAGATAGAATGGACGTGGAGAGGAAGTTTCCTATAATGGGGGAGTCTAGTACCAGAGGGCACAACCTCAGAATAGAGTCACGTCCATTTTTGAATGATTAGGAGGAATCTCTTTAATCTGTGGAATCCTTTGCTACAGTTGGCTGTGGAAGCTTGGTCACTGAATATACTTAAGGTAGAGGTTGATAGGTCCTTGGTAAGTCAGGGCATAAAAGGTAATGGGGAGAAGGCAGGAGAATGATGTTAATAAGAGGAAAATGGATCAGCCATGTTCAAATGGTAGAGCAGACTTGATGGACCAAATGGCCTAATTCTGCTCCTGTATCTTATGGTCTTCTGGTCTTGCCGAAGGCGTAAACTAATGGAACCTGCCTCGAAGAGATCTATTATTTGTGATGATTTTGTAAGTAGAAGTTGATCATCATGCTTTCTTAGACTTCAGATGTACTGAATTGTCTGATGGTACAGTAAGAAAACCTGATGTTGTGAAAGAGGCCACTAAATGCAACCTGTTTCCTCTGTGTATGGCCGTAGAGTGTCAGTACCTGGACTCATTCATACAGCTTCCTGTTCCAGATGTTCCGTGCCCACGTGTACATGGTGATGGATGGAAAATTCGCAACCAGGAGCAGTACATTAACGTTCCAGGTAACCATCTCTTGTTAACTGTCTCCAGTGATTAGTCTCCTCTTGATTGTTGCTGCAACCCTCTTGGCTGAGGCCACGGGCCACATAATGCAGGTTAATGTCTCGCACTGCCCTCGGTGAGCACCTTAACCTTAGAGATCTGGTCTCCGTACTTGAGGAAAGAGAAACTGGCTTTGGAGGTGGTGCAGATGGGGTTCATCAGGTTGATTCTGGAGATGAGGGATTAGCCTACAAAGAGTGATTGAGTCATCTGGGACAATTTTGAATGGAATTCAGAAAACTGAGTGGAAAATCTTACAAGGGGTAGATAAGATAGAAACAGGAAAATTGATTCCATTCTGAAATGAGTCTAGAACTAGGGGATATAGCCTCAAGATTTGGTGGAATAGATTAGGACAGAAATGAGAACCTGCATTTCCCAACAAGTAGTGAATCTTCAGAACTCTCTGTGCAGGGAAGAGATCTCATTGTAGTGTTCTTGAACAGGTGTAAAAGCTCTGAACTAAACACCAAGTATAAACCGGAGTCAATGAGGCGCGATCCCAGTAAGATTAACCATTTACTGTTTACTCTTTCACATTAACATATGGTGAAAACTGTTGATAAAGCAACACAAAATATATACAGTATTTGTTTCCTTCTTGGCATCACATTTACATCATAAATACTTGCAAAAATAAAACTACAACAAACTATATTACATTAAAGTACACCATACAGTCAGAATCTACCTACACCATCGACTGGCTGTAAATACACTTCAACACAAACTATCTGCAACTCTTTAAATAACAAAGAATATAAACTTTATCAACCATCATTACTTTTAACAGAATCAGCATTAACATTTTTACTTCAACATATCGATTATCTTATGAACTTACTGTGTTGCTTCTATGATGTTTCTAGTGCATAGAAAGAAAACTTTTCTCGCGCTGATCCTGCACACATAAGCCCCCTCCTTCCCGTTTCTCCAAACCGGTATCTCCCACAGGACACAGCAAAACCGGGTGTGACGTCATCGCATGCTGAGATATATCACAGACAACAAATTTACTTTCAACAACCTTAACTTTAGCTAGAAAATGATTACAAATGAATTACTAAAGGGAAAATATAATAAACTAAACGAATGCCTTAAGGGCAACACACTCATTAAATATATTTAAGGCACAGTTAGATAGATTTTTGTATTGCAGAGTATTAAAGGTTATGGGGAAAAGACAGGTAAGTGGAGTAGGGTCCATGGCCAGATTGGCCATGATCTTATGGAATGGAAGAGCAGACAAGATGAGTCAGTTGGCTGGCTTCTGTTCCGAGTTCCAATTCCAGCTCTTACACTGGCTCCTGGGGTCTGTTCACTCACATCCCACTGCCCAGACTTTGGTGAATGCATCACTATGATAGTGCTTCCTTTGGATCTGGTCACTGTCTTTCAGACCTCTCTCTGCTCCATTCACCTAAATCTAACACACATGAACTGCATGATCTTATTGTGGTCAGCATGCTTGCTGTACACTGCTAGATGTGTTTGCTACAGATGAAAGCACTTCTGGGCCCTGTCCGTGTCAATAAGATCTCACTCTCCCAGGGTATTTTGGAAAGCATCTACGGTAAATTCTGGTGTAAAAGCCAAGAATTTAGCCCTAAATTTTGGTCCGAAAATTAGGGGGTCGGCTTATAAAGAGGATGCCAACTTTGGAAAAACGAATACACGGAGGGCAGGTCGTATTTATTGGCCATTTTTTGAGTCAGATACAAAAGAAAATACAAACGCTTATGAAATCTACACAAAAGAAAAGATCTACAAAACACATTCTGTTTCTCAATTTATTTGTACACACTGTTGTCGTCAAATGTTCAGAGTTTGAAACTCTCACACTCTTTGTTATCTGACTCTCTGAAAATCGTGTCCCATTCTTTGGCAGTCATCATATCATTGTAAAGGTTGTCAATTTCTGCTTCGACATCGTCATTTGCAGCTTTACTGGCTGCCAAATCTCCATCATCTTCTTCACAAAGAAATGATCTTCTTCAAAATGATCTTCAGTGCCATCCAAAGCATTGCTGATGCTGCACTTCTTGAAGGCCTTCACAATGCACTCGGCCTTCATTTCCTCCCACGATTACACTTCCCACTCGCAAACTGTAGCTAGAGATGCGGCCCTCATATTTCCCGCTGGAGTGAATGACTGATTTCCAGACATCATCCATTCATTGCACTGTTGACACATGAATTCTTTGAATGGTTTGTTTAACCTCACATCTAGTGGCTGGAGCACAGACATCAAACCACCGGGGATGACTGCAACGTCCGTATTTTCAGCTCTCAATGCTGCTTTTGTCTTACCTGTCAAGTGCACTTTGAACATGTTGCAGACATGTAGCGACTTTTCCTTCCTGAAACCTTTGGGACGTCGATGCCACACCTCTTTAACCCACTTCAAGCAACCTGCTTCGTCCATCCAGCCACATTCTTGAACGTAAACAACACCCTGCGGGAGTTTTTTTTTTCTTAGGGAATGTTTCCCTCTTTAAAAATCACCATTGGTGGTAGTTTGGTCCCATCAGCCATACACACTAACACGACAGTAAAATGTTGCTTCTTGTGTCCAGTTGTTTGGAGAAGGACTGTTTTCTCCCCCTTCTGATTGACAGTGCGGTTGCCAGCAAAATCAAAGAACATTGGTGTCTTGTCCATGTTACCAATCAGTGACAGTGGGTAAGAATGTGCCTTTGGATGCTTGATTACAAATGATTGGAAGGCCGTAATCTTATTCTCAAGGTCGCTTGGCAACTTCTGAGCAATCTTTGTTTTTTGTCTCAGCTCAAGATCACATCTATTCATAAATTAGGCGCACCAACTTCGCATAGCTTTGAAATTTTACAATTTTGTATTTAAATCCTTCTGCAGCCTTGCCTGTGAATCTGTAATTTCTTCCATCCCCACAGCCCTCCAGGAATTCAAGAGTTCAGAAATACCATCCCTTTGTGCAACACCAACAAGTGATATAGGATTAAATTTGTCTATAAAACCATGAGGCCCATAGTGTTTCTGCAGTGGTCTCCTGATGTGATGACACACATCAACCTACACATGCATAGTGACATCCTTTGGTGAGTAACACATGTACACAAACTCCATCTCAGGACCATGCCCTGGATGGTGAAGCCATCTTCCCCAGGACAACCTGCCTAACATCCACACACACAATGCCTGCTTCAGTCAGGCCAACTTAACTAAGTTCATCTTTCACAGCAAGTTCTCTCTTGTGTTGTTGACACCCTCCTCCCCAGGGCACAGCCCACCTGGGAGGTTGTCCCTTTTTGGCAGCTGTTTGTGATCTGATTCTGGCCTCTGGTATATCAGTATCCCACGCTGTCAGGTACTAATATCCTGCCCCAATCCACAAGAAGGATTTAGAACATACAACACAGAACATTACAGCCCACGAACAGGTCTTTCAGCCCACAATGTTGTGTTGAACTAATTACTACATTTTGCATTTTCGGTGACCAATGGTGTGCCTCAGGGATCTGTTCTGGTACCCCTACTTTTTGTGATTTTTTTTAATATATATAAATGATCTGGATGAGGAAGTGGAGGGATGGGTTGGTAAATCTGCCGATGACGCAAAGGTTGGGGGTGTTCTGGTTAGTGCGGAGGGCTTTCAGAGGTTACTGCGGGACATTGATAGATTGCAAAACTGGGCGGAGAAGTGGCAGATGGAGTTCAATCCAGGTGAGTGTGAGGTGGTTTAGTTTGGTAGGTCAAATATGATGGCCGAATATAGTATTAATGGTAAAACTCTTGGCAGTGTGGAGGATCAGAGCAATCTTGGGGTTGAAGTCCATAGCACACTCAAAACTGCTACACAGGTTGACTCTGTGTTTAAGAAGGCATACATCAATCGTGGGATTGAGTTTAAGAGCTGAGGGGTAATGTGGCAGCTATGTTGGACCCTGGTCAGATCCCACTTGGAGTACTGTGCTCAGTTCTGGTCACTGCACTACAGGAAAGATGTGAAAACCATAGAAAAGGTGTAGAGGAGATTTACAAGGATGTTGCCTGGATTTGAGAGCATGCTTTACGAATATAGGTTGAGTAACTGGCTAAATACGTGGCTAAGGAGTTGGTGCTGGAGGGAGGGCTTCATGTTTCTGGACAATTGGACCTCCTTCCAGGGAAGGTGGGACCTTTTCTGACAGGATGGTTTGCTCCTGAACTGGAGGGGGACTAATATCTGCGGGAAGGTTTGCTAGCATGGCTCTGGGAGGTTTAAACTAGATTTGCAGGGGGAGGGGAACCAGAGTGTTAGAGCAAATAGTGAGGTGGAGGAGAATAAAGGTATAGTGCATGGAGTAAAGCCAGATCTGGCATATAAACAGGGTTTGAGGAAATAGAAGCAGAATAAAGGGTGTAAAGGTAGTAAGGTAGAAGGGCTAAAGCAGGGGTCACCAACCTTTTATGCACCATGGACCGGTTTAATATTGAAAATATTCTTGCGGACTGGCCAATTGGGGGGGGCGGGGGGTGGGGCTGTTAATCATGACCAGAATGTCACTTATAAGTGATAAGTCACTTATAAGTGGCTAATACACTCAATTTCATTTCTAAAAGGGTTTATCTAATGAATTTAATATTAAACACACAGTGCATATTTTCCTCATATGAATATAGTGATGTCAATTATAACTCATAAGTCAATAGCATCATAACAGTTTAAGCAATGTTTGGATATTAAACTCACAGTGCATATTTTCCTCATATGAACATATAAAATCATTGCAACACACCAGTGAGAGGACAAGGTAAGGGCCGGATGTCCCCGTGATGGGGCTGCGGCAGTTGCAGTCCAGAGAGAGCAACCAACCGAGCGAGGAGTGCGACAGGGCGTACACCTCTTGTAGGTGGGTAGAATCTATCAGCCGACAAAAGTTTGGCTCGAGGGATGATCGCAGCGAGGTAGCTGCTCTGCTACTTATGGAACCCTGAGCCCGAATTAGGTTGTCTGCGAATATTTTAGCACCGGGTTCCCCACAAACATTTGGTGTGCTAAACAGGTTTAGAGGTGGCGCCCATCCGTACGCTTTCCAGGCCGGTAGCAATGGCACTGCGCGCCAGCCACGCAAAGCGGCCAGTTACCCCAGGCCAACCAGTGATCCCTGGCACGAGGGTATCACTGCGTTTAGGCAACAGGTGACCTCACGTGGATAATGACCTCATGTGTATTCAAGTTCAACAGTGGCATGACGGGGAATGAGGAAGGGTGCAGCTGACTCATATCGCCAAATCATATCGTTTCCTCGCGGCCCAGTGGTTGGGGACCACTGGGCTAAAGTGTGTGTACTTCAATACAAGAAGCATCAGGAACAAAGGTGATGAACTGAGAGCTTGGATACATACATGGAATGATGATGTAGTGGCCATTACAGAGACTTGGCTGGCACCAGGGCAGGAATGGATTCACAATATTTCTGAATTTCAGTGTTTTAAAAGAGAGGGAGGAAGAAAGGGGAGAAAGAAGAAAGGTGGTATTACTGGTCAGGGATACTATTACAGCTACAGAAAGGGTGGGTAATGTCGCAGGATCCCCTATTGAGTCAGTATGGGTGGAAGTCAGGAACAGGAAGGGAGCAGTTACTCTACTGGGGGTATTCTATAGGTCCCCTGGTAGCAGCAGAGATACCTAGGAGCAGATTGGGAGGCAGATTTTGGAAAGGTGCAAAAATAACAGGGCTGTTATCATGGATGACTTTAAATTCCCTAATATTGATTGGCATCTAATTAGTTCCAATGGTTTAGATGGGGCAGAATTTAAGTGTGTCCAGGATGGATTCCTGTCATAGTATGTTGACAGGCCAACTAGTGGGAATGCCATACTGGACTTTTACAAAATGGAGTCCAGGTAGGCAGATACAAGTTCTGTGGGGCAGGAGCAGACTTCTTCAGTCCTGACAAAGGATCTCGGCTCGAAACGTTGACTGCTCATTTCAGTGGATGCTGCCCGACCTGCTGAGTTCATCCAGCTTGTTTGTACGTGTCTATAAAACTCTGGCTTGGCCATATTTGGAGTACTGTGTCCAGTTCTGGTCGCCTCACTATAGGAAGGATGTGGAAGCATTGGAAAGGGTACAGAGGAGATTTACCAGGATGCCACCTGGTTTAGAGAGTATGGATTATGATCAGAGATTAAGGGAGCAAGGGCTTTACTCTTTGGAGAGAAGGAGGATGAGAGGAGACATGATAGAGGTGTATAAGAGATTAAGAGGAATAGACAGAGTGGACAGCCAGCGCCTCTTCCCCAGAGCACCACTGCTCAATACAAGAAGACATGGCATTAAGGTAAGGTAAGGTAGTACCAAGGGGGGTATTAGAGGAAGGTCCTTTACTCAGAGAGTGGTTGATGTGTGGAATGCACTGTCTGAGTCTGTGGTGGAGGCAGATACACTAGTGAAATTTAAGAGACTACTAGACAGGTATATGGAGGAATTTAAGGTGGGAGGGTTATATGGGAGGCAGGGTTCAAGGGTCGGCACAACATTGTGGGCCAAAGGGCCTGTAATGTGCTGTACTATTCTATGTTCTCTGTTCTATGTTCTCCTTGGAGCGACAAAGGATGAGAAGTGACCTGATAGAGGTGTACGAGATGATGAGAGGCATTGATCGTGTGGATAGTCAGAAGCTTTTTCCCAGGGCTAAAATGGCTGGCCCAAGAGGGCACAGTTTTAAGGTGCTTAGAAGCAGGTACAGAGGAGATGTCAGGGGTAAGTTTTTTTTTATGCAGAGAGTGGGATGTGTGTGGAATGGGCTGCCGGCGGCGATGGTGGAGTATGATAGGGTATTTAAGAGACTCCTGGATTAGGTACATGGAGCTTAGAAGAATAGACAGCTATGGTTAATCCTAGGGAATTCTAAGGGAAGGATATGTTCGGCACAGCTTTGTGGGCCGAAGGGCCTGTATTGTACTGTAGGCTTTCTATGTTTCTATAAGTTGCTTTTTAAATGCTTAACTAAACTAATCCTTTCTGCCTTCACAACCTTTCATTTCCTGTATATCTGTGCGTGAGAGCTTCTGATTTCCCCGGTCACATCTCCCTCCATCATCACTCCAAGAAGTGCATGTAGGCACCCACCATTCTGTGTAAAATATCGTACCCTGCACACCTCCTTTCAGCTTGTATTCTCTCATCTTAAATGTGTATTGTCTAGAATGAGATACTTTGAAGTTGGGAAAGAGCCTTTTCTGCGTGCTCTCCAAAGCCTCCACATCCATTCTATAAGGGGTTGACTAGAATTCAATGCAATGTCGATACAAATTTGATCTGCTATTAAGCCTCTGCAGGCTCATTGTACTGTGTAGCAATGACCATATCAGATGGCTCCCAGTGTGGGGGAAAGAAAGGTTGTAAGTGGGAGGAGGAAGCTCCAGCTGTTCTGTCAGACAGCTGTTTCACCACTGCTGGGTTGACACCTCCACACCGATCTGCTTTCTCCCCTGATGTGTGGGGTCCAGCATTCGGTAGTTTGACAACGACCTAATTTAAGATGTCTAGCCCAGTGACTGGGTGACAGCAGAGCAGCAGAATGATGGTCGTTGAGCCCTGGCCCACATCTGTATAGGGCAGATGAAAGCGAGGCAGAAGTGCCCAGATCTACGTTACCACCCCAATGGCATTAACCGTTCTCTCTTGGATTGCAGGCTTTAATTTGCTCAGGCGATTCTCCGTCTTTAAGATGCCAGCACTGAAGAAAATCCGAAGTCCAACAGGATCTCTGATTGTGAGATTAGGAAACGTATCCCTGGTCAGACCCACTGAGTAAGTGCCAATAGAGCTGTTATTGGGTGTTGTGATTGTCATCCGAGATTTAATGGTGGGATTATCTGCGTGTGTCGGGTTCCATGTTGCTCTTCCCTCACGGTGACCTTCAATGGGTCTGTGAGGTAGATCTCCATCAGGTGTATGTCCTTTAAATCTCAAGTGGACTGTGCCCTATTGAGCAGAAGTCCCTAGACCTACCAATAGCTCCTACCTTGCAGCAGAGCCACTCACTTCTTGAAATGGACTGTTGTGGAGAGATGGGTTGGGATAGTAGAAATGCCTCGTGTGGTCAGGGCTACCCCCCCACACCACAACTGTGTAATGTGGTCAGAGGAGAAAGCTGTAGGCAGGTGGTGGGGGGTGTGTGTGTGTGTGTGCGCGCGCGCGCGTGTGTGAGAGTGAGTCTGTGTGTGTGTGTGAGTGTGTGTGTGTGTGTGTACCTCATGGTGGGGTTGTGCTTCATTTCTATTCCCAGTAGTGGGTAACCATGGAAATTGGTTTGAGGGCAGAGGATTTCCCTGGGAATCAGCTTGAGAGATCTGGTAACTCTTGCAGTCTGATACCATGTTGCGAATGTTCTAAAGACATTACACCAACCTTCCTATAGACACCACCAATGCCAGTACGTGATCTTTGACCCTATGCCCCCCCCCCCACCCACCACATGCCCCAGGTGTGGAGACCTCCTATCATCCCAATCACATCCCTGCATTGAGGCACTGGATGAACTCAGCGGGTCAGCCAGCATTTCTGCAGGGAAATGGACAGTCAACCCTTCCTGCATTAATGAGATCTCTCAACACTTTTCTTTATCCCTGTATTTGGGGAGCCCATTAACACTTCATGCATCAAGGACACATCTCAAATACTCCCCTTTATCCTTGTATCTTGGGAGGCCATTCCTTCACACATTAAGGAGACACTTCAAACACTCCCCTTTATCCCTGTATCTGGGGAGCCCATTAACACTTCACATAAAAATATAGACTACGTCCACACTAGACCGGATAATTTTGAAAACGCCGGTTTCGCGTAAAAACGATAGTTGTCTACACTAAGTGTTTTTGAAAATACCTCCGTCCACATTAAAACTGGTATTTGGTGAATCTCTTGAATCTGGGCATGCGCAGGACACATCTGCAGAAAACGTGAGATGTTTGGTGTTGAATGTCGCTATGAATGTACGCGTTTGTGCAGTTACAGACTAGAAAAGCTTAAAAGGAAATTGCCAAATGACGGACAGCTGTTGGCTCTCATGCAGGAGGACTTAAAACTAAAAAAAAAACAAATACTGGAGCATATGGAGGCAATCGACAGGGAGTTCACGGACAGTATGACCCGGCTGATGACGAACATTGAAAAACTGACTAACTCTGTTGCATTAATAAAGCACCTTGTTAAATGTATAAGACACGTCTGCATCAGTGTTATCTTGTATTTCCATACAATGTTATATTAAGCTGTTACACATCTATTGTCAGAGAAGTAATTGCATAAATAGGTAAACCACCTTCATACAAGCAAGGACAGAAAACAGGACTAAGTGAGTATACTTATTTATTCAGTAAGTTATAGGTCAAAGTATTTGGTGAGTACATTTCTAACTCTTCTGGATTCAGTCTCATTGTCATCTGTCCTGAAATTGTTAGGTTGTGTAGGGGTTGCATTCAAGAAAACAATGAAATGCCCCCATCTGTTCCGGCATGTCATGACAGCGTTTTTAAAAATATCCCGTTACCCCGTCCACATTACTCTGCCCAATCCAGTGTTTTCAAAGTTACACACTCTGGAGGGCGTTTTAGAAAAGCTCTGTTTTTGGGGGAGGAAAATGCTGTTTCAGTGTGGATGGAGGGTCAAAACGAAGAGAAAAAGCTTTGGTTATGGATTTATCCGGTCTATTATGGACATAGCCATAAAAACATAGAAAACCTACAGCACGATGTAGGCTCTTCACCCCACAAAGTTATGCCGAGCATGTCCCTACCTTAGAAATCACTAGGGTTACCTATAGCTCTCTATTTTTCTAAGCTTTATTTACCTATCCCAAAGTCTCATAAAAGACCCTATCATATCCACCTCCACCACTGTTGCCAGCAGCCCATTCCATGTACTCACCACTCTGCATAAAAAAACTTACCCCTGACATCTCCTCTGTACCCACTCCCCAGCACCTTAAAACTGTGTCCTCTTGTGGCAACCATTTCAGCCCTGGGAAGAAGTCTCTGACTATCCACACGATCAATGCCTCTCATCATGCATCAAGGAGACACCTCAAACACTCTCCTTTATCCCTGTATCTGGGGAATACATCTCTTGTGCTTGGTCAGTGTGAAACACCTCCTACCCCACCCCAAACTCTCTCCATGACACACACGCACAAATCGCTCTCTCTCACACACACTCCCTCTCCCCCCAAGTGTGTCTGTTGCCAAGACTCTAATCTGGGAGGTCCTGGAGTCTCCGAGCCTCCCGGAAGTCCACATCTGCGCCAGGTGCACCGAGCTGCAGCTCCTCAGGGAGCGTGTTAGGCAACTGGAGCTGCAGCTTCTCAGGGAGCGTGTTAGGCAACTGGAGCTGCAGCTCCTCAGGGAGCGTGTTTGGCAACTGGAGCTGCAGCTTCTCAGGGAGCGTGTTAGGCAACTGGAGCTGCAGCTCCTCGGAGCGTGTTAGGCAACTGGAGCTGCAGCTTCTCAGGGAGCGTGTTAGGCAACTGGAGCTGCAGCTTCTCAGGGAGCGTGTTAGGCAACTGGAGCTGCAGCTCCTCGGAGCGTGTTAGGCAACTGGAGCTGCAGCTTCTCAGGGAGCGTGTTAGGCAACTGGAGCTGCAGCTCCTCAGGGAGCGTGTTAGGCAACTGGAGCTGCAGCTCCTCAGGGAGCGTGTTAGGCAACTGGAGCTGCAGCTTCTCAGGGAGCGTGTTAGGCAACTGGAGCTGCAGCTTCTCAGGGAGCGTGTTAGGCAACTGGAGCTGCAGCTTCTCGGAGCGTGTTAGGCAACTGGAGCTGCAGCTCCTCGGAGCGTGTTAGGCAACTGGAGCTGCAGCTCCTCAGGGAGCGTGTTAGGCAACTGGAGCTGCAGCTTCTCAGGGAGCGTGTTAGGCAACTGGAGCTGCAGCTCCTCAGGGAGCGTGTTAGGCAACTGGAGCTGCAGCTTCTCAGGGAGCGTGTTAGGCAACTGGAGCTGCAGCTCCTCAGGGAGCGTGTTAGGCAACTGGAGCTGCAGCTCCTCAGGGAGCGTGTTAGGCAACTGGAGCTGCAGCTCCTCAGGGAGCGTGTTAGGCAACTGGAGCTGCAGCTTCTCAGGGAGCGTGTTAGGCAACTGGAGCTGCAGCTTCTCAGGGAGCGTGTTAGGCAACTGGAGCTGCAGCTTCTCAGGGAGCGTGTTAGGCAACTGGAGCTGCAGCTTCTCAGGGAGCGTGTTAGGCAACTGGAGCTGCAGCTTCTCAGGGAGCGTGTTAGGCAACTGGAGCTGCAGCTCGATGACCTTCGCCTGAGAGTGAGGAGTTGATAGAGAGATGTGAAGGATTTAGAAGGAGTGGATTGGGACAATTTGTTTTATGGGAAGGATGTAATAGAGAAACGGAGGTCATTTAAAAGTTAAATTTGGAGGATACAGAATATTTATGTTCCTGTTAGGTTGAAAGGTTTGAGAGAGCCATGGTTTTCAAGGGATGTTGGAAACCTGGTACGGAAAAAGAAGGAGATCTACAATAAATATAGGCAGCATGGAGTAAATGAGGTGCTCGAGGAATATAAAGAATATAAAAAGAATCTCAAGAAAGAAATTAGAAAAGCTAAAAGATACGAGGTTGCTTTGGCAAGTAAGGTGAAAATAAATCTAAAGGGTTTCTACAGTTATATTAATAGCAAAAGGATAGTGAGGGATAAAATTGGTCCCTTAGAGAATCAAAGTGCAGAGCTATGTGTGGAGCCGAAAGAGATGGGGGAGATTTTGAACAATTTCTTTTCTTCGGTATTCACTAAGGAGAAGGATATTGAATTGTGTAAGGTAAGAGAAACAAGTGGGGAAGTTATGGAAACTATGACAAAGAGGAGGAAGTACTGACGCTTTTAAGGATTATAAAAGTGGATAAATCTCTGCATCCTGACAGGATATTCCCTAGGACCCTGAGGGAAGTTAGTGTAGAAATAACAGGGGCTCTGACGGAAATATTTCAAATGTCATTAGAAACGGGAATGGTGCCAGAGGATTGGCATATTGCTTGTGTCATTCCATTTTTTAAAAAAGGTTCTAAGAGTAAACCTAGCAATTATAGGCTTGTCAGTTTGACGTCAGTGGTAAGTAAATTAATGGAAAGTATTCTTAGAGATGGTATATATAATTATCTGGATAGGCGTGGAAAGTCATGTTTTTTCAAATCTTACTGAATTTTCTGAAGAGGTTAGGAGGAAAGTTGACGAGGGTAAAGCAGCGGATGTTGTCTATATGGACTTCAGTAAAGCCTTTGACAAGGTTCCGCACGGAAGGTTAGGAAGGTTCAATTGTTAGATATTAATATTGAAGTAGTAAAATGGATTCAACAGTGGCTGGATGGGAGATGCCAGAGAGTAGTGGTGGATAACTGTTTGTCAGATTGGAGGCCGGTGACTAGAGGTGTGCCTCAGGGATCTCTATTGGGTCCAATGTTGTTTGTCATATACATTAATGATCTGAATGATGGGGTGGTAAATTGGATTAGTAAATATGCAGATAATACTAAGGTAGGTGGTGTTGTGGATAATAAAGTAGGTTTTCAAAGTTTGCAGAGAGATTTAGACCAGTTAGAAGGGTGGGCTGAACGATGGCAGATGGAGTTTAATGCTGATAAGTGTGACGTGCTGCATTTTGGTAGGAATAATCCAAATAGGACATACATGGTAAATGGTAGGGCTTTGAAGAATGCAGTAGAACAGAGTGATCTAATGGTGCATAGTTCACTGAAGGTGGAATCTCATGTGGATAGGGTGGTGAAGAAAGCTTTTGGTATGCTGGCCTTTATAAATCAGAACACTGAGTATAGGAGTTGGGATATAATGTTAAAATTTTACAAGGCATTGGTAAGGGCAAATTTGGAGTATTGTGTACAGTTCTGGTCACCGAATTATAGGAAAGATATAAACAAAATAGAGAGAGTACAGAGAAGATTTACTAGAATGTTGCCTGGGTTTCAGCACCTAAGTTACAGGGAAAGGTTGAACAAGTTAGGTCTTTATTCTTTGGAGCGTAGAAGGTTGAGGGGGAACTTGATAGAGGTATTTAAAATAATGAGGTGGATAGATAGAGTTGATGTGGATAGGCTTTTTCCATTGAGAGTAGGAGAGATTCAAACAAGAGGACATGATTTGAGAGTTAGGGGGCAAAAGTTTAAGGGTAACACGAGGGGGAATTTCTTTACTCAGAGAGTGGTAGCTGTGTGGAATGAGCTTCCAGTAGAAGTGGTAGAGGCAGTTTCGGTTTTGTCATTTAAAGTAAAATTGGATAGGCATATAGACAAGGAACGAATGGAGGGTTATGGGCTGAGTGCGGGTAGGTGGGACTAGGTGAGAGTAAGCGTCAGCACGAACTAGAAGGCCAAGATGTCCTGTTTCTGTGCTGTAATTATTATATGGTTAATGAGATGTCCTGCAAAGCTGCGGTTAGTAGGAAGCTCAACATTGGACATTGATCACAGCAATGGGTAATAACTCTGGTTCATTAGATTCAGATTGCAGTGGGGAACACCTGTGTTCTGTGAGTTGGATCACAGCCCCTCTCCCCACATCTACATCCAGTAATTACCAAACTGCTGCTGTTTTTCACTGTAAGTAACGGTAGTTTCAAGTGTCATTGCTGGTTTGATTGGCTGTGGTTTCAACATGACTAATGCCTGCAGGGTAGGGGAGTCCCCAGAGGTAGAGCTTGCAACCTGCTGAGTCATTAAGCTCGGGTTCCCCATTTTTGAGTGGGCCAGTGCCTGAGGCTGAGGAATCCCCAGCTGAATACACTGGGTATATGTGCCATTGACATTAACTACAAATTGAATACACGCAGATTGCAGATTCCCCTCTGCCTTTCCTAACCTGACTTAGTAGAATCTTCCACACACATGGCAAACTTAGACCTGACTACTTTTCTACACACATTCGGCAGTTCCTTAGGATCAAGGGAGACTTGCTTCCATTCTGGTTTTGTAGGGCCTCTGGTCGCTGTTAAGGCCAATGTGGGACCAACAGGAGTGATTGGTTCCTAGCAGAACAGGAGGCTGGTGGTTAGGGATGTGGTGTGTGTCACCCGTATGTCAGCAAGGATATGAATACAGAAAGATGCTGGAAAATGGCCAGTAACATCATGAAGAATCCCTCCAACCATGCTCATGGACTGTTTGTCCTCCTTTCATTGGGGAGGAGGCTGCATGGCATCCATGTCAGGACTGTCAGACTCAAAAACTGTTACTTTTCCCCAAACAGTAAGGCTGATTAACAACTTCACCCATTAACCCACCCCTCCACACCCCCAACCACCACTACTTGATCATTTCCTGTGAGTCACCTTATAGAAACATAGAAAACCTTTCAAGACAATACAGGCCTTTCGGTCCAGAAAGCTGTGCCAAACATGTCCTTACCCATAGCCAACTATTTTTCTAAGCTCCATGTACCTATCCAGGAGTCTCTTAAAAGACCCTATCGTATCTGCCTCCACCACCGTTGCTGGCAGCCCATTCCATGCGCTCACCGCTCTCTGCATAAAAAAAAAACTTACCCCTGACATCTCCTCTGTACCTACTTCCAAGCACCTTAAAACTGTGCTCTCTCATGTTAGCCATTTCAGTTCTGGGGAAAGGCCTCTGACTATCCACATGATATAACCATATATGGTTATCTCCACATGATCAACGCCTCTCTTCAACTTGTACACCTCTATCAGGTCACTTCTCATCCTCTGTCACTCCAAGGAGAAATCATGACATTTAATGACAGGAACTTCCCAGTCACAACATAACCTGCAAATGGTTGTGTTTCACCTTGGAAATGAAGTCACCTTCAAGCTGGGATAGAAGAGCTGTGCATTGGATTGTGAAGACCTGAGCACTGGACTGGGGAGAGCCCAAGTACTTGATGCCTCATATACCAATTCCTGCAGTTTAAGTTCATCATTAATCAAAATCAAAGGCAAAGCTGAGTTTATTGTCAAATTCACAAGTATGTGTATGCAAAGGTGGAATGAAAAACTTTATTGCAGCATCACAGGCATATTGCATCAGAAGCAGCATTCACAAGATAAAAATCAATTTAAAATAAATTATTTTACAAGAAAACATGTATCATAAAAACTGTCCATTTTAGTGCAAAGTGGCCAAAATGGCCACGGTGTGCTAAACTGAGGTGGTGTTTAGTGTTTTGCTGGTTGGTTCACAAACTGAATGGTTGAAGGGATGTAACTGTTCTTGGACCTGGTAGTGTGGGACTCAGGTCTGTATCTCTTGCTGGATGGTTGCTGTGAGCAGCTGGCATGGCCCAGATGCTGGGGATCTTTGATGATGGATATTGACTTCTTGAGGCATTGCCTTCTGTAGATACTACTGATGGTGATAAGAGGCGTGCCTGTGGGCAGAGTCCACTACTCTCTGCAGCATCTTACATTCCTGTGCACTTGAATTGCCGTATCAGACTGTGAATCAAGCAGTCAGTATACATTCAGCAATACTTCTGTAGAAGTTTGATAAGAGTGTTTGATGTTAACCTTAACCTCTTAAGAAAGTAAAGATGCTGGTGAGCTTTCATTTGAAAGATTTGAATCTTTTAATGATGATCAGAAATGATATGCACCAGATCCTACAGGTAATTCCAAGATGATTGGGTTTATATTAATGAAGTGGTTGAGGTTTTGCTGGTATTTGTGGGGTCAAAGCTGTGCAGGTATAGTCAAAATCCAAACCTCCTCACCAACAGTTACTTCAGGTGGCCCTGCTCAGGGAGCCTCCATGGAGTGCAGTGATGGAGCTCAGACTTGCCGAGTTGTACACTGTGAAATCAATACTCCAGCAATGGACTGGAGCTGACATAGGATCCTGGTTTCAATGGGATTTGTAGTTGTGCAGAGATGGCAAATTCCATGTTTTTCTGAAAGCTTTTGATTTTTGTTATGAATTATTTTGCATTGTATGAATTTTTAACTTTTCGTACTTCTGATTATTTTAGTGCTACCTTGTATTTACTCAGTACAATATTGTAATGAAATAAAATAAATGGATGGTATTTAAGACAAGTTTTTAACTCAGTACATGCCACAATAATAAACCAATTTATCAGTTTACTTAGATAGCTTTTAAATGTTTCTGCAGAGAAATTCAGAAACATTTCTGGTTTCAGATTGTTTTGACAGTTAGCAAAGCAAGAGTTAAGGATTTTGCCAGAAGTCCAAACTTTTTGAGACATCTTGTAGGCTTTGTTGAGCTTCTGTGGCATTACTGGCCTTTAGATTGGGGTGGTTTGGGCCTTGGGCCTGGAGCGCTTCAGGCCCATTCCTGGAATAGGTAAATTCGTGTGTGAAGTAGCCAGAGGCACAGCTGCAGAGAGGAATTGGAATTTGACTTGGTTTATTATTTAACATGTACTGAGATACAGTGGAAAGCTTGTCTTGTATATTGTTAATACAGATCAGATAATTACAGTGCACTGAAGCAGAATAAGGTAAAACAGGAACAAGGCAAAATAAAGTGAATTACAGAGCGAGTACAGTGCAGGTAAACAATAAGGTGCAGGATCATTGTGAGGTCAAGACTCCATTTTATCAAACTAGAGTATCATTTAATAGTATTTTGTATCAGCAGGTAGAAGCTGTTCTTGATTCTGAGGTAGGTACTTCAGACTTTCTGTCTTTACCCAATGGGAAAAGGGAGAAGAGAGAATGTCCAGAGTTATGCTGACAGCGAGAAGGATAGGGAGAGTCAATGGAGTGGAGGCTGGTTTTCTTGATGTGTTTAGCTGTGTTGACAGGTCTCTATAGTTTCTTGCAGTTACATGCAGAACAGTTGCTAAACCGAGTGTTTTTGCACCGGTTAGAATGCTTTCTATGGTGCATTGATATAAACTGATAAGGGTCAACTTGCCAAATTTCTTCATCCCCCTGAGGAAGTTGAGACACTGGTGAGCTTCTTTGGCCATGGCTTCTAAATAATTGAACCAGGAGAGTTTGTTGGTGATTTTTACTCCTAGAACATGAAGCTCTCAATCCTTTCAGCTTCAGCACCATCAATGCAGACTAGGGGTTCCCAACTTTTTTTATGCCATCATTTCCTACCATAAAGTGAGGAATCTGTGAACCCCAGATTGAGAACTCCTGAGACGTAAAATCTTCATCAAAGGGGAAGGACAGAAGAATAAGAAAGAACGGCTTTGTATAGTATGGTACTGTTCACATTCTCAGATACTTCAGTGGTCTGAATTATTGTTATTGTTGTGGTGTGGCGCAGTGAGCTGAATGGCTTGTTAGAGAGATCCAGGTGTTATCATTGTCCACCTGATATCTGTTTGCATTGTGTAAGCTCAATAGGTAGCCATCAAACCTGCAATTTTGCAGTGTCCCAGGGTAGGGCTCTGGATGGGAAGGAGGGACTTCCATCAGCAGTCTGTGGCCATGTGTAAAGCACACCTGCTCAGAAAATACAATCACCTTCTCAGTGATTTACAGTCTTGTGCAGCCCACATTCACTGAGAAGGTTGAGCAATGCAAATGCAAATCCTCTGAACAATGCCATTCACTGATGGCTGCACCACAAGGCTCTTCAACAACACCCAACTTCTGCCACCCCGGGCCAGTTCCAACTACTGTTCCAACAACAGCTACCAGTTTTGTGTTGAAGAGATTGCAACTCTTTTACAGGAAGACTGTGAGTGTGAATTGATGCAAGACCCAACTGGTCCGTACCAACCAAGATTCCCAGCTAAGATAATTGTCACATTTGACCTTTGAACCTTTCCAATCCATGTATCTGTCCAATTGTCTTTTAAATATTGTTATTGAGCTTACTGTCAGGAAGGAGGTACAGAACCCTTTGTACTGATGCACACACTTAACTATTAAGAAACAGCTTCTTCCCCTCTGCTGTCTGATTTCCAGATGGACATTGAACCCATGAACACTACCTCACTGGTAGTGTTTTTGCAGTACTTATTTTAACTTAACTATTTTCTAGCCCTGCATAAACTAAATGTAACTCAGTTTTTTTTTCTGGATTTATTTATCATGTATTTCATTGTACAGTTGCCATAAAGTTAACAAATTTCATGACATATGCTGGTGATATTAAACCTGATTCTGATTCTCAACCACTTCCTTTGGCAGTTCATCCCACATACATACCATCTTTTGTGTGCAAAGCATTGCTTCTTATTCAGTCATCTCCTCTCATCTTAAACCTATGGTCTCTGCTTCTTAATTGGTGTCATTAGCATAACACTAATACAGTGACAGTGGCCCAGGTTCAAATCCGCTGCTGTCTCTAAGTAGTTTGTCCCTTTTCCCCGTGACTGTGTGGGTGTCCTCTGGGTGGATTGGATTCCTCCCACATTCCAAAGGCATTTGGGTTAGTTGTCATGGTCCGGTCCATGTTCTGGTTCATGGTCTGGTCCGTGAACTCCAGACTCCGGGTCTTCTGGCTGCCCCTTGTTTCATTTGGGCTTAATCATTTGCACCTGATTCTCATCTTGGGGCCAGGAATATAAGTGGCCCTGGGTTTGAGTGTAGGTGCTGCTTTGTCTTGTCAGTATCCTGTCCTCACTTCTGTGGGGTAAGTCAGGCCGTCTTTGCTGTTACCCTGTGGTTGGATCTGTCCCTCCCTGTCCTTGCCTCTGTTGGGTAAGCCAGGGTGTCTTTGCCATTACCCTGAGGCTGGACTGTTCTCCTCCCTTCCCCTTCTTTCAGCAACCTACGCCTGAAGCCTTGCCTGCAACCTCGCCTGTATCGCAATCAAGTTTAGTCACTGGAGTGAGACCGGAGCCTTACCACGCCAACAGAAGGAACTATCTATCGTTGAGCTTGAACTGTCCTTTGTGTGCCCATGTTTAGTGTCCATGTATGAGTCTTGGCCCTATGTCCTGCTCCCAAGGAGGGGTCCCAGCTCTGTGTTCAGTGTTCCTCTGCTCGAGTCCAAGGCTCAGTAGGCAGGCCGTTTTCCGCTACTCGAATGGACTGTCGTTGTTTGTTGTTCCGTGTCCAAGTCCAGTCTGTGTCCAAGGCTCCGAGGAGGTTTCCAGTCCATGTCCAAGGTTGTTCTAGTCTGTGTCCTAGTCCAAGTCCTAGCCCCATCCCTGTATCCTAGTCTTGTCCAGCATTGTTTCTCCCCTACTTCCCTTGCTTTCTGACACACCAGGTCCCACTTTCCCTAGAACTTCAGTGTCTGTCTCTTACATTTGGGTCCGTTCCCAATGCCCACTTTATGACATTAGTAGGTTACTTGGTCAATGGATGTAATTGGGAGGTGCAGGCTCGTTGGTTCTGAAGGGCTTATTATCATGCTGTATCTCTAAAAGAAAAATGAAAACATTCTACAGTGTTTTGCAGGATGGCAAAGAAACCAAAACTGACAGTGAGTGAGCCAAAGAGGAAGAGTAGACTGATGATTTTTAAGTACAGGCAGTCCCCGAGTTACGAACGTCTGACTTACGGACAACTCATGCTTACGAACCGACGAAGGAGAACGCCGTCCGCCATTTTAAGTTGGGACGTGACGCCGCCCACCATTTTAAGTTGTTTCTATTATCACTGTGTTGAGTGTTTAACTTTGTATTTGGCTTAAATTTTTTTTAGTAAGATTCACCCTGACCCTGCCCCCCATTCCAGTCGGCTGGTGGCACAGTCAGATCAGCACCGGGCTAGAGAACAGAGGTTCATGAGTTTGATTTAGTGACAGACCGGTCCCGTGCCGGGTTGATTATCGATTCAGTGACTCCTGTACCATCTGTGCCGGGTTGATGTTGAGCTCGCAACTCAACCTCGTAAAAAAAAACGCTGCCACCTCCAGTTTAAATTCCCATGTGGAATATTGTGGAGGATCAATTATCCTAACCCAGCACAGCCCCCACTTGTCCCATTTAACCTGTCTCAGTGCGGTACAGTTTAGCACACGGGGAATCAGTGCTGTGGTCCTTAGGACCCAGCGGATCTTGGGAGCCGGCGCAGGTCCGGACCTGCCGCCCGCAGTGTTTCTGCTCCATTGGTGAGAAGCGATCGCGATTGAAAATAAAATGGAAATAATAAAGCGTTTTGAAAGAGGTGAAACGCCATTGGTCATTGGAAAAGCGTTAGGCTACAGTCAGTCAACAATTGGAACAATTTTAAAGGATAACGGATAAAGTGAGAATAATGGAGCATGTGAAATGCCCTGCCTGGATGAAAGCTATAATTATTACTAAGCAACGCAGTGGTTTAATTATTGGAATACATACATTTCTTAAGTGTTTTATATGCATAGAAAGGTAAAATATATACTATATACTAAGATAAACATTTGACTAACTGAGGCTAAATAATACCGGATGTACTTGTTCCGACTTGCGTACAATTCCGACTTAAAGATGGACTCAGGAACGGAACTCGTACGTAACCCGGGGACTGCCTGTATGAGAGAGAGAGTATAGATTTGGAAGAGTGTGGAACTGTCAGAGTGTGAGGATGAATTTACAGTAGCCCGAGGGCAGGTAAGCTGCTGGAAGGTTATCAAGAGGATATTTGTAAATTCAAAGTGTAATTATCCCTCAAGTTAGCATTGGTCAATGTTCAGGCACGGGAATGGGGCAGTGTGTCAATCACTGATGTGTGTCTGTTGACTGTCTCAGACAGGTGTTCCCTCAGGGGCTGCCAAGTGATTTCACCTTCCTTGCAACTCTGCTGTTGAAGAAGAAGACATTGAAGAAGAACTGGGACCTGGTCAAAATCACAGACCAGTTGGGCCTGACACAGGTAACATAATGCTGTTGTCATCCTTCTAATGGTACAGGAGCTTTGTCTCCTCAGAGAGACCCTGCAGAGCTGGGCTGAATTACAGAGAGCTGGGGAAGTTGGGAGCAGGGTTGACTGCTATTGAGCTCCACAAACACACTGAGGCTTGTCAACTTTAGCAACTGCACTGGTAAATTATACAGGTAGTCCTTGAGTTACGAGCGTCCGACTTACGGACAACTCGTACTTACGAACCGAGGAAGGAGAATGCCGTCTGCCATTTCAAGACGTTGCCATTGACACTGCGTTGAGTGTTTAACTTTGTATTTGGCTTAAATTTTTCTTAATAAGATTCACCCTGACCCCCCCCCCCCCCACACACCATTCCGGTCCGCTGGTGGCGCAGTGAGATCAGCACCGGGCTGGAGAATGGAGGTTTCTGAGTTCGATCCAGAGAGAGACCGCTCCCGTGCTGGTTTGATGTCGATCCAGTGACTCCCGTACCATCTGTGCTGGGTTGATGTCGAGCTCGCAACTCGACCTCGTAAAAAGAAACACTCCCACCTCCAGTTTAAATTCCCATGCGGAAAATTGTGGATGATCAAATACCCAAACCCAGCACAGCCCCCACTTGCCCCATTTAGCCTGTCTCAGTGCAGTGGTCCTTAGGACCCAGCAGACCTTGGGAGCCAGCAAAGCTCGGGACCTGCCGCCCGCAGTATTTCTGTTCCATTGACAGGAAGTAATCGCGATTGAAAATAAAGTGGAAATAATAAAGTGTTTGGAAAGAGGTGAAACGCCATCAGTCATTGGAAAAGCTTTAGGCTATAGTCAGTCAACAATCAGAACCCGTACGTAACCCAGGGTCTGCCTGTATGGTCTAATTAAATTCAGACTTGGAGCTGCTGGGAGCCAGAGCAAAGACTGAGAGTTAGAAAAGGTCCACAGGACACTGTGCCAGGGCTGGGAGATCATCATCCTGGAAAATTGGGATGTGGAGGTACCCTGATGGAGGAAGCTGGCCAATTGTTATCCCTAATGCGGATCTGAGGACCTGCAACAAGTAATTAGATGTCTACTTCTGCTCAGTGCCTTCTCTTTCATCAGCCTGCACGGAGACATGGCATGTTCTTCCCATGTCCTGGACAATGCTTAAACCAGTTTGTATGTCCCTGTGTTCTGTCAGCATTGTAGGCAAAGAATGGTCAAGTTATGATTGCTGACTACAGGAGGCTATGCACAATTTGGGGTGCCTTTACCACACCTCCAGAGTCTTTCACTGGCACTGATATGTCAGATCTAGGACCCGGAATGCTGGGATGCAGAGCAGAATAGGCAGCTTCCAAGGAAAGCATGTTTCAGACAGTCATGGAAACAGGCCATGGAGTTGATAATGTCCAATAACTATCCATTCTGATGGAACCCTTTCACAGATGCTGTCTAATCAGTTGGGCATCTTCACCACCTTGATGCCGTGCCGCTGCTCCTCTGTACTGTATGCCTGTCTCATGAGGAGAGGACTGTCAAGTTCAACAGCGAATACCTTTTGGTTAGACCACCATACATTTCTACTCCTTCCATTTCCTGCCCCTCCAGTCTGTCCATGCGTCCCTACCCTCTCCCCGAAGCAATGTCTGGAGTAACAAGTATACAACCAAAATTCTGAACAATTGTTCTGAACGATTGAGAGATTCACAGACGGACCCGAGCTCCACTTGGAAGGCCACCATTTATTGCCTGCCTCAAGAAGATGGAAGCAAACTGCCATCTTGAACCTCTGCAGTTCCTGGTGGTGGAAAAGAGGATGGACTGTGTAGGTGCATGATGTCAGCCAGTAGAGTGCCAAAGGTTTAAAAAGGAGAGGAATTTTCAACGGTCTTTTTAAAATCGGAGCAAGAGGCTGAGAGTGAAGGAGTAAGGAATATCGGAGAGAAGCCCTTTTTTACACTGCTCGAGGAAAAGAGGCTGGACTGCACAGACGTGTGACATCAGCCAGTAGAGCACTAAAGGTTTAAAAAGGTGACCACCATATCCAGCGGGCAGCTTTGAGAGCGGGCAGCAGAGTGGGATAGCTTAGGCTCAACAGGCTTTGGCATAAACAGGCAGGGGCGAAGGTAGGTTCCAGTAAGTTTTGTTTTGTTTAGAGTAGAGAAAATGCCAGGCAGGATGTTGGAAAGCTCCTCTTGCAGGATGTGGGAAATCGGGGAGACCTCCAGTGTCCCTGACAATGACACCTGCAAGAAGTGCATCCAGCTGCAGCTCCTAACAGACCACGTTAGGGAACTGGAACAGGAGCTGGGTGACCTCCAGATCATTCGGGAGAATGATGAGTTCATAGATAGTAGTTTCAGGGAGGTAGCTACACCAAAGGAGCAGGGTACAGGTAATTGGGTTACCGTCAAGCAAGGGAAGAGGAAAGGGTAGGCAGAGCAGGGTTCCCCCATGGCCATTCCCCTCAACAAGTATACCGATTTGGATACTGTTGCGGGGGATGACTTACCTGGGACAAGCTGCAGCAGCCGGATCTCTGGCACTGAGTCTGGTTCTGCAGTGCAGAAGGGAGGGAGGAAGAAGAGGAGAGCGGTAGTGATAGGGGACTCGATAGTTAGAGGTACAGACAGGAGGTTCTGTGGTTGTGACAGAGACTCCCGGATGGTTTGCTGCTTCCCGGGTGCCAGGGTCAGGGATGTCTCTGATCACGTGCACAGCATTCTGAAGTGGGAGGCTGAGCAGTCAGATGTCGTGGTACACGTCGGTAGGAAGAAAGAGTGAGGAGGTCCTGAAGGGTGAGCAGAGAGAGCTTGGTAGGAAGTTAAAAAGCAGGAGCTCGAGGGTGGTAATCTCAAGATTGCTACCTGTGCCACGTGCCAGTGAGGGTAATAGTATGATGCTCTGGAGGATGAACATGTGGCTAAGGAACTGGTGTAAGGGGCAGGGTTTCAGATTTTTGGATCATTGCGACCTCTTCTCGGGCAGGTGTGACCAGTGCAAGAGAGATGGGTTACACCTGAACTGCAGGGGGACTAATATCCTTGCAGGGAGGTTTGCTAGTGCTGTTGGGAAGGGTTTAAACTAGATTTTTGCAGGGAGATGGGAACCAGAGTGACAGAGCAGATAGTGGAGTGGGGGTGAAAATAAATGATGTTAAAAGTTCATGCAAAGCCACAAATAAAAGCTTTGTGCGTGGTGGTAATAATCTTCAGAGGTGTGTCTACTTCAATGCGAGGAGTATTGTGGGGAAGGCTGACGAGCTGAGGGCGTGGATTGACACATGGAATTATGACATTATAGACATTAGTGAAACTTGGCTACAGGAAGGGCAGGACTGGCAACTTAATGTTCCAGGACTTGGATGTTTCAGATGTGATAGAGGCAGAGGGATGAAGGGTGGGGGAGTGGGGGTGGCACTGCTAGTCCGGGAAAATATTACAGCAGTGCTCAGGCAGGACAGATTAGAGGGCTTGTCTACTGAGGCCATATGGGTGGAGCTGAGAAACAGGAAAGGTATGACCACGTTAATGGAGTTGTATTATAGACCACCCAATAGTCAGCGAGAATTGGAGGAGAAATCTGCAGAGAGATAGCAGACAACTGCAGGAAACATAAAGTTGTGATAGTAGGGCATTTTAATTTTCCACATTGATTGGGACTCCCATACTGTCAAACATATAGACAGGTTAGAAATTGTAAAATGTGTTCAGAAAAGTTTTCTAAATCAATATATAGAGGTACCAACTAGAGAGGTTGCAATATTAGATCTCTTATTAGGAAATGAGTGACGGATGTGTATGTGGGGGAACAATTTGGTTCCAGTAATCATAATACCATTAGTTTCAAGTTGATCATAGCTAAAGATAGATCTGGTCCTCGGGTTGAGGTTCTAAACTGAAAAAAAAGGCCAAATTTGAAGAAATGAGAAAGGATCTAAAAAGTGTGGATTGGGATAGGTTGTTCTCTGGCAAAGATGTGATTGGTAAGTGGGAGGCTTTCAAAGGAGAAATTTTGAGAGTGCAGAGTTTGTATGTTCCTGTCAGGATTAAAGGCAAAGTGAATAAGGAACCTTGGTTCTCAGGGATATTGGAACTCTGATAAAGAAGAAGAGAGAAATGTATAACATGTATAGGCAACAGGGAGTAAATAAGGTACTTGAGGAGTATAAAAAGTGCAAAAAAAATACTTAAGAAACAAATCAGGAGGGCTAAAAGAAGACATGAGGTAGCTTTGGCAGTCAAGGTGAAGGATAATCCAAAGAGCTTCTACAGGTATGTTAAGAGCAAAAGGATAGGAAGGAATAAAATTGGTCCTCTTGAAGATCAGAGTGGTCGGCTATGTATGGAACAAAAGAAATGGGGGAGATCTTAAATGGGTTTTTTGCATCTGTATTTACTAAGGAAACTGGCATGGAGTCGATGGAAATAAGACAAACAAGTAGTGAGGTCATGGAACCTAGACAGATGAAGAGGAGGAGGTGCTTGCTGTTTTGAGGCAAATCAAAGGAGATAAATCTTCAGGACCTTGAAGGAGACTAGTGTTGAAATTGCAGGGGCCCTGGCAGATATATTTAAAATGTCGATATCTGTGGGTGAGGTGGCGGAGGATTGGAGGATAGCTCATGTTGTTCTGTTGTTTCAAAAAGGCTCAAAAAATAATCCGGGAAATTATAGGCCAGTAAGTTTGACGTCTGTAGTAGGTAAATTATAGGAAGGAGTACCAAGAGATAGGATCTACAAGTATTTGAATGAACAGGGACTTATTAGGGAGAGTCAACATGGCTTTGTGTGTGGTAGGTCATGTTTGACCAATCTAGTAGAGATTTTCAAGGTGGTTACCAGGAAAGTGGATGAAGCGAAGGCAGTGGATGTTGTCTACATGGTCTTCAGTAAGTCCTTTGACCAGGTCGTGAATGGGAGGTTAGTTAGGAAGATTCAGTCACTAGGTATACATGGTGAGGTAGTAAATTGGATTAGATATTGGTTCAATGGGAGAAGTCAGAGAGTGGTAGTGGAGGATTGCTTCTCTGAGTGGGGGCCTGAGTGGTGTGCCACAGGGATCAGTGCTGGGTCCATTGTTATTTGTCATCTATATCAATGATCTGGATGATCATGTGGTAAATTGGATCAGCAAATTTGCTGATGATACAAAGATTGGAGGGGTAGTGGACAGTGAGGAAGGTTTTCAAAGCTTGCAGAGGGACTTGGACCAGCTGGAAAATGGGCTGAAAAATGACAGATGATGTTTAATGCGGACAAGTGTGAGGTATTGCACTTTGGAAGGACAAATCAAGGTAGAACATACAAGGTAAGTGGTAGGACATTGAGGAGTGCAGTAGAACAGAGGGATGTGAGAATACAGATACATAATTCCCTAAAAGTGGCGTCACAGGTAGATAGGGTCGTAAAGAGAGCTTTTTGGTACATTGGCCTTTATAAATCAAAGTATTGAGTATAAGAGTTGGAATGTTATGGTGAGGTTGTATAAGACATTGGTGAGGCCAAATTTGGAGTATTGTGAGCAGCTTTGGTCACCAAATTACAGGAAGGATATTAATGTTGAAAGAGTGCAGAGAAAGTTTACAAGGATGTTGCCGGGACTTGAGAAACCGAGTTACAGAGAAAGATTGAATAAGTTAGGAATTTATTCCCTGGAGTGTAGATGAATGACGGAAGATTTGATAGAGGTAAATAAAATTATGATGGGTATAGATAGAGTGAGTGAATGCAAGCAGGCTCTTTCCACTGAGGCTACCAGAGGACATAGGTTAAGGGTGAAGGGGGAAAAGTTTAAAGGGAACATTTGGGGGGGCTTCTTCACACAGAGAGTGGTGGAAGTGCGGAATGAGCTGCCAGATGAAGTGGTAAATACTTTTGACATTTAAGAAAAACTTGGACAGGTGCATGGATGAGAGGGGTTTGGAGGGATATGGACCAGGTGCAGGTCAGTGGGACTAGGCAGAAAAATGGTTCGGCACAGAAGGGCCTGTTTCTGTGCTGTAATGTTCTATGGTTCTATGGAAGTTTTTCCACAGTGAGGTGGGAAAAAGTTTCACTCTTTCAACATAGTGATGGTGAAATTTCCAAATCAGATGGTGCATGAGTTGAAGGAAACTTGGGGGTGGAGGTGTCTGCATGTCCCTGATGCCCTTGTACTGAGGGTTCGGAGAGGAGTCAGGTTAGCAGGTCACTATTGTGCTTGAAGTGGATCAAGCTGCCACACTGGTGTGTCTGTGATTGTGGGGATTCCTGATCGTTGCCATCATATGCTAATTTAAGGAGGCGGGAAACTTTTCTCCATGCTCCTGACTTGAGCTGTGCTGTTGGAGGGATGTCTTTGGAGCATCAGTTGCTAACTGTAGATTTCCAGTCATCGGTCTTAGCGAACTTATAGAATGAGTTGTCTAATTAGTGGTAATGGCCAAAACATTGCTCTATCCATCTACTGTCCTCACTGTCAGAGTAATCAGTCTCCAGTCAGTTCCATTCACTCATGGCTAAAATACAGGATACAGCAAAGACTGTGGGCTTGCACGTGACTTGCACTCACAGAAGATAGAAAATACACTCAGCGGCCTCATTACAAGGTACACCTGCTTGGTAATGCAAGAATCTAATCAGCCAATTATGTAGTAGCAACTCGGGTGATAAAAACATACAGACGTGGTCAAGAGGTTCAGTTGTTGTTCAGGCCAAACATCAGAATGGGGAAGAAATGTGATGTAAGTGACTTTGACTGCAGAATGATGAGTTGTATCAGATGTGGTGGTTTGAGTATCTCAGAAACTGCCGATCTCCTGGGATTTACACACACACCACAGTCTATAGATTACAAAGAATGGTGCAAAAAAAATCCAGTGAGTGGCGTTTCTGGTAGCATTAATGCCTTGTTAATGAGAGAGGTCAGAGGAGAATGCCCAGACTGGTTCAAGCTGACAAGAAGATGGTGGTAGGTCAAATAACCATGCATCACAACAGTGGTCTGCAAAAGAGCATCTCTGAATGAACAAGTTGAACCTTGAAGTGGATGGGCTAAAGCAGCAGTAGACCATGAACATATTGTACACCCAGTGGCCAGTTTCTTAGGTTCAGGAGGTACCTAATAGAATGGTCACTGAGTGTAGAGGAGTACAGCCCCTGCAGTTCCTGATGTTGAGACGACCTTTTAACCCACTCAAGGTCCATCTAACCTTTCCTTCCCATGTAGCCCTCCATGACTAACGCAAAGGAGCATCTTACTGTTAGATGTCCCTGATGTATCATTCTAAGTGAATTTGCATACAGCGTAGGGATTCCTTCCTACAGTGAAACGGAGGTGAGAACACACTTAGAGAAAGGATGGAGGGAGTGCCATGAAGGTTCAACAGACTGGTCTCTGAGGAGAGTAGGACTTCCTCATTTGGAGAGGTCAAGCTGACTTGCCTTGTATTCACCCGTGATTGAGGGTTGTCCAAACGAGAACTTACAAAATTCTAACATGGCTTGACAGACTCTACTTGGAAGGCTGGAGTGTTTGCAATGAATGGTGTCCATTTGAGAACATAGAAAGAGATTCAAGACTGGCATGAGGAGAACTTTATTCACTCAGACGTGATAGACCCTAGAAATCCACTTCCACGAAGATCTGTAGACAACACCCTGTCCATCTTTGATGCCACTTTCAATGAGTTGTGCCTCTATACTATTACACCCCTGAGTGCCCAACCATTCAAGGTATAAGCTCTGCTGTTTTGAATTTCCATATGTGGATCTATGGCAGATGGGGCACTGAGGAATATGTAATTTTTGCATTAGCTGTGTCACCAGGTGCCCACATGCCCACTGGCATGTCCTGGTAGTGATAGGCACGTGGTGCTGGTGTGTTGGAGGTCTTGTACGAAACTAGTAGAGAGTAAATAGGGATAGCAGAATTTCCTACCCAAAACCATGACGTCTCATGAAGTCTGCAGTCACTTGTGAGGACTCCTATAGCTTCTCCCTCCCAGATGTACATTACTGTGTGCTACACCTGTCCCTACACCTCCTCTCTTACCACTATTCAGGGGCCCAAACAGTCCTTCCAGGTGAGGCAATACTTCACTTGTGAGTCTGTTGGGGTCATCTATTGTATCCCGTGCTCCCGGTGCGGCCTCCTCTACATCGGCGAGACCCGACGCAGATTGGGGGACGGCTTTATCGAGCACCCCACTCCGTCCGCCACAACAGACAGGATCTCCCGGTTGCCACCCACTTCAACTCTGCTTCACATTCCCATTCGGATATGTCCATACATGGCCCCCTCTACTGCCATGATGAGGCCAAACTTCGGTTGGAGGAACAACATCTCATATACCGTCTGGATAGTCTCCAGCCCCTTGGTATGAACATCGAATTCTCCAACTTCCAGTAATTCCTTCCCTCTCCCTTCTCCCATCCCACCTTCACTCTGTCTCCTCTTCCAGCTGCCTATCACCTCTCATGACTCTGCCTTCTTCTACTACCCATAGTGCTTTCCCTTTAGTTTGCTTCTTCACCTCTCCTGCCTATCCCTCCTGCTTCCCCTCCCCCACCCCTTGATCTTTCCTCTGGTTTTCCACCCTCCTCCCACCTTCTTTATAGGGCCCCTGCCCCCCGCTTCTTTAGTCCTGACGAAGACCCGAAACTTTGACTGCTCCTTTCAGATGCTGCCCGACCTGCTGAGTTCATCCAGCTTGTTTGTACACCTTGATTTGACCACAGCATCTGCAGTGTACATTACTGTGTTCCTGGCCCCTCTTGGACCTCCTCGGAATCCTGCTGGAGCATTTGGGATGTGGGCGAGGAGATACGATTCTGTACCAACAGCCACACCGGGGTGTCACCTGACCAGCTTTGAATGTCCCCAGATGTTGGAAGCAAGAAATTCCTCGGCAGGGCTTTGTCCTGTCAGAATCTTGAGCCATAACATTTGATTTTTACACACAGTGACTTGTTGGCTGTTCTAAAGAAGGGCTGTCTGTCCTCACGTGGCTATGGGACTGCAATAGCAGAGCCACCAGATGTCCTCCCCTTTAGACAGTGAACCAGCTGGCTTTGATCTTCACTGACTGTCTTCTTTGTTCCTTTTAGTTTTCAGTCCACATGGACGGGAGGGACAAAACAGTGGAATACAAGGCCAAAGGTCGTTTCCAAGACTATGTGCGTTGGGTGTTCAGCGGTGAAGGCATTGCTGCCCTATTTGATCAACGATGGCACAAGTTGACAGTCAGTGTACAGGGCAATGTGGCCTCTCTCTACGTAGACTGCCGCCTGATCGAGATCAAATCGGTGGAAGAGAGAGCCAGGATCAGCAATGAGGGGCAGGCAGTAATGGGCAAGCTCACTGAGGACAACAGGCCAGCTGAGGTTAGTACCATCTGTCCTACAACCCATCATATATGGCGCTTATCCTCCCCAGAACAGGGAACCATGGGAATCTCGTGTCTGTGTCCAGTGTTGCCATAGTGACAATGTCAGAGAGCCTATCACAAGAGCAATTAATTTGTGCATCATGGTGAAATACTTGCCAATAGTTAGCACAGTAGTCAGGGGGAACCCTCCAATTCCAATAGATAACTCTAGGCCACTGAAGGGGGAGATGCTGATTGGGTCCCTTTCCACTCCCTGTGAAAGGCTGATTGGATCTCATCCCACATCCTGTTGAAGGGGGAGATGCTGATTGGGTCTCAATCCATACCTTGTGAAAAAGAAAAATGCTGATTGGATCCCATTGCACACCCTGCTGAAGGGGAACGTGCTGATTGGCTCCCATCTTACATCTGCTCGGTATAGACTAAGACAGGGCCCTGCAACTGCTCTCTCTGTCTGGACAGCAGCAGGTAGAGGGGTAGGAGTCTGTCTGGTTCCCCTTAGCCTGAACTCCACCTGGAATGGACAATATGTTGGGAATATTTATGGTCAAATTGCCCCACCTGAATAGTAGTAATAACATTGCTGAGGTGTGATGGAAGTGCATGGTCCCCTCTATAGGACAGAGTGGGTCTGCTGGCTGTGACCAGCTCTAGCCATCACTGCCGTACTCATGGTGGTGCTGGGTTGCTGGAGACAGCGCCTCCAGAAGCTGAGCAGCTACTAGTCAGATGTGGAGCTCACCTCTCACTGTCCCACCTCTCTGCACAGGTTGATCTACAGGAGATGATTCTATTCTGTGATCCTCTCGTGGCGGAAAAGGTGACATGCTGCGAGATTCCAGGTGTACGGGTAAGTGTCCACTCTCTGCATTCTTGTGATCCCACCAGAATCCTAATGGTGTTCCCTGATCCCAGAAACCTGGCCTGCTGAGTATTTTCAGAACACAGCTGGAAATTTATGTGTACACTTCTGGTCAGGAAGTATGTGATTGCACAGGAAGTGGTACAAAGATTATGAAGATGTTACCAATGATGGAAAGGTTGAGCAATAAGGGAGAGATTGACAATACTGGAGTTATTTTCCTGAGAACACTGAAAACTTGAGTCTGTAACCAAATATCTGAAATGCCACATGACTTTCTAAGGTCAGGATAATCACTGGCTGTTTCACAGTCTGCAAGAGAGTGATAGACAGCACACTGTGGATTGGTCGGTGTCAGTGGTCAAGCCACCAATAATCCTGAGCTGAAGGAAGCCATTCAGCCACCCTGATGGCAGGAGAAGAGTTACCTGGCTTCATCTCACACAGAGCTCTAAATTCCATCCCTAAGAATCCTCAGAAATTTCCCTACCACTAACATGAGACTTGCCAATCTGTAATTTCCAGGATTATCCCTGTTCCCCTTCTGGAATAATTGAACACCATTAGTCACTCACAGTCCTTTGTGTTCTTGCCTGTATTTCAAAAGGGAACAAAGATACTGGTCAAGGCATCTACAATTTCTTCTCTTTCAGTAAGCTTAACCTCCTCCATCTTGGAGCTTAGGTCACCATGAGTGCCTGTAATGTGGTGAGGAACAGCCTCCCCACCAGCCTGTTCACCCTCATCATTTGCCTTTTCCTCTTTGAACAATGACATCTTGTTTGCTTATTCATTTCCCAGGCAGGAGATAGAAGTATTAACTCTTAACCTATCCTAGACTTCGTATTTGGTTGTAGACTCAAGTTTTCAGTGTTCTCAGGAAAATAACTCCAGTATTGTCAATCTCTCCCTTATTGCTCAACCTTTCCATCATTGGTAACATCTTCATAATCTTTGTACCACTTCCTGTGCAATCACATACTTCCTGACCAGAAGTGTACACATAAATTTTCAGCTGTGTTTCACTGCAGCAACCGTTCTGGAAATACTCAGCAGGCCAGGTCTCAGACTTTTCATCAGATAAAAGAGTAGCCAGAGCAATACTGGAGGAACTCAGGCTGAGACCCTTCAACAGTTTATTCATTTCCATAGATGCTGCCTGACCTCCTGAGTTCCTCCAGCATTTTCTATGTGTTGCTCTAGATTTCCAGCATCTACAGGTCCTCATGTTTATGAGAATAGTCAGAGATCTGTTGGTTTTGAGATGCAGAAAAAGAGGAGGGGGAAGAGAGAATCAGAGGAAGAGATGTGACATAAGGAAAAGGAAGAAGTTAGATAGGACAGTAGAGGGATTACTGATTTCAGGATGGAGGAAAGAGGTGAATAATTGTCTGAAAATGACTGGCAAAGGGACTGTATGAACATGTGCAATGAGAAGCTTATTTGCAGTAGATTTGCAGGCACAAAGTATCAGATTCATTGCATTCATAAGCAAAATATAAATTATGCAAAATTTTCCAAGAAAGAACACAGAAGAAAAGAAATCCAATGCAATGCAATATTGGTCACAGTGTTACAATACTGAAGTAATTGATCAGATTGTTATGATATTGAATTGAATTGACTTTATTTCTTACAAACTTCACATACATGACGAATAAACATCTTTATGTTACATCTCCGTCTAAGTGTGTGATGTGCAATCATAGTAATTCATAATAAATGGAACAGTTAATGTAATATAGAGTACACAAATCAGTGTGAGTTCATCAGTCTGATGGCCTGGTGGAAGAAGCTGTCGTGGAGCCTGTTGGTCTTGGCTTTTATGCTGCGGTACCTTTTCCCTGTTGATAGCAGCTGGAACAGTTTGTGGTTGAGGTGACTTGGGTCACCAATGATCCTACAGCCCTTTTCACACACCTGTCCTTGTAAATGTCCTGAATCCTGGGAAGTTCACATCTACAGATACACTGGGCTGTCCGCACCACTCTCTGCAGAGTCCTGTGATTAAGGGAGATACAGTTCCCATACCAGGTTGTGATGCAGCCAGTCAGGATCCTCTCAGTTGTGCCCTTGTAGAAAGTTCTTGGGAATTGGGGACCTATACCAAACTTCCTCAACCATTTGAGGTGACAGAAGCACTGTTGTGCCTTTTTCACCACACGGCTGGTGTGTACAGACCACGTGAGGTCCTCGGTGATGTGGATGCCGAGGAATTTAAAGCTGTTTACCCTCTCAACCCCAGATCCATTGATGTCAATCGGGGTTAGCCTGTCTCCATTCCTCCTGTAATCCACAACCAGCTCCTTTGTTTTTGCAACATTGAGGGAGAGGTTGTTTTTTTGACACAACTGTGTCAGAGAGATTACTTCTTCCCTGTCGGCCACTTCGTTATTGTTTGAGATATGGCCAATTAATGAAGTGTCATCAGCAAATTTAAAGAGTAGATTAGAGCTGTGGGTGGCAATACGGCCATGGGTATGCAGGGAGTAAAGGAGGGGACTCAGTACACAGCCCTGAGGGTATTGAGAGTCAGAGGGGTGGAGGTGAGGGAGCCCACTCTTACAACCAGCCGGCAATCTGTCAGGAAGTCCAGGATCCAGCTGCATGCGGCAGGATCAAGGCTGAGGTCCCTGAGCTTCTTGTTGAGCCTGGATGGAACTGTGGTAAATGCTGAACTGTAGTCCAAGAACAGCATTTGCACATAAATATCCTTCTCCAGATGTGTAAGGATGGTGTGTAGGGCAATGGCTTTTGCGTCATCTGTTGATCGGTTGTGTCAGTAGACGAATTGTAGGGGGTCCAGTTTGGGTGGTAGCAAGCTTGCAGATGTAATCCTTGACCAGCCTCTCAAGCATTTGCTTAATATTGAGGTGAATACGGTAGGATGCCGGTTGTTCAGGCATGTTACCTCGGTCTTTTTTGGTACTGGGACGATGGTGGATAATTTGAAGCAGGAGGGCACTCTACACTGGGAGAAGGAGAGATTAAAAACATCTGTCAACACACATGCCAGTTGTGCTGCACACATCCAGAGTACTTGTCCTGGGACGTTGTCCAGCCCCACAGCCTTGCGACTGTCCACTTGTTGGAAACCTGCGTACCTCGGCCTCAGAGATGACCAGGTTGCAGGTTGTAGCAATGGCATTTCTCAGAGGCTCAGAGCTAGCGACACTGAACTGAGCGTAAAAGCGATTGAGCTCATCTGGGAGAGAGGCCATGATGTTGGCGGCACCAAATTGAATGGCTTTGAAGTCTGCGATGATATGCAGCCCTCGCCACAAGTCACGTGTGCTATGCGTTGTGAATCTTAACTTAATCTTGTCCCTATATTGTTGTTTCACAGCCTTGATAGCTTTATGTAAATCATAGCTGCTTTTCTTGAGCTCTAATTGATTGCTAGCAATGTAAGCTCGATGTCGCACTGTAAGTGCTCCTGGCACTGAGGTATTGGTCAGACTGTATTACTATAGCAAGGTATTGATTGGACTGTGAAATTATACTGATATATTGATAAGACTGTGAAATTATAATGAAGTATTGATAAGATGTGCTACAATACTGAGGTATTGATGACTGTTATTATACTGAAGTATTGATAAGACTGTTACTATATTGAGGTATTGATAAGACTGTCTTATTGTACTGAGGTATTGATAAGACTGTGCCAGTTCATTCAAGAACTGAATGGTTGAAGGAAAGAAGCTGTTTCTCAACCTGGTGGTGTGGGATTTCAGGCCTTACAAACTCCTGCATGACGGTAGCTGTTGGAAGGTGGCATGGCCTGGACGGTAGACATCTTTGATGATGGATGTTGTCTTCTTGAGTTAGTATTTATTGTGGCTAGTACCAGTGGTTGGGAGGGATGGGACCATGAGGTATTGAGCAGAATCTGCAGATTTTTTTTTGTTCCAGGATATTCAAATTGCATTACCAGACAGGATGCAACCAGTCAGGATACTTTAAATAGTACTTCTGTTGTTTTTGAATCTGATAGTGAGAAGGATATGTTGAATTTGGAGATTATGTTGTCCAGAGGTTCTTCAGAAGTCAAGAATGAAGCAAAAGTCTTATGGTTACAGTTGTTTTATGACATGTTCATCCCAGTACAGGTCAGAGAAGTAACAAAGCAACTCGAGCATACTCTTTCCTTTTATATTGAACCAGTTTAGATAAGAAAATATTTTTTAAATTTTTTAAATCGAAGCAAGAGGCAGAGAAGGAAGAGGTAAAAGAAGCTGGAAAGAAGCTGTGTTTTTTAACTGATCGGGGCAAAAAGGCTAGACTGCGCAGGAGTGTGATGTAGTGCGCCAAAGGTTTAAAAGAAAGACCGCCATATACAGCGGCCATCGTCGGAATGGACTGAGGCAGAGTGGGTCGGCTTTGGCTCAATCAGGCTTCAGCGAGAACAGGCAGAGGTGAGGTTGAACAGGGCGCGACGGCGCAAGCGCGTGAAAGTCAGCCTCTGGGATCAGCGGGGAAATATAAAAAGCGAGCAGAGGCTGAGGACGATCTTCACTCCAGGTGAGGTAAGGCCGGGTAAGCTCCTTTAATTAATCTAATTAGCTTAGGAGTAGGTAATGGAGGCAGCAGTCGAGTGCTCCGTTTGCAGTATGTGGGAAGTCAGGACGAGCACAGCTGTCCCTGATAACTACACCTGCGAAAGGTGCATCCAGCTGCAGCTCCTGACAAACCGTGTTAGGGAACTGGAGCTGGAGCTGGATGAACTTCGGATCATTCGGGAGGCAGAGGCAGAAATAGACAGGAGTTTCAGGGAGGTAGTCACCCCCAGGAGTCAGGAGACAGGTAGCTGGGTAGTCAGGAGAGGGAAGGGGAATAGACAGGAAGAGCAGAGCACCCCTGTGGCCGTTCCCATCAACAATAAGTATACCGATTTGGACACTGTTGGTGGGGATGACCTACCAGAGACAAGTTGCTGTGGTTTCGTCTCTGGCACCGAGACTGGACCGTCAGCTCAGAATGGAAGGAGGGAAAAGAGGTGAGCAGTAGTGATAGGGGATTCGATAGTTAGGGGGACAGATAGAAGGTTCTGTGGAAGAGATCAAGAATCCTGGATGGTCTGTTGCCTCCCTGGTGCCAGGGTCCAAGATATTTCAGATCAAGTTCTCAGTATTCTCAAGAGGGAGGGTGAGCAGCCGGATGTTGTGGTCCATGTCGGGACCAATGATGTGGGTAGGAAGAGTGAGGAGGTCCTGAAAGGTGAGTTTAGGGAGCTAGGTGCCAAGTTAAAGGACAGGACCTCCAGGATAGAAATCTCAGGATTGCTACCAGTGTCACGTGCAGGTGGGTTTAGAAATACTAAGTGCAGATCAACACGTGGCTGGAGTGCTTCAGATTTATAGATATTTGGGCAGTTTTCCAGGGAAGGTGGGACCTGTTCCGGCAGGACGGTTTACATCTGAACTGGAGGGGGACAAATATTCTTGTAGGTAGGTTTGCAAAAGAGGATCCAGTGGATTTATACTAGATACGAGGGGGAGGGGAACCAGAGTGTAGGAGCAGATGTGTGGGAGAAGGAAGAAAAAGATGGTAAAGTTCTTTGTACTGTTAGAGATAAACAGAGAGGAAGAGGTGGAGAATTTCTTAAATGCATTTATTTTAATGCTAGGAGCATTGTAAGAAAGGTGGATGAGCTTAGAGCATGGATTGATACCTGGAAATATGATGTTGTAGCTATTAGTGAAACTTGGTTACAGGAGGGGTGTGATTGGCAACTAAATAATCCTGGATTTCGTTGCTTCAGCTGTGATAGAAATGAAGGGGCAAGAGGGGGAGGTGTTGCGTTGCTTGTCAGAGAAAATATTACAGCGGTGCTCTGGCAGGATAGATTAGAGGGCTCGTCTAGGGAGAGTATTTGGGTGGAATTGAGGAATGGAAAGATGTAGTATCATTTATAGACCACCTAATGGGGAGCGAGAATTGGAGGAGCAAATTTGCAAGGAGATAGCAGGTATTTGTAGTAAGTACAGGGTGGTGATTGTGGGAGATTTTAATTTTTCATACATAGACTGGGAAGCCCATACTGTAAAAGGGCTGGATGGTTTGGAGTTTGTAAAATGTGTGCAGGATAGTTTTTTGTAGCAATACATAGAGGTACCAATTAGAGAAGGGGCAGTGTTGGATCTCCTGTTAGGGAATGAAATAGGTCAGGTGACGGAGGTATGTGTTGGGGAGCACTTCGGGTCCAGTGATCACAATGCCATTAGTTTCAAAATAATTATGGAGAAGGATTTAGACTGGACCCATGGTTGAGGTTATTGATTGGAGAAAGGCTAACTTTGAGGAGATGCGAAAGGATTTAGAAGGAGTGGATTGGGACAATTTGTTTTATGGGAAGGATGTAATAGCGAAATGGAGGTCATTTAAAGGTGAAATTTTGAGGATACAGTATCTTTATGTTCCTGTTAGGTTGAAAGGAAAGGTTAAAAGTTTGAGAGAGCCATGGTTTTCAAGGGATATTTGAAATTTGGTTAGGAAAAAGAGATATCTACAATAAATTTAGGCAGCATGGAGCAAATGAGGTGCTCAAGGAATATAAAGAATTTAAAAAGAATCTTAAGAAAGAAATTAGAAAAGCTAAAAGAAGATATGAAGTTTGCTTTGGCAAGTAAGGTGAAAATAAATGGACAATAGGTGCAGAAGTAGACCATTCGGCCCCTCGAGTCTGTACCGCCGTTCTGAGATCATGGCTGATCATTCACTATCAATACCCAGTCCCTGCCTTGTCCCCATATCCCTTGATTCCCCTATCTATCAGATATCTATCTAGATCCTTCTTGAAAGCATCCAGAGAATTGGCCTCCACCGTCTTCCGAGGCAGTACATTCCACACCTCCACAACTCTCTGGGAGAAGAAGCTCTTCCTCAACTCTGTTTTAAATAACTGACCTCTTATTCTCAATCCATGCCCTCTGGTACTGGACTCTCCCAACATCTGGAACATATTTCCTGCCTCAATCCTATCAAATCCTTTAATTATCTTAAACGTTTCAATCAGATCCCCTCTCAATCTCCTCAATTCCAGTGTGTACAAGCCCAATCTCTCCAATCTCTCTGCGTAAGACAGCCCTGCCATCCCAGGAATCAACCTAGTGAATCTACGCTGCACTTCCTCAATTGCCAGAATGTCCTTCCTTAAACCTGGAGATCAAAACTGTACACAATATTCCAGGTGTGGTCTCACCAGGGCCCTGTACAAATGCAAAAGGACATCCTTGCTCTTGTACTCAATTCCCCTTGTAACAAAGGCCAACATTCCATTTGCCCTCTTCACTGCCTGTTGCACTTGCTCATTCACCTTCGTTGACTGATGAACTAGGACTCCTAGGTCTCTTTGCATTTCTTCCTTACCTAACTCTACACCGTTCAGACAATACTCTGCCCTCTTGTTCCTGCTTCCAAAGTGGATAACTTCACATTTATTCACATTGAATGACATCTGCCAAGTATCTGCCCACTCACCCAGCCTATCCAAGTCTCCCTGTATTCTCCTAACGTCCTCTTCGCATGTCACACTGCCACCCAGTTTAGTATCGTAGAAAACCGAAGGGTTTCTACAGTTATATTGATAGTGAGGGATAAAATTGGTCCCTTAGAGATTCAGAGTGGACAGCTATGTGTGGAGCCGAAAGAGACGGGGGAGATTTTGAACAATTTCCTTTTTTCGGTATTCACTAAGGAGAAGGATATTGAATTGTGTAAGGTGTGGGAAACAGGTACGGAAGTTATGAAAACTATGATGATTAAAGAGGAGGAAGTACTGGCGCTTTTAAGGAATATAAAAGTGGATAAATCTCCTGATCCTGACAGGATATTCCCTAGGACATTGAGGGAGTTTAGTGTAGAAATAACAGGGGCTCTGACAGAAATATTTCAAATGTCATTTGAAACGGGGATGGTGCCGGAGGATTGGCATATTGCTCATGTTGTTCCATTGTTTAAAAAGGGTTCTAAGAGTATCCCTAGCAATTATAGGCCTGTAAGTTTGACGTCAGTGGTGGATAAATTAGTAGTAAGTATTCTGTATAATACTATATATTTTATATATATATATATATATATATATATATCTATGTGTGTGTGTGTGTGTGTATATCTATATATATATATATATATATATATATATATATTTATTTATTTAATTATCTGGATGGACAAGTTCTGATTAGGAACAGTCAACATGGATTTGTGTGTGGAAGGTCATGTTTGACAAATCTTACTGAATTTTTTGAAGAGGTTACAAGGAAAGTTGACGAGGATAAAGCAGTGGATGTTGTCTATATGTTCTTCAGTAAGGCTTTTGACAAGGTTCTGCATGGAAGGTTAGTTAGGAAGGTTCAGTCTTTAGGTATTAATATTGATGTAGTAAAATGGATTCAACAGTGGCTGGATGGGAGATGCCAGAGAGTAGTGGTGGATAACTGTTTGTCAGGTTCGAGGCTGGTGACTAGTGGTGTGCCTCAGGGATCTGTACTGGGTCCAATGTTGTTGGTCATATACATTAATGATCTGGATGATGGGGTGGCAAATTGGATTAGTAAGTATGCAGATGATACTAAGATAGGTGGTGTTGTGGATAATGAAGTAGTTTTTCAAAGCTTGCAGAGAGATTTAGGCCAGTTAGAAGAGTGGGCTGAAAGATGGCAGATGGAGTTTAATGCTGATAAGTGTGAGGTGCTACATTTTGGTAGGAATAATCCAAATGGGACATACATGGTAAATGGTAGGGCATTGAAGAATGCAGTAGAACAGTATTATCTAGGAATAATGGTGCATAGTTCCCCGAAGGTGGAATCTCATGTGGATAGGGTGATGAAGAAAGCTTTTGGTATGCTGGCCTTTATAAATCAGAGCAATGAGTATAGGAGTTGAGATGTAATGTTAAAATTGTACAAGGCATTGGTGAGGCCGAATTTGGATTATTGTGTACAGTTCTGATCACGAGTTATAGGAAAGATGTCAACAAAATAGAGAGAGTACAGAGAAGATTTACTAGAATGTTACCTGGGTTTCAGCACCTAAGCTACAGGGAAAGGTTGAACAAGTTAGGTCTTTATTCTTTGGAGCGTAGAAGGTTGAGGGGGGACTTGATAGAGGTATTTAAAATTATGAGGGTGATAGATTGAGTTGATGTGGATAGGCTTTTTCCATTGAGAGTAGGGGAGATTCAAACAAGAGGACATGAGTTGAGAGTTAGGGGACAAAAGTTTAAGGGTAACAGGAGGGTGAATTTCTTTACTCAGAGAGTGGTAGCTGTGTGGAATGAGCTTCCAGTAGAAGTGGTAGAGGCAGGTTCGGTATTGTCATTTAAAGTAAAATTGGATAGGTATGTGGACAGGAAAGGAATGGAGGGTTATGGGCTGAGTGCGGGCCAGTGGGACTAGTTGAGAGTAAGTGTTCGACACAGACTAGAAGGGCCGAGATGGCCTGTTTCCCTGCTGTAGTTGTTATATGGTTATAAACCATTAGCTGTTTCATTCCCAAAGGCACTGCCTGGCCCGCTAAGTTCTCCCAGCACCTTCTGTTTCTATTTTTTGTTGTTCATCCTCTGCCTTCCTTACAGTGTGCAGTGGACCTGCTGCTACCGAAGAAAAGACGGAATGCCGAAGTGAAGAAGAGCGGGATAATAACTGGAGCTCTGCCTCAGCTACGCCGGGAGGTCGAAACCAAGTGCTTCTGTGCCGATGAGAAGTCAAAGACAAAGGTGAGTCAGACTGATACCCTGGTGATATCATATTGGTGCTACTGACTGAAGACGCATGTGATACACCATCAATAACTCACACTAAGACGTAAGGCGAGATATCGGCTTTTATTGACTGGAAGAAGGAACCAGGAGTGAGTGTCTATCATACAATGTCCTGGAGACTGAGGCCGAGCGTCAGGCCTCAGATCGCCTTTATACAGGGGCCTGTGGGAGGAGCCACAGGAGCAGTCAGCAGGGGGCGTGTCCCGACAGGCACATAGTTCACCACATTCACCCCCCCTTTGTTTGAAAGAGTCCTCATGTGGCGAAGTTTCTTACAAGTTAAGTCTATCAGGTGGTCGAATCTGTCGCTGCGATCTACGTAGCACCGGCTGTGACCGCATAGATGCCGGCAACATTGGTGATTGCACAGGGGACGGAGGTTGCGCTTGTTCTTGCCCACTAGGCGCTGGTGATCCCTCACGCATGTGCGAGGCGCCTGGTATAAATGCATACAAAACGCCCGGTATACAAGTGTCGTGAGGAGTCTGTGTAGGGCCTGGTGAGTACGGTGTCACCTCTGGTGCAGGGTTCATAGCTACCGGAGAGCCTTCAGGGTAGTGGTCTGCTGCACCTGTGGGTGCCAGGTCGCGGATGGAGACCGTGTCCTCCCGCCCATCAGGTAAGACCACGTAAGCATACTGGGGGTTCGAATGTAGAAGGTGAACCCTCTCTACCAGCGGGGAGTATTTATTGCTCCTCTCATGTTTCCGGAGCAGCACTGGCCCCGGGGACGTCAGCCAAACTGGTAGGGTGGTCCCAGTGACAGACTTCCTGGGAAAAGAGAATAGGCATTCGTGAGGGGTGGCATTGGTGGACGTACATAACAGAGAGCGGATAGAGTGCAGTGCCTCAGGGAGGACCTCCTGCCATCGAGAGACCGGCAACCCTTTTGACTTAAGGGCCAAAAGTGTGGCCTTCCACACTGTGGCATTCTCCTGCTCCACCTGGCCATTACCCCGGGGATTATAACTCGTGGTCCGACTGGTAGCAATGCACCTAGCCAGCAAGTACTGGCGCAGCTCCTCACTCATAAAGGAGGACCCTCTATCGCTGTGGATATAGCAGGGATACCCGAACAGAGTGAAGAGCTGGCGCAGGGCTTTTATGACGGACGTGGCAGTGGTGTCGGGGCAGGGGATGGCAAAGGGGAACCGTGAGTACTCGTCGATAACACTGAGAAAATAGACATTGCGGTCAGTGGAGGGAAGGGGGCCCTTAAAGTCAACACTCAGTCGTTCAAAAGGGCGGGTGGCCTTGACAAGTTGTGCCGTGTCAGGACGGTAGAAGTGCGGTTTGCACTCAGCGCAAATTTGGCAGTCCCTGGTCATCGTCCTGATGTCCTCCAGGGAGTATGGCAGGTTCCGAGCTTTCAGAAAATGGTAAAATCGGGTGACCCCCGGATGGCAAAGTTGTGCATGAAGGGTGTACAGCTGGTCGAGCTGTGTGCTAGCACATGTTCCCCAGGATAGGGCATCAGGGGGCTCATTGAGTCTGACAGGCCGGTACAGGATATCATAGGTGTAGGTGGAGAGTTCTATCCTCCACCGCAAAATCTTATCATTTTTGATTTTGCCCCGCTGTTGGTTGCTGAACAGGAATGAAACCGAGCGCTGGTCGGTCAGCACGGTGAACCTTTTGCCAGCAAGAAAGTGCCTCCAGTGCCTAACAGCCTCCACTATGGCCTGGGCTTCTTTCTCCACCGCGGAGTGCCAAATTTCGGAGCCTTGGAGGGTGCGAGAAAAGAATGCTACTGGTCTGCCTTCCTGATTGAGGGTAGCAGCCAGAGCGAAATCGGAGGCATCACACTCCACTTGGAAGGGAGCGGTCTCGTCCACTGCATGCATCGTAGCTTTGGCAATGTCCGCCTTAATGCAGTTGAAGGCCGCGCAGGCCTCAGCAGAGAGGGGAAACGAGGTAGACTTGACCAGGGGGCGAGCCTTGTCTGCGTAATGGGGGGACCCATTGGGCGTAATAGGAAAAAAAACCCAGGCACCTTCTGAGGGCCTTGAGAGTTAGTGTCTATCATACAATGTCCTGGAGACTGAGGCCGAGCGTCAGGCCTCAGATCTCCTTTATACAGGGGCCTGTGGGAGGAGCCACAGGAGCAGTCAGCAGGGGCGTGTCCCGACAGGCACATAGTTCACCACAGCATGTTTCCCATCTGTTGCAACACCTCACACTTAGCTGAAAACACACTCAGATGGAGACCATATAGAGAACATAAAAGAATACCTTATGGGAACATAACCTTTAGCTCACAATGTTGTGTCCAGCTGATTAAATTAGTAATCAAATACACAACTATACTATTCTCTTCTGCCTAGGTAATTCCTCCATTCTTTGCATATTGACATACTTATCAAGGAACCCCTTAAATGCCTCAATCATATGTGCTGTCTCCAGTACACCAGGCAGTGTGTTTTAGGTATCCACCACACATTGTGTGGAAAAACTTACCCCTGATATTCCTTTGTACCTACTTCCAAGCTCCTTAAAACTATGCCCCCTTTTGTTAGCCAGTTCAGCCCTGGGAAAAAGCCTCTGATTATCCACACAATCAATGTCTCTTATCATCTTATACACCTCTATCAGGTTTCATTCTTTAACATTTTAGATAACTTCAGCAGAAGGCCTCAGTGTCATATGCTACTGTTAAGTCAACGAATACTACTCCTGTAATTTGTCGCATTTCAAAGCCATGCTGAATATATTGGGTTAAGTTCAGGACTTGACCACAGCAAGAGTGCCCTGGCCTGAACCCGGCTTGGTCTGGTGTTAGACTAAGGGGGATATTCTTTTCAGTATGAGTCTCTCGTAGAATTTATAGAGGGTGCAGAGCAAGGAAATCAGTCTGTAAATTTTAAGAATTTTGGGGGCTTTATTGGGTTTCAGGAGAGCAACAATTTTGGCTCTTCTCCCACTTTTTAGGTATTTTTAATGATCTTAGGCAACAGTTAAAAAGGGACAGAAGCCAGTGGAGTGCTTTAGGTCCAAGATGTTTAAGGAATTCATTAAGAATTCCCATCTATGCCAGCAGCTTTGTTGGATTTTAGCTGTGATACGTCACCCTTTAATTCTTCTAGGCGAGAGGTGGGAAGTTGTTATTCCAGTTTGAGAGAGCTGACTCCAACAGTCCTCAAAAGAACTGACTACCACAGGGATCAGTCCTGGCACTTCTACTAAATGTTTACATAAATGATCAACCAACCTTTCCTAACACATGCAGGTTTATCTATGCAGACGACCTATGCATTGCAACACAAGCTAACTCCTTCCAAGAAGTTGAAGTACAACTTAAGCAGTCCTCAAAGCAATGAAGCAGTATTATGCAAAATGGTCTCTGAACCCAAATCCATGAAAAACTCGAAAGTGTGCATTCCACCTGAGGAATCAAGAAGCAGCTGGGAAACTCAAGATCTTCTGGTGTGGGAAGGAGCTCAAACACCATCCGACTCCAGTTTACCTGGTGTGACACTGGATAGGACGCTCTCACTGGCCACCCACATCCAAAAACTCTGAGGGAAAGTTGGCTCCCACAATTCTCTCTTGAAAAAATTAGCAGGCACGAAATGGGGAGCTAATGCCCACACACTTAGATCAACTGCCCTAGCACTCTGCTATGCACCTTCAGAATACTGTGCACCTGTGTGAGGCAGATCAGTCCATGTGAAGAAAATACCCCCATTTCTTAACGAAGCCTGGCAAATAATCATGGGCACACTGCGCCCCACACCCAGTAACATCATTTACAGACTTGTAGTCATTGCTCCCCCGGAGATCTGAAAACACTAAACAAAAATTGAAAGAGGTAAACAGAACTCGGATCCACAGCACCCACTACACCATCATGTGCCAGTTTCCAACCACCTAAAATTGAGGAAAAGCTTTGCTACAGTGGAGGAACTACCGCATGGAACATCCCCCCAAACATACAGGATTGACCTCTGGCAACAAACTGAAGCCAGAACCCCACTGAACAATACAGTGCAAGACCCCACAGAGATGTTGCCGGATGGGGCACTGCTTGACGACGGAGGTGGTGTACTCTCAACAGAGTGAGAGCGGGAGTTTGTAGGACAGGAGACAATATGGTGAAGTGGGGTTTAAAGACCAGCGAATCCTGTGAGTGTGGCGAAAGGGCGCAGAACATTGAACACATTCTGCTCAACTGCCCACTCTCACCTGATTTAGCTGACACTGACCTGCTCAATGTCAACCAAACAACACTAGAGTAGCTGGCTGCCTGGTGTGACAAGCTATGGTAATGACTGTATCGCTCACCTACCATCCTCCATTGCTCCAACTCCAACGTTTACTGAACCTATTTTGATAAGGCATGCTCCCCAATCCAGGCAACATCCTTATTAATCTCCTCTGCGCTCTCTCTATAGTATCCACATCCTTTCTGTAGTGAGGTGACCAGAACTGAACAGTCCTCCAAGTGGGGTCTAACTAAGTCTTGTATAGCTGTAACATTATCTCACAGCTCTTGAACTCAATCCCACATCGTGCTAAAAAGACACCATACGCCTGATTAATGATACTGCCAACCTACGCAGCAGCTGTGAATATCCAATGGGCATGGACCCCAAGATCGATCTCACTGATACCCCACATTACCAAAGGTCTTGCCATTAATATTACATTATGTCTTCAAATTTGACTTAACAAAATCAACCACTTCAAACTTATCTGGGTTGAACTCCATCTGGACTTCTCAGCACAGTTCTGCATCCTGCTGTTATTGATGTCCTGCTGTAACCTCTGACAGCCCTCCACACTATCCACTACACCCCCAACCTTTGTGTCATCAGCAAATTTGCTAACCCATCCCTCCACTTCCTCATCCAGCTCATTTATAAAAATCATAGAGGGGGGACGTCACGTGATGACATAGGATTGAGACGATGGAACCCAGCTCTCCCGTAAAAATAAATAAATAAATAAATAAATCAATCAATCAATCAATAAATTAATGTTTAAGTGAAGAAAAGTTAGTCAATACTTTCTTAAGGTTACTTATAAACTACTCCGGATTGTTTTAAGCTATGCCTCATAAACAGAGGATGAAGAAAACTACTACCGCGAAGACTGCTCAAGTTGGAACAGAATCAAGGCCTACTTCTACCGAAGAACCGCGGACTCAGGTACAATACATCACCGGCGAAACAGAACAGGAAACTGCGGCAGCATCGGCCATTTCTAAAGGAAAGGATCAACGAGAACTGTGCAAACGTAAAGGAATGAGCATGCGCAAACGAGAGCAACCAGAACTACAAATCTCAGCTGCGACTGAAACCGAAAGTGAAAGTGAATCTGAGAGAGTCAGATTCTCTGGAAAAATCAGACGAAGATGGAGATGAAAGTTCCTCTGAAAATATAAAAAAGACTTTGAAGCAAATAATGCATAAATTAGAAAAATTAAATGCATTAAAAGTAATTAAAAGTAACCAAAAAGTAATTAAAGAAAAGAATGATAAATATGGAGACTATGTTTGATAAAATGACAAAGAAACAGGAAAAAATGGAAAAGAAAATTACAGATTTGGAAATTAAAATGGAAGATATGGGTGGAAGAATGAAGAAAATGGAAGATGATAATAATGCCTGGATATCAGAAAGAAAACAACTCGTGGAAAAAATTGATTAGCTTGAAAATTTTGGTAGATGCAATAATATTAAAATTGTTGGACTTAAAGAAGATACCAAAGGAGAAGACCCAATAAATTTTTTTCAAAAATGGATCCCTGAAAAATTGGAAATGGGAGAAGAAACTTCAATTGAGATTGAAAGGGTGCACAGAGCCTTAAGGCCAAGATCTCAAGATGATCAAAATCCGCGATCAATTTTGATAAGATGTTTAAGATACCAGGATAAAGAAAAGATTTTGAGGGCGGCTGCCCAAGGTGCCAAAAGAAGAAATGGACCATTGATGATAGCAGAGAAACCAGTTCTTTTTTATCCTGATATAAGTTACAACCTTTTGAAGAGAAAGAAAGAATTTAATTCAGCTAAAAATGTCTTATGGGAAAAAGGTTATAAATTTTTAATGCGTCACCCAGCAACACTGATAATTTTTTTGTAGGAGGGAAAAAGATTTTTTTCTGATTATCGAGATGCGGAGGTGTTCGCACAAAAACTTCCATCTATTCGCTAATTAAACGTAGAGACTTCTAAACGTAATGGTTAAAGACGAAGACAGAGATAGCGGATGGAACTGATGGACATTTAAGGATGATACAAGGGAGAAAAGTAAAATTTTAGAAATATTAATTGAGAATAGTATTTTTTTTCTTTTCTTATATACTTTTTATGTTGCGGGGGGGGAGAATATATATTATATACTTTTTATGGAGCTTTGAATCGGTTACTACGGGATTCACGTGTGTAATCGTGCCGATCACCATGACCCGTACAACAGAGGGGGGTGATGTGTTTTTTTTTCTTTCACAACATTAGTAGGGGGGTATTTTGTTTTTTTCTTTATACTCTATTTTTCTTCTATTCTTTTGCCTGTATGATTGGTGGGGACACACATAGCAACATGGAGACATTCTACATGGTCTTGTTCTAAAATTCAACCTTTTTGGACAAATTTAAGACTTTTACTGGAACAAATTACAGGAACACAACTTCCTCATAATCCAATATTAATCTTACTAGGTGATATTGAAGGGATAAAACCAAAACTCAAGCTAAATAAATATCAGAAAGAATTCATAAAAATTGCACTGGCAGTAGCCAAAAAGGCTATTGCAGTTACTTGGAAATCGGATACACGTTTAAGTATAGATTGTTGGAAGAAAGAAATTTATGGCTGTATTCCATTAGAAAAAATTACTTAAAATTTAAGAGATAAATATGAAACATTTCTGAAAATTTGGCGCCCTTATTTACAAAAGACAGGACTAAATATATAGGTGCTCTGAAGATGAAACAATTGGTTACTTGGGGAAAGAAATAAATATATATACTAAAGTTATTACGAACTCCATGGAGCATGTGGAGATCTTCCAACAACCAGGCACTCTTTCTTTTTTTTTCTTTCTTTCTTTCTCTTTTTTTTTATATAGGGAAGTTAGGGGGGAGGGGTTATATACATTTTTTTCAATACTTTACTCTGTAATCATTTAAAAACGCAATAAAAAAAGTTTTCAAAAAAAAATCACAGAGGAGGAGTCACAGAAACAATCCTTGCAGAACATCACTGGTCACTGACCTCCATCCAGAATATGAACCACCCATGACCACCCTTTTCATTTTGTGGACAAGTGTAAAGGGGGTTTTTCTTTTTCTTTGTTACTGCGTATGTTGATTAAAATGGCTTCTTTGTTTTGTTAAAAGTAGGAATGCTTCTTTGTTGCGAGAGAGAGTGCTGGAAGTTTGTTTGGGTTAAAATTTACTGATAATGAGAATTGTATTCCTTTGTTAGCCAATTGGGATTAATGTTGTTCTTTCTTCTGAGTTTGTAAGCTATTGTTGGCGGGCATGTTGAGGGAGTCAGCGTGAGGGGGTGAGAGAGAGAGGACGCGATGCTGTAAACTGGGCGAGAAACGGACCCCAAGTGGGAGGTACCCCGAGGAGAGGAGACAAAGATAGATGTGCTTGGTTGATCACTTCGGGTGGTCCTGAGCTGCGAGTCGAGGAGTTCAGAGGGGATCAAATGGTGGCCAGAAGACTTCGGGAATTGAGCTCCAACTGTTGTGCACAAAGTGGTTTGGACTTTGATAAGTTTGGTGCCTTTTCTTTATTTTCTTTTCCTTCATATATACGATATCGTTATTACTCATTTAGTTATAGTAATCTTATAAATTGTATTCATTTAATCACATATGGTGTACTGTCTGTTACTTGGCGAGGCGGGGACATCACACAGCATCCACACCAGCTGATTACTCAGTTTGGCGGGGCCGAAGGCTGCTCCCCTTAGACGAGAATGAGCTGAGCGAGCCTGAGGCGACCCAGGGGGTTACATTGTGGGGTGCTCGTCCAGGATTGATTTCTGTGGAAGCTGTGTGATCGCCCTCTTTAAATTATGTCTGTGGCGAAGAGCTGGTGTGCAATTGCTGGTTATTGCTGCATGTGTGTTGGGTGGGGTGGCTGCTGTTGGTAGCCATGAGGTCGTTGTTTGATTTCAGACTAGCACTGATGAAATGGTGGTGGGACCATGGGTTGTCCATACTGTTAAGAGAGTGAGGAGTGACAGGTTGGGATGTTTCAGCAGTAGTGAGCTCCGCCTGGTTGTTGGAATAATGTCCAGCCCTAAATGGGCAGAGCGGACCTCTCAGTTGTTGGATGAGTGGCAGTGCTTAGCTGAGGGAAAGCGACAGAGATTGGTTGAAAGTTTGAGTAAGCGGGCTGGTGGCGTTGTTAGAACTGTTGGGCACAATTACCTCGGAGTGACAGCTGCCAGTTATGTGAAAGTGTGGGAAAATGCGTGTGGTTCAACTGGAAGTCAAATGCCGCAGCTGGGGGGCTTACCATATCCGTGACAGGAGGTTGGTGGAAAGTCTTTAGGGTATCTTTTTTTGGCTGGGGGCAGATAAATTGCTTGTGGTGCCAGGGGGATCTGTTAAGGGGATCAGCTCCTCCCTCGGTAGTTCAGTTGATCCGAGAGGTGTCGGGAAACTTAGAGGAGGCCCAGTGGGGGAACAGCTTGGGATCTCTGGGGGAGCACGTTCCCAGCAATGTACTAAGGAACTTCCGAAAGGAACAGACCCTGTTCCTGAAGGCTTAGAGGGATCAAGTACTCGGGTGTCGTTACGGATGGATGGAAGCCAATTTAAAGCCATCCTTGACACCGGGGCGCAGGTCAAGTTGCTGTACAGTTCATTTTACAACTGTTATTGGAAGCATTTACCCTTGACGACATTGAGGGCATTGGAGATTTGGGGTACTTCAGACGACGGTTATTGGTCAGTGAAAATGGAGTTCCCAGAGGCCAATGTGGGGGTGCCTGATGTTCGTGAATCATTAATGCTGATGTGTCCGGACATTGTTGAGGCAGGAAGCATTTCGGTTCTGGAGAGGACCAATACCCTGCTGATGCGCTTGGGGGCTTGCCTGGAGGAGGCTGGTGAGTGCTGTTTGGAGGTATTGTCGATGCACCCAGAGTTTTGAGCTTCTTGTGCGGACATGTGTAGCAGCACTGGGCTGGAACTGAATTTAAATGAGAGCCGGTGGTGGTACAGCTTTGGGGGAAGTATCTGAGGGTGAGACCCTTTTAGTGGATGGTGCGAAATACCACGAGGGAGGGGAGTTGACTGCTGAAGACGTCTCGGTGAAGTCACCTGTAGCGGCAACTGGTCCCTACAGCCATTGGAGACGTAGGCAGCATTTGTGTAGATTATAGTGTGTTGAAGAGGCCAGAATATGGCCCTGAGAGCCGAAGAGGCGATGGCCTGTCTGAGTGGTGCGAAGTGGTTTAAGGTGCTGGATCTGAGGAGCGGATGTTGCCAGATCCCGATGAGTGGGGCCGACAAGGAGAAGACGGCCGTTATAAATTCCCTAGGAGTCTTCTGGTCCGAAAAGATGCCACAGGGCATATCCGGAGCCCTTTCAACCTTCCCGTGGGGCATGTGGAAGACCATGGGGGATGTGGAGGTGTTTGGAGTTTTGGCGTATGTGGATGATGATCTGGGATTTGGATTTGCCTCGGGAGAATATGAAGTGAGGTTGTTGCAGGAGTGGCTGAGAATTACAGAATAAAAGTGTTTTCTGTACACATGCCAGGGCTGGCAAAGGTCGCAGCTCGTGAGTGACTGTCTCTTCGGAATCAAGTTTGAAATGAAGACGGAGAGACTGGAGACAGTGATCTGGAACCAGTGGGAAGACTTATAAGTTGGAGACAGCGAAGAAAATTGTCTGACTGAGGGCAACAGCAAACTGAGAGCCTGGAAAGAGGAGTTGGTAGTGGGCCCGAGGTATCCCCAGTTGTGTCCAAGCCTGAAGGGTTTAGGTGAGGGAGTACGGAACTCCCAGATAAGTTGGCCAATGTAGCGCCTGAGGAACAGGGCGTGAGGTTTACTGTGTGGGGAGGAAATGTCACTGTGCTTGGGTTAGGGTGTGTTGGCAGGAAAGGTGGTGAGTTATTTAATAGTCATGAGGACATGACTTTTATTTGGTGAGGGGAGAGTGTAAAAAGGGTTTCTTCTTTTTCTTTGTTACTGCGTATGTTAATCAAAATGGCTTCTTTGTTTTGTTAAAAGTAGGAATGTTTCTTTGTTGCAAGAGAGTGCTGGAAGCTTGTTTGGGTTAAAATTTACTGATAACGAGAATTGTATTCCTTTGTTAGCCAATTGGGATTAATGTTCTTTCTTCTGAGTCTGTAAGCTATTGTTGGAGGGCTTTTGGGGAGATCGGCGCGATAGAGAGATAGAGAGGACACGATGCTGTAAACTGGGCGAGGAATGGACCCCAAGCGGGGGTCTAAGGCCAGGAGGTACCCGGAGAAGAGGAGACGAAGATAGATGTGCTTGGTTGACCATTTCGGGTGGTCCTGAGCTGCAAGTCGGAGTTCAGAGGGGATCGAATGGTGACCAGAAGACTTCGGGAATTGAGCTCCAACGGTTGTGCATGAAGTGGTTTGGACTTTGATAAGTTTGGCGCCATTTCTTTATTTTATTTTCCTTCATATATACTGTATCATTATTAATCATTTAGTTATAGTAATCTTTATAAATTGTAATCATTTAATCACATATGGTGTACTGTCTGTTTTTGGGCGAGGTGGGGACATCACACAGCATCCACACCAGCTGATTACCCAGTTTGGTGGGGCCGAAGGCTGCTCCCCCTAGACGAGAATGAGCTGAGCGAGCCTGAGCTGACCCAGGGGGTTACACAAGCCAATTCTGGACCCACAAAGCAAGGTCTCCTTGGGTCCCATGATTCCGTGCTTTCTGAATGAGCCTTGCACAGGGAACCTTATTAAATGCCTTACTATACACCACATCCGCTGTTCTACCTTCATCATTGTCTTTTGATAACTTAATGCTTTTCAAATGCATATCCTTTTTCTTAATGTCTATATGTTCAAGCGTTTCAGTGTGCTGTAAGTAATCCCCATGATTACTAAGGTCCTTTTCCCTGATGAATACTGAAGCAAGGTATTCATTAAGTAGCTCTGCTACTTCCTCCGACTCCATGTACATGTTTCCACTCTCACACCTGATTGGTCCTATTCTCACACGGCTCATTCTCTTGCTCTTCAGATACTTGTAGAACGTCTTTGGGGGTTTTCCTTAATCCTGCTCGCCAAGGATTTCTCATGGCCCCTTCTGGCTCTCCTAATTTCATTCTTAAGCTCCTTCTTGGCAACCTTGTAATTTTCTAGAATTCGCTAAGTACCTAGTTTCTTGAGCCTTTCATAAGCATTTCTTAACTAGATTTTTTACATCCTTTGTACACCATGGTTCTTTAACCTTATCCATCCCTTCCTTGCTTCAATGGAGCATACCTATGCAGAACTCCTTGCAAATGTTCCCTGAATATTTGTCACATTTCTACCGTGCATTTCCCTGAGAACATCTGAGATGAGAGTTGTGATCCCTATCTCCAAAATGCTCTCCCACCAAGAGATCTGACACCTGACCAGGTTCATTTCCCAATACCAGATCAAGTACAGCCTCTCCTCTGGTAGGCTTATCTACCTATTGTATCAAGAAACTTTCCTGAACACAGTTAACAAACTCCACCCCATCTAAACCCCTTGCTCTAAGAAGATACCAGTCAATATTAGGGAAGTTAAACAACAATACTTGCACAGTTCCAGAATCCACCTCCCTATCTGCTCTTCAATGTCCCTGTTACTATTGTGGGATCTACAAAAAACACAAAGTAGAGTTATTGTCCCCTTCCTGTTTAAGGTCGATGTTTAAGGATCTCTTGCAAGATGTTAGGGATAAATTTGTCCGGGTGAGGAAGATCAAGAATGGTAGGGTGAAGGAACCATGGGTGAGAAGTGAGGTGGAAAATCTAGTCATGAGGTTTAGGAAGCAAGGATCAGATGGGTCTATTGAGGAATATAGGGTAGCAAGAAAGGAGCTTGAGAAGAGCAAGAAGGGGGCAAGAGAAGGCCTTGGCGAGTAGGATAAGGGAAAACCCCAAGGCATTCTACAATTATGTGAAGAACAAAAGGATGACAGGAGTGAAGGTTGGACCGATTAGAGATAAAAGTGGGAAGATGTGCCTGGAGGCTGTGGAAGTGAACAAGGTCCTCAATGAATACTTTGGTATTCACCAAAGAGAGGGTATGATGATGGTGAGGACAATATGAGTGAGGTTGATGTTCTGGAGCATGTTGATATTAAGGGAGAGGAGGTGTTGGAGTTGTTAAAATATATTAGGACGGATAAGTCCCCAGGGCCTGATGGAATATTCCCCAGGCTGCTCCATGAGGCAAGGGAAGAGATTGCTGAGCCTCTGGCTAGGATCTTTATGTCCTCGTTGTCCACAGGAATGGTACCGGAGGATTGGAGGGAGGTGACTGTTGCCCCCTTGTTCAAAAAAGGTAGTAGGGATAGTCCGGGTAATTATAGACCAGTGAGCCTTACGTCTGTGGTGGGAAAGTTGTTAGAAAAGATTCTTAGAGATAGGATCTGTGGGCATTTAGACAATCATGGTCTGATCAGGGAACAGTCAGCATGGCTTTGTGAAGGGCAGATCGTGCCTAACAAGCCTGATGGAGTTCTTTGAGGAGGTGACCAGGCATATAGATGAGGGTAGTGCAGTGGATGTGATTAACGTGGATTTTAGTGAGGCATTTGACAAGGTTCCACATGGTAGGCTTATTCAGAAAGTCAGAAGGCATGGGATCCAAGGAAGTTTGGCCAGGTGGATTCAGAATTGGCTTGCCTGCAGAAGGCAGAGGGTCGTGGTGGAGGGAGGGTTCAGATTGGAGGGTTGTGACGAGTGGTGTCCCACAATAATCTGTTCTGGGACCTTTACATTTCGTGATTTTTATTAATGACCTGGATGTGGGGGTAGAAGGGTAGGTTGGCAAGTTTGCAGATGACACAAAGGTTGGTGGTGTAGTAGATAGTGTAGAGGATTGTCAAAGATCACAGAGAGACATTGATAGGATGCAGAAGTGGGCTGAGAAGTGGAGATGGAGTTCAACCTGGAGAAGTGTGAGGTGGTACACTTTGGAAGGACAAACTCCAAGGCAGAGTACAAAGTAAATGGCAGGATACTTGGTAGTGTGAGGAGCAGAGGGATCTGGGGGTACATGTCCACAGATCCCTGAAAGTTGCCTCACAGGTAGATAGAGTAGTTAAGAAAGCTTATGGGGTGTTAGCTTTCATAAGTCGAGGGATAGAGTTTAAGAGATGCAATATAATGATGCAGCTCTATAAAACTCTAGTTAGGCCACACTTGGAGTACTGTGTCCAGTTCTGGTCGCCTCACTATTAAGAAGGATGTGGAAGCATTGGAAAGAGTACAGAGGAGATTTACCAGGATGCTGCCTGGTTTAGAAAATATGGATTATGATCAGAGATTAAGGGAGCTAGGGCTTTACTCTTTGGAGAGAAGGAGGATGAGAGGAGACATGATAGAGGTGTACAAGATATTAAGAGGAATAGATAGAGTGGATAGCCAGCACCTCTTCCCCAGGGTACCACTGCTCAGTACAAGAGGACATGGCTTTAAGGTAAGGGGAGGGAAGTTCAAGGGGGATATTAGAGGAAGGTTTTTCACTCAGAGTAGTTGGTGCATGGAATGCACTGCCTGAGTCTGTGGTGGAGGCAGATACACTAGTGAAGTTTAAGAGACTACTAGACAGGTATGTGGAGGAATTTAAGGTGAGGGGTTATATGGGAGGCAGGGTTCAAGGGTCGGCACAACATTGTGGGCTGAAGGGCCTGTAATGTGCTGTACTATTCTATGTTCTACGTTCTGACTTCTACCCACACAGACTCAGTAGATAATCTCTCCATGACTTCCTCCTTTTCTGCAGCTGTGACACTATCTCCTGTGAAGCTGTGAAACACCTAAAGTCCGCCACACTCAACAGCTATTCCTGCCCCTGAGACATTCATGTCTCTGTAATGGCCACAATGTCATAATTCCATATATTTATCCACACTCTATAAGTTCATCTGCCTTGTTTATGATACTCCTTGCATTAAAATAGACCTGTCTCAGACCGTCAGGCTGAGTGCATCTTTGCTCTATCATCTGCCTATACTCCTCACAAACTCCCTACAAGCTGTCTCATCTCTTGCCTCTCTCGATGACCTGGTGAGTTAGCCATCTTAATGTTCTTTTAAAGACCCAACATTACCTCCATCTCTATCTCAAGCAAAATGATCTCATTATCACCCACCTGCTTCTCTTTGGTAAATACTGATGCAATGTACGTATTTAGGGCCTCACCCACATCCTGGTGCAACTCTGATGTTCAACACTCAATCTGAGCTCAGTTGTTCTTTAGATCTCAGGCCTGAAGCAGCTCCCTGGGCAATCGCATTTTTTTTGCATCTTCTCAGGAGTTGTCCAATTTTTAACCTGTTGTCTGCAAAGGCCAAAGTAGTGTCATTTTTTGTTTTACTTTCACTGTGTCTACAGAGCAGGAGTTCCAAACCTTTTTTACACCATGGACCAGTACCATTACGCAAGGGGTCTGTGGACCACAGGTTGGGAACCCCTGTTGTAGAGGAATCACTCAAAGTGTCTGTGTATTAAATGGCATCTGACGCATGTCCACTCATTCTTCTATCCTGTGATGGAGATCTGGGGATTCTGTATTATGGGCACATGCTCGCACACACACACAACATTGTGGGCCAAAGGGCCTGTAATGTGCTGTACTATTCTATTCTATTTACGCACATCCATGTGCACATGCATATGGACATATATATGCATGTGTGTGCGCGTGTACACACACACACACACACACACAAACAATACCCATTGAGTTAGTTGGTGATCTGACACATAATGAATGACCCTTAGGGACTGTGCCTCATCTTGAGTTCCTGACATTAGTGGGTGCGGTTGGTAATGTGTTTACTTTAATCTATGACTGACTATGTTTGTTGACATTGACTGTCTTTCTTTTGCAGTGTAAGTCATGCATCCCAGAGGCACCTGGAAAAAACGTGAGTACTGTGTGAATCCACTCTGATGGTTTAGTAGTTTAACAGCTGTAACTGGCAATGGTTTTCCTGACGTTGAAAGGGCACTGGATACTCTGTGTGAGGAAGTTAAGAGTAGGTTACAGTGAGGACAGGAATGGACGGAACTGCTGCAGGAGTGGGTGGTGGTGGAGCCAATGGTATCTGGCTTTGCAAGTTACCTTTACGCTGTGGTGTGCTCCTCTTCGGGGGTTATGTCTGTGTTTGTGTGTCTTTGGAGAGGAAACTCACAGTCTTCATTGGCAAAGTGGGGGATTTCTGTGATTTCCCCCCCCCCCAGGGAAATGAGTGATATATAGATATTAGTAATCGTATTTTCATTTGATATCGTCAACAGTCCTGTAAATCCCTGATACTCGTATTTAGTAAGTGGATAAAGTTTTTTAAAAAGAAACTGTAATAAATCACTGCACTGCTTGGTGTACTGTAGATCCTTCTAGACCAGTCCAGTTCCAGCCTCTGCTCCATTTTCACAGTGTCTCTGAACCAGAAGTGGGATGCTATTCTAGGCAGCTTCCCTTCTTTTAACTAATCAGGTTCAAAGACTGAGCCAGTGAGGTCACTGTGTTAGCACCAGCCATGGCTGAGTGGACTTTTGGGCCTCTGTGATCTAGCTGTGTTACCTTGTGGGACTGATCAGACTTGCTATAGATCACATTCAAGCCCACGTTACATGTTTAGCAAGTAGGTGAATGTCTGGGTATGAAATTCTCCAATAGGTCTGCTCAAGGTGAATGGCTGCGTGTGAAATTCCACAATGTCTGCCCAGGGTGAATATGCAGGTATGGAATTGCACAATGTCTGCCCAGGGTGAATGTTGGGGTGTGGAGTTCCCCCACAGCTCTGCCCAAGGTTAATGTCTGGATATGGAATTCCGCAATCTCTTCCCAGGGTCAATGTCTGGTTATGGAACTCTACAATGTCTGGGTATGGAATTCCCTCAACAGCTCTGCCCAGGGTCAATGTTGGGGTATGGAATTCCACAGTGGGTACCCAGGGTGAATATCTGGGTGTGGAATTCCACAGTGTCTGCCCAGGTGAATGTCTGGGTTTGGAATTCCCCAACAGCTCTGCCCAGGGTCAATGTTGGGGTATGGAATTCCACAGTGGGTACCCAGGGTGAATATCTGGGTGTGGAATTCCACAGTGTCTGCCCAGGTGAATGTCTGGGTTTGGAATTCCCCAACAGCTCTGCCCAGGGTCAATGTTGGGGTATGGAATTCCACAGTGGGTACCCAGGGTGAATATCTGATGTTGTATTGGTGTTAACGCTGCCACTCATCCTGAGTGAGGAGTTTGCCTGGGACTGCAGTGTCTGTGTCTCACGTTAGATCCTCATCTGGCCATGTTTTCTCGTGATCTAAGTTCCGGATGGTGAGAAGAATCCGCTAATCTGCAGTGAGCCTCAGAAATGGAAGAGATGCAACATGGTGCACTCCATTTCGACCTCCTTCAGTGGCCGTAGTGAATCATGCGGAGATCTCAATTTTAATTATTGATCAATACAGGCATGGTTTCACTACACTGAAACTGTTTACTGCAATTGGATCATTATTGTCAAATATACCAGATACAATGTAAAGTCCATGGAGGAGAGGGAGGTTGGCTTCTGTTTACAGCCTGGCTTCACCTAGGAGGGGTTGTGGTGGGGCTGGGTGGGAGTGGGTGCCTCTGGTTGAATACAGAGAATGTTCTCTCTTCATCTTATGGAGAGAACAAACCCTTTGAACACCCTCATGAGTTTGAGGAAAGGTTCTGATGAAATGCCAGCTGTTATGTATGGCAGGGGGGAGGGTGGGTTATGACCAAAGAAAAGGGTGGATGGAGCCACTTAGCACTTTAGTGCAAGGGTATTTATTAGGTGTGTCAAGAAAACATACAAAATTAGCAAAAATAAATAAAAGGAAACTGCTAATATTTGCAAAAAGATAAGCTACCAGAAAAAACAAAATATCTCCATACTTATACTTTTGTCTAGTGTGAACTCCTGGCAGTCCTGATCTCTCCCTCCTACTGAGAGTGATGAGTCCTGTTTACTTTGCACCAGGACTTTAATTCCGCACCCAGTTAACTTAAGACTACAGGTGACTTAGAATGTGATGCACTCCACAATGTAGTTACAATCATATTATAAAACAAACAGAAGTATCTACCTTAAATATAGTATACAAAAAACATATACGTGTTTACACATCCCCCATTACCAAAGAAATGGAATATTCTGCAGTGTACGGTGAGAAAGCCAACATAAAGCCAACTCGGTTTAGGACCCGTTATGGGAATGTACTGGAGAATTCAAGTCAAGTCGCTTTTTATTGCCATTTCGACCATAAACAGTGCACAGTAAAAACGAAACAACGTTTCTCCAGGACCATGGTGATACATGAAACAACACAAAACTACACTAGACTTCAGACCTACACAGGACTACATAAAGTGCACCAAACAGTACAGGGCAATACAATAATTAATAAACAAGACAATAGGTACAGTAGAGGACAAATTTCAATTTCAATATAATAATAAATGATGTAGATGTCAGTCTAGTCTCTGGGTATTGAGGAGTCTGATAGCTTGGGGGAAGAAACTGTTGCACTGTCTGGTCATAAGAGCTCGAATGCTTTGATACCTTTTGCCAGATGGCAGGAGGGAAAAGAGCTTGTATGAGGGGCGTGTGGGATTCTTCACAATGTTGTTTGCTTTGCGGGTGCAGCGTGTGGTGTAAATGTCTGTAATGGCGGGAAGAGAGACCCCGATGATCTTCTCAGCTGACCTCACTATCTGCTGCAGGGCCTTGCAATCCGAGATGGTGCAGTTTCTGAACCAGCCAGGTGAGAGTAAGCGTTCGGCACAGACTAGAAGGGCCGAGATGACCTGTTTCCGTGCCGTAATTGTTATATGGTTATATGATGCAGTTGCTCAGGATGCTCTCGATACATCCTCTGTAGAATGTGATGAGGATGGAGGGTGGGAGATGGATTTTTCTCAGCCTTCGTAGAAAGTAGAGACACTGCTGGGCTTTCTTGGCTATGGAGCTGGTGTTGAGGGACCAGGTGAGATTCTCAGCCAGGTGAACACCAAGAAATCTGATGCTCTTAATGATCTCAACGGAAGAGCCATGAATGTTCAGCAGAGAGTGGTTGCTCCTTGCTTTCCGGAAGTCAACAACCATCTCTTTTGTTCACATTCGGAGACAGGTTGTTGGCTCTGCAGCAGCAGTCAGTTGTTGGCTCTGCAGCAGTCAGCAGCAGTCAGTTGTTGGCTCTGCAGCAGTCAGTTAGCTGCTGCACCTCCTCTAAGCTGACTCATCGTTCTTGCTGATGAGACCCACCACAGTCGTGTCATTGGCGAACTTGATGATGTGATTCAAAATGTGTATTGCTGCACAGTCATGGGTCAGCAGAGTAAACAGCAGTGGACAGAATGACAAGGCAATATGTATGTGTGGGGGGGGGGGGTTGTGTATATGTATGTGTGGGTGTGTTTGTGTGCGTGTGTCTGTGTAAGGGTCTGTGTGGAGTGTGTTTACCATGGAAGGCAGCAGGATAAGGTGTGCGGTTTTTCTCAAAAATCAAATTAATTCTGTCTCTCTTTATGAATTTACTGCAGGATGCCGATGGACTGAGCCTACAGAAGGTAATTCACTGAGTGAACTGCTCCAGCTACTCACAGGGGTAAAATAGTCATCTGTTGTAACACCCCAGCGTGAACAGGGGCGACAGAGATCTTAGAGTAGAGCGTACTGAGAGTTTGAGAGTGATTATTCAAGCGATGATTAATTACTGACTGTTACTGGGTCTTGTGGTGAGCACCCGAAAGCTTGTATCTTGTCTCACATGCTTGTCTGCAGAAATCTGCCAAAGCTGGTTATTTGATGGTGGCCCCAATAGATCTGCACATTTAAGGGAGAGGGAGAGGTGACATTCTATTCAACCTGCCAGGTGAATGCTGAGTTGCTTTTCTATCACCAGCCCCAGGAGCCGTAGGTGAGGATGACCTGGCTCTGACCTGCAGTTTCATGGCCTGTGTTCTGTCATCTTGTGTGGAGCCCACAGAGTTTTCACTGATTCCATCTCACCTCCTCTTGTCTTCTGCCCTTCACTTTCATCCAGCAACATCCAGATTCCTGAATCTACCTTTTTATCTTTAAGCCTCAATTCCACATTTAATCAAAACAACACTGTTTGCTGGACAATGATGGGCTGGTTCTTTGTTCCAGTTGTGACACAGGCCTCGTTGTCAGTCTGAGTCCCTTCAGCTGCTGGAATAGGAACCTCAAGCCATGCACCGTGTCCCACTCCTTCACACACTTTCCTATTGCAGCTGAGCAACAATGGGTGAGTTACTAGCCTGGACATCCGAAGCTCTGGTAAGTCAGCTGACTCTCTGTGTGGTAATCAAAAGAGAGTGTGGCTGACTGCCTGCCCAACATCTGTATTCCTTCCCACTGTGAGCTCTTGATGAGTATCCGAGGGGAGGGGGCTGGGAAGGAGGGACAAGCCACAGTATCACTGAAATAAACACATTAGTGAAGTTCTGAGGTTGGATTAAAGCCAGGATAGTCAAAACTAACCAGAGACAACAACATACCAGGAATTAATCTGTGAGGCAATAAACCAGACATTGGAACACTTTGTGCAGTTGTTCTGAACAGTGTGGAAAATTACCAAACGGCAGGTTTGTGTGACCATCAGTAATACTTGGTGTAAACAGGACTGTCTAACCATCAGTAATACTCAGTACAGACAGCTGAACATCAGTAATACTCAGTGTAGACAGGTCTGACTATCAGTAATACTTGGTATAGACAGCCGAACATCAGTGTAGACAGGTCTGACCATCAGTAATACTCAGTGTAGACATAGAAACAGAAAACCTACAACACAATACAGGCCCTTTGGCCCACAATGCTGTGACAGAACATGTACTTACTTAGAAATTACCTAAGGTTACCCATAGCCCTCTATTTTTCTAAGCTCCATGTACCTATCCAGGTGTCTCTTAAAAGACTCTATTGTACCCCCCTCCACCACCATTACCAGCAGCCCATTCCACTCACTCACCACTCTGTGTAGTAAAAAATACTAACTTACCCTGACAACTCCTCTATACCTACTTGCAAGCACCTTAAAACTGTGCCCTTTCATGTTAACCATTTCATCCCTGGGAAAAGCCACTGACTATCCACATGAATAACGCCTCTCATCACCTTATATCAGGTCATCTCTTATCCTCCGCCACTCCAAGGAGAAAAGGCCGAGTTCACTCAACCTATTCTCATAAAGCATGCTCCCCAATCTATGCAACATCCTTGTAAATCTCCTCTGCACCCTTTCTATAGTTTCTGCATCCTTCCTGTAGTGAGGTGACCAGAACGGAGTACAGTACTCTGTTACTACTGGTACAGTACAGTACAGTACTATACAGTACCAGGGTCCTATACAGGCGTAACATTACTTCTCAGTTCTGAAACTCATTCCAATAGTTGATGAAAGCAAATGCACCGTATGCCTTCTTAACCACAGAGCCAACCTGCGCAACAGCTTACTGTGGACCTCAAGATCCCTCTGATCCTCCACACTGCCAAGAGTCTTATCATTAATATTTTGCCATCATTTGACCTCCCAAAATGAACCACTTCACACTTATCTGGGTCAAACTCCATCTGCCACTTCTCAGCCCAGTTTTGCATCCTATTGATGTCTTGTTGTAACCTCTGACAGCTCTCCACACTATCCACAACATCCCCAACATTTGTTTCATCAGCAAATTTGCTAACCCATCCCTCCACTTCCACATCCATGCCATTTATAAAAATCATGAAGAGAAGGGGTCCCAGAACAGAACCCTGAGACACAACACTGGTCAAGGACCTCCATGCAGAATGTGACCTGTCTACAACCACTCTTTGCTTCGTGGGCAAGCCAGTTCTGGATCCACAAATCAATGACTCCTTGGATCCCATGCCTCCTTACTTTCTCAATAAGCCTTGTGTGGGATACCTTGTCAAATGCCTTGCTAAAATCCATATAAAGTAAATCTCTGCCTTCATCAAAGTGTTTAGTCACATCCTCAAAAAATTCAATCAGACTCGTAAGGCATGACCTGCCTTTGACCAAGCCATACGGACTATTCCTTATCATATTATGCCTCTCTAAATGTTCATGAATCCTGCCTCTCAGCATCTTTTCCTTGTCTGACCATCAGGAATGTCAGTGTAGACAGGGCTGACTATCAGTAATATTTGGTGTTGACAGGTCAATCTGACCATCAGTAATACTCGGTGTAGACAGGTCTGACTGACAATCAGTAATATTCAGTATAGACAGGTCTGTCTGACCATCAGTAAAATTCAATATAGACAGGTTTGACTGACCATCAGTAATACTCAATATAGACAGGTCTGTCTGACCATCAGTAATACTCAGTGTAGACAGGTCTGTCTGACCATCAGTAATACTCGGTGTAGACAGGTCTGTCTGATCATCAGTAATATTCAATATAGACAGGTCTGTCTGACCATCAGTATATATTTATTATAGACAGGTCTGTCTGACAATCAGTAATATTCAGTATAGACAGGTCTGACTGATCATCAGTTATATTCAATATAGACAGGTCTGACTGACCATCAGTAATATTCAGTACAGACAGGTCTGACTGACCATCAGTAATATTCAGTACAGACAGGTCTGACTGACCATCAGTAATATTCAGTACAGACAGGTCTGACTGACCATCAGTAATATTCAGTACAGACAGGTCTGACTGACCATCAGTAATATTCAGTACAGACAGGTCTGACTGACCATCAGTAATATTCAGTACAGACAGGTCTGACTGACCATCAGTAATATTCAGTACAGACAGGTCTGACTGACCATCAGTAATATTCAGTACAGACAGGTCTGACTGACAATCAGTAATATTCAGTACAGACAGGTCTGACTGACAATCAGTAATATTCAGTACAGACAGGTCTGACTGATCATCAGTAATATTCAGTACAGACAGGTCTGACTGACAATCAGTAATATTCAGTACAGACAGGTCTGACTGATCATCAGTAATATTCAGTACAGACAGGTCTGACTGACAATCAGTAATATTCAGTACAGACAGGTCTGACTGATCATCAGTAATATTCAGTACAGACAGGTCTGACTGACAATCAGTAATATTCAGTACAGACAGGTCTGACTGATCATCAGTAATATTCAGTACAGACAGGTCTGACTGACAATCAGTAATATTCAGTACAGACAGGTCTGACTGATCATCAGTAATATTCAGTACAGACAGGTCTGACTGACAATCAGTAATATTCAGTACAGACAGGTCTGACTGATCATCAGTAATATTCAGTACAGACAGGTCTGACTGACAATCAGTAATATTCAGTACAGACAGGTCTGACTGACAATCAGTAATATTCAGTACAGACAGGTCTGACTGACCATCAGTAATATTCAGTACAGACAGGTCTGACTGACAATCAGTAATATTCAGTACAGACAGGTCTGACTGATCATCAGTAATATACAGTATGTTTCTTCAGCGGTTTGATTGAGGCACGACTGTGCAAGCATGAGGACATCAGGTAGAAGAGCTTAAAGGAGACAGCGTCATAGAGCGTGCGCTGAGGAGCAGGTGACAGAGTAGAGAGAGAGAGTAGGAGGGTTCTGGCTCAATGGGGCTTTGGCGATTAACACATCAAGGTTGTCTGTGTAGAATAAAGACAGGAAATATGTGTGTGAGGCCAGTGTTCTGTACTGGGTGTCAGATGTGGGAAGTTTGGGAGAATCCAGATAGCCACATCTGCGCCAGGTGTGTCGAACTGCAGCTCCTTAGGGACCGCGTTAGGGAACTGGAGATGCAGCTCGATGACCTTCGTCTGGTAAGGGAGAGCGAGGAGGTGATAGAGAGGAGCTATTGGCAGGTGGTCACACCGTGTCCTCGGGAGACAGATAAGTGGGTAACAGTCAGGAGAGGGAAGGGCAAGATTCAGATGCGAGAGAGTACCCCTGTGGCTGTACCCCTTGACAATAAGTACTCCTGTTTGAGTACTTTGGGGGGGGGGGAACAGCCTACCTGGGGGAAGCAACTCTGCCCACGCCTTTGGCACAGAGTCTGGCCCTGTGGCTCAGAAGGATAGGGAAAGGAAGGGGATGGCAGCCGTGATAGGGGACTCTATCAGAGGGGTCAGCCAGGCAATTCTGTGGATGCTGTAAAGAAACACGGATGGTAGTTTGCCTCCCAAGTGCCAGGATATCCTACAGTGGGAAGGAAAACAGCCAGAGGTTGTGGTACATATTGGTACCAACAACATAGGTAGGAAAAGGGAAGAGGTCCTGAAAAAAGACCACAAGGGGTTAGGAAGGAAGTTGAGAAGCAGGACCACAAAGATAATCTCGGGATTACTGCCTGTGCCACATGACAATGAGTATAGAAATAGATTGAGGTGGAGGATAAGTGTGTGGCTGAGGGATTGGAGCAAGGGGCATGAATGACCTGTAGAAAAAGGACAGGTTGCACTTGAATCCCATGGGGAACAATGTTACGGCAGGGAGGTTTGCAAAGGCTGTTATTGGGAAGAGTATAAACTAGAATTGTTGGGGGTTGGGAACCAAACTGAAGAGATGGAGGAAGAGGCGGTTGGCTCACAAATAGAGAAAGCTTGGAGACAGTGCAAGAGGGAGAATAGGTAGGTGATAGAGAAGGGACATGCTCAGATCAGTGGATTGAGATGTGTCTATTTTAATGCGAGGAGTATTATGAACAAAGCGGATGAGCTTAAAGCGTAGATCAGTACTTGGAGCTATGATGTTGTGGCCTTTACAGAGACTTGGATGGCTCAGGGGCAGAAATGGTTACTTCAAATGCCAGACTTTAGATATTTCAGAAAGTTCAGGGAGGGAGGCAAAAGAGGTGGGGGCATGGCACTGTTGATCAGAGATAGTGCAGAAAAGGAGGACGTCATGGAGGGATTGTCTATGAAGTCACTTGAGTGGAAGTTAGGAACAGGCAGGGGTCAATAATTCTACTGGGTGTTTTTTTATAGACCTCCCAATAGTAGCAAGGACATTGAGGAGCAGATAGGGAGACAGATTCTGGAAAAGTTGTAATAATAACAGAGTTGTTGTGGTGGAAGATTTTAATTTCCCCAATATGATTGGCATCTCCCTCGAGCAAAGGAATTAGATGGGGTGGAGTTTGTTAGGTGTGTTTAGGAAGATTTCTTGACACAATATGCAGATAAGCAAAGAAGAGGAGAGGCTGGGAAATGTACCTAGTCAGGTGTCAGATCTCTCAGTGAGTGAGCATTTTGGAGATAGTGATAACAATTCTATCTCCTCTACCATAGCATTGGAGGAGGGATAGGAACGGACATGTTAGGAAAGTGTTTAATTGGAGTAAGGGGAATGTGAGGCATTCAAGCAGGAACTTAGAACCATAAATTGGGAACAGATGTTCTCGGGGAAATGTACGGAAGAAATGTGGTAAATGCTCAGGGGATATTTGTGTGAAGTTCTGCACAGGTACGTTCCAATGAGATGGAAAGGATGGTCAGGTACAGGAACCGTGGTGGACAAAGGCTGTTGGAAATCTAGTCAAGAAGAAAAGCTTATGAAACATTCAAAAAACTAGGTAACGATAGAGATCTAGAAGATTATAAGGCTAACAGGAAGGAGCTTAAGAATGAAATTAGGAGAGCCAGAAGGGGCCATGGGAAGGCCTTAGCAGACAGGATTAAGGAAAAGCAGTAGATGAAGTGTATATGGGTTTCAGCAAGGCATTTGATAAGGTATCCCATACAAGACTTATTGAGAAATTAAGGAGGCATGGGATCCAAGGGGACATTGCTTTGTGGATCCAGAACTGGTTTGCCCACAGAAGGCTAAGAGTGGTTGTAGACAGGTCATATTCTGTGTGGAGGTCGGTGACCAGTGGTGTGCCTCAGGGATCTGTTCTGGGACCCTTAATCTTGGTGGTATTTATAAATGACCTGGATGAGGAAGTGTAGGGATTGGTTAGTAAGTTTGCTGATGACACAAAGGTTGGAGGTGTTGTGGATAGTGTGGAAGGCTGTCAGAGGTTACAGCGGGACAGTGATAGGATGCAAAACTGGGCTGTGAAGTGGCAGATGGAGTTCAACCCAGATAAGTGTGAGGTGGTTCATTTTGGTAGGTCGAATATGATGGCAGAATATAGTACTAATGGTAAGACTCTTGGCAGTGTGGAAGATCAGAGGGATCTTGGGGTCCAAGTCCATAGGATGCTCAAAGCAGTTGTGCAGTTTGATGCTGTGATTAAGAAGGCTTATGGTGTTTTGGCCTTCATCAACCGTGGGATTGTGTTTAGGAGCCGAGAGGTAATGTTGCAGCAATATAGGACCCTGGTCAGACCCCACTTGGAGTACTATGCTCAGTTCTGATCGCCTCACTACAGGAAGGATGTGGAAAACATAGAAAGGGTGCAGAGGAGATTTATAAGGATGTTGTCTGGATTGGGGAGCATGCCTTATGAGGATAGGTTGAGTGAACTCAGCTTTTTCTCCTTGGAGTGACAGGGATTGAGAGGTGACCTGATAGAGGTGTACAAGATAATGAGAGGCATTGATCATGTGGATAGTCAGAGGCTTTTTCTTAGGGCTGAAATGGCCTGAGGGCATGAGCGGGCACATTTTTTGAGGTGCTTGGAAGTTGGTACAGGGGAGATGTCAGGGGTCAGTTTTTTTACTCAGAGTGGTGAGTGCGTGGAATGGGCTGCCGGCGATGGTGGTGGATACGATAGGGTCTTTTAAGAAATTCCCAGATAGGTACATGGAGCTTAGAAAAATAGAGGCTTAAGGATATCCCTAGGTAATTTCTCAGGTAAGGATATGTTTGGCACAACGTTGTGGGCTGAAGGGCCTGTATTGTGCTCTAGGTTTTCTGTGTTTCAATGGACCAGTCTCACTGACCATCAGTAATACTCGGTGTAGACAGGTCTGGCTATCAGCAATACTCAGTGTAGACAGGTCTGACCATCAGTAATACTCGGTGTAGACAGGTCTGACCATCAGTAATACTCGGTGTAGACAGGTCTGACCATCAGTAATACTCAGTGTAGACAGGTCTGACCATCAGTAATACTCAGTGTAGACAGGTCTGACCATCAGTAATACTCAGTGTAGACAGGTCTGACCATCAGTAATACTCGGTGTAGACAGGTCTGGCCATCAGCAATACTCGGTGTAGACAGGTCTGACCATCAGTAATACTCAGTGTAGACAGGTCTGACCATCAGTAATACTCAGTGTAGACAGGTCTGACCATCAGTAATACTCAGTGTAGACAGGTCTGACCATCAGTAATACTCAGTGTAGACAGGTCTGACCATCAGTAATACTCAGTGTAGACAGGTCTGACCATCAGTAATACTCGGTGTAGACAGATCTGACCATCAGTAATACTCAGTGTAGACAGGTCTGACCATCAGTAATACTCGGTGTAGACAGGTCTGGCTATCAGCAATACTCGGTGTAGACAGGTCTGACCATCAGTAATACTCAGTGTAGACAGGTCTGACCATCAGTAATACTCAGTGTAGACAGGTCTGACCATCAGTAATACTCAGTGTAGACAGGTCTGACCATCAGTAATACTCAGTGTAGACAGGTCTGACCATCAGTAATACTCGGTGTAGACAGGTCTGACCATCAGTAATACTCCGTGTAGACAGGTCTGGCTATCAGTAATACTCAGTGTAGACAGGTCTGACCATCAGTAATACTCAGTGTAGACAGGTCTGACCATCAGTAATACTCAAGAGTAGACAGGTCTGACCATCAGTAATACTCGGTGTAGACAGGTCTGGCTATCAGTAATACTCAGTGTAGACAGGTCTGACCATCAGTAATACTCAGTGTAGACAGGTCTGACCATCAGTAATACTCGGTGTAGACAGGTCTGACCATCAGTAATACTCAGTGTAGACAGGTCTGGCTATCAGTAATACTCAGTGTAGACAGGTCTGGCCATCAGTAATACTCCGTGTAGACAGGTCTGACCATCAGTAATACTCAGTGTAGACAGGTCTGGCTATCAGTAATACTCGGTGTAGACAGGTCTGGCCATCAGTAATACTCAGTGTAGACAGGTCTGGCCATCAGTAATACTCAGTGTAGACAGGTCTGACCATCAGTAATACTCAGTGTAGACAGGTCTGACCATCAGTAATACTCGGTGTAGACAGGTCTGACCATCAGTAATACTCGGTGTAGACAGGTCTGACCATCAGTAATACTCGGTGTAGACAGGTCTGACCATCAGTAATACTCGGTGTAGACAGGTCTGACCATCAGTAATACTCCGTGTAGACAGGTCTGGCTATCAGTAATACTCAGTGTAGACAGGTCTGACCATCAGTAATACTCAGTGTAGACAGGTCTGACCATCAGTAATACTCAAGAGTAGACAGGTCTGACCATCAGTAATACTCGGTGTAGACAGGTCTGGCTATCAGTAATACTCAGTGTAGACAGGTCTGGCTATCAGTAATACTCAGTGTAGACAGGTCTGACCATCAGTAATACTCCGTGTAGACAGGTCTGACCATCAGTAATACTCAGTGTAGACAGGTCTGGCTATCAGTAATACTCGGTGTAGACAGGTCTGGCCATCAGTAATACTCAGTGTAGACAGGTTTGGCTATCAGTAATACTCGGTGTAGACAGGTCTGACCATCAGTAATACTCAGTGTAGACAGGTCTGACCATCAGTAATACTCAGTGTAGACAGGTCTGGCTATCAGCAATACTCAGTGTAGACAGGTCTGGCCATCAGTAATACTCGGTGTAGACAGGTCTGACCATCAGTAATACTCGGTGTAGACAGGTCTGACCATCAGTAATACTCAGTGTAGACAGGTCTGACCATCAGTAATACTCAGTGTAGACAGGTCTGGCTATCAGCAATACTCAGTATAGACAGGTCTGACCATCAGTAATACTCGGTGTAGACAGGTCTGACCATCAGTAATACTCAGTGTAGACAGGTTTGGCTATCAGTAATACTCGGTGTAGACAGGTCTGACCATCAGTAATACTCAGTGTAGACAGGTCTGACCATCAGTAATACTCAGTGTAGACAGGTCTGACCATCAGTAATACTCAGTGTAGACAGGTCTGACCATCAGTAATACTCAGTGTAGACAGGTCTGACCATCAGTAATACTCAGTGTAGACAGGTCTGGCTATCAGCAATACTCAGTATAGACAGGTCTGACCATCAGTAATACTCAGTGTAGACAGGTCTGACCATCAGTAATACTCGGTGTAGACAGGTCTGACCATCAGTAATACTCGGTGTAGACAGGTCTGACCATCAGTAATACTCGGTGTAGACAGGTTTGGCTATCAGTAATACTCAGTGTAGACAGGTCTGGCCATCAGTAATACTCAGTGTAGACAGGTCTGACCATCAGTAATACTCGGTGTAGACAGGTCTGACCATCAGTAATACTCAGTGTAGACAGGTCTGGCTATCAGTAATACTCAGTGTAGACAGGTCTGACCATCAGTAATACTCAGTGTAGACAGGTCTGACCATCAGTAATACTCAGTGTAGACAGGTCTGACCATCAGTAATACTCAAGAGTAGACAGGTCTGTTTGGCTATCAGTAATAAGTGTAGATAGGTCTGTCTGGTCATCAGTAAGGAGTACTCTGTATTGGCTCCCTCATTTTTGGCGTTACATCTTTGACTACTGAAATTTAATTGCCTGCAAAGCACTATGAATTTTGCAAAAGAAATGAAAAATGTTCCTGCATGCTGTAATGTTAGCTGTTATGGCTTTGCTTTCAGCTACCCTTTGTCCTTGTGTTTAATCACCTTCCCTACACCTCCCTTCCTGATGTGCATACTTGCCTGGATTAAACTGTACTTGTCATGCCCTGCTCAGTTTTGCAGATACAGATCATGATTTATTTCAGGCACCCTTCCTCACTATCAACAGCTTTACTGATTCTTCTCTTGTCGGAACGCTTATTAATCAGGCCACCTATGTTCTCATCCATGTTGTTTATGTACATGGCAAACAACAAAATCGTTCTTAAAAACAAAACTTCCTTCTCCTTTCTGATCCTGGACTGTGTGCTCTTCAGCCCTGTTTTTCAGACCTCTGTCTGTTCCGATCAGCCTGGTGTTGTCAGTGCTCTGAGGAAAGTGCAGAGCACTCTCCAGTGCCCTGCTGGACTCATTACAATGTAATTTGGTTGCTTCTCCATCTGGGCAGGTGCCCCTGCCCACCTTCCACCTCACACCTTTTCGCTTCACCATCCAATCTTCACCTGACCCTGTAGGCACAGTAGCATAGTGGCTAGCATAATCACATTGTAGCGGCAATGATCATTGTTGGGGGTTGGATAAGGAGCTTTTACCTTCTCCCCATGATTGCGTGCATTTCACTTAGTGTTTTATTGTACAATCCATATGACAAATAAAGCTAAACTTTGATCTTTGTGGGTAATATGTTCAAAAGCCACTGTTAAAGTCATTCACTTTCCCGCCAGCAAGGGGGTAGGTGTGAACTAACTCATAAGTTGCCCCATTGACTTTGGTTGAGCCCAGAATCTGCTCTCGGGGACTAGTGAAAGGGTTTGAGACTAGTGACAAGGGAAATATTTTGATATTTTCAGAGATTTATGTTTACACATTTTCCTTTTATATATTTCTCCCCAGGGTGAAGGCTGCATTGAGGTAAGCATCTACCATACCAAATCTCCTGTATTCATGTCCTGAATTCTACTTTGAAAGACTTTAAATCAAATGGTTCAGATAATATTAGGCCAAAATATGATCTGAATGGACCAAACCTTTTCCACTCACTCCATTGTGCAGTGTAGAATCCCAAAGGATTATACTCCTTCCTATTCATTCCAATTTACAGAATCCCAAAGGATTATACTCCTTCCTATTCATTCCAATTTACAGAATCCCAAAGAATTATACTCCTTCCTATTCATTCCAATTTACAGAATTCCAAATAACCAAGATCATCCCATTAACTTCCATGTAAAAGACCCCCATTAGAAGGGTTTCATGTGTTCTCTGAGGGAGAGGACTTCCTCAGGGGAATGGTTTGCTACTGTAAAGGAATCCAGGTCCATGCTGGGTGTATGCACAGGAGCAGTGACTCCTCCTAACTGTGGAGGATGGCAAAAAGAGTTTTATGTACGAGCTGGAGTTTGGTTTATTCTTCTGTCTGTAGAGCAGCTCTGGGTCTCCCTCTCCCCATTGACTATTTTCCTCATGTCATTTACTCTGGCTAGGGTCTTGTTGTTACCTTATTCTGAAAGCCAACTGTCACGAAGTTTAATTACCTTCCTTTTCTTCCAGTGTCCCAAAGGCCAGAAAGGAGAGAAAGGAGATCCGGTGAGTATTAACCTTTTCAACCATTAACAATATTGAGTCTCTGAATCTACAGTCAAAGTTGAGTTTATTACCATCTGCACAAATACATGTGTGCACAGGTGCGAAGACAAACTTACAAGCCTTACAGGCACACCGCGTCATAAAAGAAACATTCACAAGCAGAACATAAATTATGTAGTTTTTTGCAGAAAAGAACGCAATTAGAACAAGAAAGCCCATTTTAGTGGAAAGTGGTCAAACTGGTCATAGTGTTGCTGATCTGTAGTGATTAGGGCTGTGCAGGATGGTTCAAGAACCAAATGGTTGAAGGGCATTAGCTATACCTGAACTTGGTATTGCAGCACTTCTGGCTTCGGGACCTCTTGCCAGATGGCAGCTGGAAGAAGATGGTGTAGGGATCCTTGATGACAGTTCACACAAAATGCTGGTGGAACGCAGCAGGCCAGGCAGCATCAATAAGGAGAAGCACTGTCGATGCTTCGGGCCGAGACCCTTCGTCAGGACTAACTGAAAGGAAAGATAGTAAGAGATTTGAAAGTAGTGGGTGGAGAGGGAAATGCGAAAAGTTAGGAGAAGACTGGAGGGGGTGGGATGAAGCTAAGAGCTAGAAAGGTGATTGGCGAAAGTGATACAGAGCTGTGGAGGGGAAAGGATCATGGGACGGGAGACCTCAGGAGAAAGAAGTGGGGGGGAAGTACCAAAGGGAGATGGAGAACAGGCAAACAACTAAATATGTCAGGGATGGAGTAAGAAGAGGAGGAGGGGCATTAACGGAAGTTAGGGAAGTCAATGTTCATGCCATCAGGTTGGAGGCTACCCAGCCGGTATATAAGGTGTTGTTCCTCCAACCCGAATTTGGATTAATTTTGACAGTAGAGGACAGTGTTCCACCAGCATTTTGTGTGTGTTGTTGTTTGAATTTCCAGCATCTGCAGATTTCCTCGTGTTTGATGACAATTTTTGCCTTCTCAAAAATAGCACCTCCTGTAGATACTGATGATTGTGGTCAGGGATGAATGTATGATATATTGGCCAGAGTCCTTTATCTTATTTCATCCCACAACTGATCACAAGACCATCCCATTAACTTCCATGTAAAAGATCCCCATTAGAAGGGTTTCTCTGAGGGAGAGGACTTCCTGATTACTGTTCATCTTACCCTTCACATCAGTGCTGTTGATCACCTCCCCCCTCACATATCCAGTTCTAGTGCCAGCAGGCAGGCGGCTCATCTGGCTGGTTGTGTGTGCATTGTTGAGTGCTCTAACCTGAAGGAGTCTGGGCTCTACATTGATCAGCTTGACCAGGGCACTGATCCCTGGAAGAGTGAATTTCAAAGATAAAACACTTGACGAATTGTCCCTTTCCCATGTAAACTGCCTGATTAAGCTGCATATTTCACACTTATTGTACTTAGTAATAATAGAACATTAGGCGTCAAACAGTAGAGCTTATTACGGGCTGCAAGGTAATGTAATTGGTGGAAACGCACATAATTCACAGCTATCGATATTGAGTTGGGGTTCCCTTTACATGATGATGTAATTATGTAAAGTACTTTTACCGTGCTTTGTGTTCAGGTTTTAGAGTACAATAAATGTGTTGCTACATTGTTTCTTAAACATAATATGCCTCTGCTGTTTTTATTTTCAAAAACCTATATTGGTGACCCTGATGCTCTAGGATGATTCCAGAGTTATTGAACACTTTGGATAACACAGTCGCTTTGAAGTTGCTGGAGTTTTGGGAACAAATTGCCATCGCTTAGTTTGTACAATTTGAGGCCCAATTTAGCTGCAGAAAATCTTGGCCAACAACACCCAAGTATTTCTTTGTGGTAGTGTCGCTCAGTAACTCTGCGGCTGCAAGAGCGGTGAGTTTCCTAGAACACCTGCCTGAACACAATAAGTACCGATCAGCAAAAACTCACCTTTTACAGCGCCAAACAGTTGCCCTCTTCACCCGGCCTTGGCAATGGTAAGCTTTCAAAGCTAATGGATCTCGCACTCTGTCTCCTGAGAAATCACCATTCTTGTTTTATTTTTTAAAGAACTCTTCATGCAGTGAATACCTGATTTAAGTTCACATAGCACCGACGAAGGACTATAGGGAACTTGCTAGAATGCCTGATAGTCTACACTCAGGTAGGCAGCAATGCATCATTCCTCCTCCTTTCCCTACCTCAATAAGCCTGGTCAGGAAGGCCCCAAAATAAGGACGCCTGTGGTTGCGAAATAGATGACGTCAGGCCTGTACTTTTACCACATTCACTTTGGTCGGAACGCTAGATGTAGCAACTGCCTTGCAGCTTCAATAGTGCTAGCACATCAAGACCTTACAAGTCTTTGAACAATGTGTGTTCCAGCTGCCGGGGTCACCTGCTGTTTATTACGGATACCCTTTCAGGGTGATGTTTCCTGTGTGACATGGTTTCTCAAGTGAATGTACTGCCAGCATTGCCTGTGGTTGAGAAGGCAAAGAATGATGAAACTTCGCTGGAGGCCACCAACAGCAGCAGGATCCAGATTTATGGGATACGATGGGTGACGTTCTACTTCAGTGGGCAACGTTACACATGGGACTTTGTCCTGGCTAAAGTGGCTAGACCTCTGCTCAGTACAGATTTCCTGTGCCCAAGAATTATTAGTTGATCTTAAGAATTGCAGGCTTGTTGACAAGGATTTTGGGCTGTTCGCCCAGTAATGCCCACAACAATTCTGTCAAGCGCAAGCACCTCTGCATTTGAGTTCAGTTGACTGCTTGGTGAATTCCCAAATCTCACCAAGCCCACATTCTCCACTACAGTAACAAAACACATTTTTCTAACTGGCCTTCACACATAGTCTGGAACTAGAAAAGTTGGCAACTGTAAAGGCTGAGTTTGCCAACATGGAAAAACTTGGCATTGTGCACCAGTTGAATAGGCCCTGGGCTTCACCCGTCCACATAGTCCTTGCGTCCGATGCTGCTATGTGGTGATTACCAATGCCTTAACGACGCCACAGCCCCTGATTGTTACCCGGTCCCACACATCCAAAGCTTTTCTGCATGTTTGGCCAGAAAGTTAATTTTTTCTAGTCACTCTAGTTAGGGACTACCATCAGGTCCCTGTGTGCTCAGAGGACATTCTCAAAACGGCTGTGACAACCCCATTTGTCCATGCTTCCTTACTTTCTCAATAAGTCTTGCATTGGGTGCCTTATCAAATGCCTTGCAGAAATCCATATACACTACATCAACTGTTCTTCCTTCATCAATGTGTTTAGTCACATCCTCAAAAAAGTCAATCAGGCTTGTAAGGCATGACCTGCCCTTGACAAAGCCATGCTGACTATTCCTAATCAAATTATACCTCTCCAAATGTTTATAAATCCTGCCTCTCAAGATCTTCTCCATCAACTTACCAACTACTTAAGTAAGACTCACTGGTCTGTAATTTCCTGGGCTATCGCTACTCCCTTTCTGGAATAAGGGAACAACATCTGCGAACGTCCATACCTCCGGAACATCTCCCTTCCGCTTTGATGATGCAAAGATCATCGCCAGAGGCTCAGCAATCTCCTCCCTCGCCTCCCACAGTAGTCTGGGGTACATCTCATCTGGTCCCAATGACTTATCCAACTTGATGCTCTCCAAAAGCTCCAGCACGTCCTCTTTCTTAATATCTACATGCTCAAGCTTTTCAGTCCACTGCAAGTCATCACTGCAGTCACAAAATCCTTTTCTGTAGTGAATACTGAATTAATGTATTTATTAAGTATCTATGCTATTTTCTCATGTTTCATACACACTTTACCCACTGTCACACTTGATAGGTCCTATTCTTTCACATCTTATCCTCGTGCTCTTCACATACTTGTAGAATGCCTTGGGGTTTTTCTTAATCCTGCCCACCAAGGCCTTCTCATGGCCCCTTCTGGCTCTCCTGAGTTCCTTCTTGAGATCCTTCCTGTTAGGCTTATGATCTTCTAGATCTCCAACATTACCTAGCTCTGAACCTTTTGAAAGCTTTTTTTTCTTCTTGACTAGATTTACTACAGCCTTTGTACACCACAGTTCCTATACCCTACCATAACTTCCCTGTCTCGTTGGAATGTACCTATACAGATCTCCACACAAATATCCCTTGAATATCTGCCACATTTCTTCCATACCTTTCCCTGAGAACATCTGTTTCCAGTTTAAGCTTCCAAGTTCCTGCCTGATAGCCCCATAATTCCCCTTACTCCAGTTAAACACTTTTCTAACTTGTCTGTTCCTTTCTCTCTCCAATGCTGTTGCAAAGGAGATAGAATTATGATCACAATCTCCAAAATGCTCTCCCACTGAGAGATCTGACACCTGACCAATTTCATTTCCCAATACCACATAAGTACAGTCTCTCCTCTTGAAGGCTTATCTACATATTGTGAAGAAACATTCTTGAATATGCCTAACTCCACCCCATCTGAACCCCATGCTCTAGGGAGATGCCAATCGATATTTGGGAAATTAAAATCTCCCACCCGACGACTCTGTTATTATCAAACACGAGGAAATCTGCAGATGCTGGAAATTCAAGCAACCCACACAAAATGCTGGTGGAACACAGCAGGCCAGGCAGCATCTATAAGGAGAAGCACTGTCGTCATTTCGTGCCGAGACCCTTCATCAGGACTCTTATTATTACACCTTTCCAGGATCTGTTTCCCTATCTGCTCCTCAATATCCCTGTTACTGCTGGGTGGCCTATAAAACACACCCACAATGACTCTGTAGACAATCCCTCCATGACATCCACCTTTTCTGCAGCTGTGACACTATCTCTGATCAATTGTGCTGCGCCCCCACCTCTTTTGCCTCCCTCCCTGTCCTTTCTGAAACATCTAAAACCCGGCACTTGAAGTAACCAATCCTGTCCCTGAGCCATCCAAGTCTGTAATGGACACCACATCATAGGTCCAAGTACTGATCCAAGCTCTAACCTCATCCACTTTGTTAACAATACCCCTTGAGTTAAAATAGACACATCTCAAACCTTCAGTCTGAGTGTATCCCTTCTCTGTCACTTGCCTATCCTCCTTCAGACATTGTCCCCAAGCTCCCCTATTTGTGAACCAACCACCTCTTCCCCAGACTCTTCAGTTGGGTTCCCAACCCCCAGCAATTCCAGATTAAACTTTCCTCAGTATCTTAGCAAACCTCCCTGCCAGGATCTTGGACCCCTGGGATTCAAGTGCAACCCGTCCTTTTTGACACATGCCCTAAAAGAGGTCCCAATGATCTTTCCTTGCCCCTTGACCCAACCCCTCAGCCACCCATTTCTCCTCCACCTCATTCTATTCCTATATTCACTGTCAGGTGGCACAGGCAGTAATCCTGTGATTACTACCTTTGCAGTCCTGCTTCTCATCTTCCTTCCTAAATCCCAGTCGTCTGTTTTCAGGACCTCTTCCCTTTTCCTAGCTCTGTCATTTGTACCAATATGTATCACGACCTCTGGCTGTTCTCCTTCCCACTGCAGGATATCCTGGGCGCGATCCGAAACATCCCGGACCCTGGCACCTGGAAGGCAAACTACCATCCACGGTTCTTTCCTGCGTCCACAGAATCGCCTTTCTGACCCCCAAACTATAGAGTCCCCTATCACTTCTGCCTTCCTCTTCCTTTCCCTACACTTCTGAGTGACAGGGATGGACTCTGCACCAGAGGCATGGCCACTGTTGCTTCCCCCAGGTAGGCTGTCCCCCCACCAACAGTACTCAAACAGGGGTACTTATTATTCAGGAGTACATATTGAATTAATTTTCAAACAGGAGTACATATTGATTGAACTACATTGAGGACAAGGCAATTTATGCATTGAATCACTGCTGAATGTATCAGGCATCATACATACATGCCTTCCAATCCCATGCATCAAATAAATGCCCTCCCATCTTTGCACTACGAGGCTTGACAGACTCTTATATCCCTGTTAGAACCATAGAACATTACAGCACAGAAACAGGCCTTTTGGCCCTTCTTGGCTGTGCTGAACCATTTTGTTGCCTAGTCCCACTGACCTGAACCTGGACTGTATCCCTCCATACACCTCTCATCCGTGTACCTGTCCAAGTTTTTCTTAAATGTTAAAAGTGAGCCCGTATTTACCACTTCATCTGGCTGCTCATTCCACACCCCCACCACTCTCTGTGAAGAAGCCCCCTCTAATGTTCCCTTTAAAATTTTCTCCCTTCACCCATAACCTATGTCCTCCGGGTTTTTTTCTCCCCTAGCCTCAGTGTAAAAAATCTGCTTGCATTCATTCGATCTATGTCCATCATAATTTTATATACCTCTATCAAATCTCCCCTCATTCTTCTATGCTCCAGGGAATAAAGTCCTAATCTATTCAACTTTTCTCTGTAACTCAGTTTCTCAAGTCCCAGCAACATCTTTGTAAACCTTCTCTGCACTCTTTCAACCTTATTAATATCCTTCCTGTAATTTGGTGACCAAAACTGCACACAATACTCCAAGTTCGGCCTCACCAATGCCTTATACAGTCTCATCACAACATTCCAAATTTATACTCAATACTTTGATTTATAAAGGCCAATGTACCAAAAGCTCTCTTTACGACCCTATCTTGCTGCGATGCCACTTTTTGGGAATTTTGTATCTTGTATCTGTATTTTGTATCTCTCTTTTGGAAGAGGACAGCGAGGCTTGAGAGGAAGTGCGGCGGCGGCCATTTTCAAATTGTCCAATTGCTTCTCAGATCGGAGTTCTGAGAGGCGGGACTGCGCAGGCGCGTGAAGGAGGCCCGGGAAGGAGGGAAGATATATAAAGGAGATACTGAGTGAGGTAGTTCTCTTTTGGAAGAGGACAGCGAGGCTTGAGAGGAAGTGCGGCGGCGGCCATTTTCAAATTGTCCAATTGCTTCTCAGATCGGAGTTCTGAGAGGCGTGACTGCGTAGGCGCGTGAAGGAGGCCCGGGAAGGAGGGAAGATATATAAAGAACGCCGCCTTAAGAAGCGGGCAGCGGAGTGAGCCGGGCGCAGAGTGTAGGGCTTGGGCTCAGAGGGCTTAGGCGGAAGAGGGCACAGTAGGCTTATCTTTTAGTTCTTGTATTTTCAGTTATTTGGGAAGTATGAGTGTGAGGGCAGCTTGTTGTTCTCGGTGTCGGATGTGGGAGATCCTGGAGTCTCCGAGCCTCCCGGACGTCCACATCTGCGCCAGGTGCGCCGAACTGCAGCTCCTGAGGGACCGAGTTAGGGAACTGGAGCTGCAGCTCGATGACCTTCGCCTGGTCAGGGAGAGTGAGGAGGTGATAGAGAGGAGTTACAGGCAGGTGGTCACTCCGGGACCACGGGAGGCAGATAGGTGGGTTACAGTCAGGAAGGGGAAGAGGCAGGTACTAAAGTGTACCCCAGTGGCTGTACCCCTTGACAATAAGTACTCATGTTTGAGTACTGTTGGGGGGGACAGCCTACCCAGTGGGAGTGACAGTGGCCGAGCCTCCGGCACAGAGGACGGCCCTGTAGCTCAGAAGGGTAGGGTTAGAAGAAAGAGGTCCATAGTAATAGGGGACTCAATAGTCAGGGGCTCAGACAGGCCCTGTCTTCTGTGGAGGTGACCGGGAGTCCCGGATGGTAATTTGCCTCCCTGGTGCCAGGGTTCGGGACGTTTCTGATCGCGTCCAAGATATCCTGAAGTGGGAGGGTGAAGAGCCAGAGGTCGTGGTACATGTAGGTGCCAATGACATAGGAAGGAAAGGGGAAGAGGTCCTGAAACGAGAGTATAGGGAGTTAGGAAGGCAGTTAAGAAGAAGGACCGCAAAGGTAGTAATCTCGGGATTACTGCCTGTGCCACGCGACAGTGAGAGTAGGAATAGAATTAGGTGGAGGATGAATGCGTGGCTGTGGGATTGGAGCAGGGGGCAGGGATTCAAGTTTCTGGATCATTGGGACCTCTTCTGGGGCAGGAGTGACCTGATCAAGAAGGACAGGTTACACTTGAATCGTGGGTGGACCAATATCCTAGCGGGGAGGTTTGCTAGGGCTACAGGGCGGACTTTAAACTAGTAAGATGGGGGGGCGGGAGACTATGGGAGAGGAGGTTAGTTCACCAGTGGAGCAAGTAAATAGACAGTGTGTGAGGGAGGAAAGGCAGGTGATGGAGAAGGGATGCGCTCAGCCCGAAGATGTAGGGGAGAAGAAAGAAAAGGATAATAAATTTGAATACATTGTTAGGGATGGAAAGAGAGGAGGAGATGGAGAGTATCTTAAATGTATCTATTTTAATGCTAGGAGCATTGTAAGAAAGGTGGATGAGCTTAAAGCATGGAATTGATACCTGGAATTATGATGTTGTAGCTATTAGTGAAACATGGTTGCAGGAAGGGTGTGATTGGCAACTAAATATTCCTGGATTTAGTTGCTTCAGGTGTGATAGAGTAGGAGGGGCCAGAGGAGGAGGTGTTGCATTGCTTGTCCGAGAAAATCTTATGGCGGTGCTTTGGAAGGATAGATTAGAGAGCTCCTCTAGGGAGGCCATTTGGGTGGAATTGAAGAATGGGAAAGGTGCAGTAACACTGATAGGAGTGTATTATAGGCCACCTAATGGGGCGCGTGAGTTGGAAGAGCAAATGTGTAAGGAAATAGCAGATATTTGTAGTAAACACAAGGTGGTGATTGTGGGAGATTTTAATTTTCCACAGGTAGACTGGGAAGCTCATTCTGTAAAAGGGCTGGATGGTTTAGAGTTTGTGAAATGTGTGCGGGATAGTTTTTTGCAACAATACATAGAAGTACCGACTAGAGATGGGGCAGTGTTGGATCTCCTGTTAGGGAATGCGATAGGTCAGCTGACAGATGTATGTGTTGGGGAGCACTTCGGGTCCAGTGATCACAATAGCATTAGCTTCAATATAATTATGGAGAAGGACAGGACTGGACCGAGAGTTGAGATTTTTGATTGGAGAAAGGCTAACTTTGAGGGGAAGCGAAGGGATTTAGAGAGAGTGGATTGGGTCAAGTTGTTTTATGGGAAGGATGTAATAGAGAAATGGAGGTCATTTAAGGGTGAAATTATGAGGCTACAGAATCTTTATGTTCCTGTTAGGGTGAAAGGAAAGATTAAAGGTTTGAGAGCACCATGGTTTTCAAGGGATATTAGAAATTTGGTTCAGAAAAAGAGGGATGTCTACAATAGATATAGGCAGCATGGAGTAAAGGAATTGCTCGAGGAATATAAAGAATGTAAAAGGAATCTTAAGAAAGAGATTAGAAAAGCTATAAGAAGATATGAGGTTGGTTTGGCAAATAAGGTGAAAGTAAATCTGAAAGGTTTCTACAGTTATATTAAAAGCAAGAGGATAGTGAGGGATAAAATTGGCCCCTTAGAGAATCAGAGTGGTCAGCTATGTGTGGAACCGAAGGAGATGGGAGAGATTTTGAATGATTTCTTCTCTTCGGTATTCACTAAGGAGAAGGATATTGAATTGTCTAAGGTGTGGGAAACAAATAAGGAAGTTATGGAACCTATGACAATTAAAGAGGTGGAGGTACTGGCGCTTTTAAGAAATTTAAAAGTGGATAAATCTCCGGGTCCTGACAGGATATTCCCCAGGACCTTGAGGGAAGTTTGTGTAGAAATAGCAGGAGCTCTGACGGAGATCTCTAATATGTCATTAGAAACGGGGATTGTGCCGGAGGATTGGCGTATTGCTCATGTGGTTCCATTGTTTAAAAAGGGTTCTAGAAGGAAGCCTAGCAATTGTAGACCTGTCAGTTTGACATCAGTGGTGGGTAAATTAATGGAAAGTATTCTTGGAGATAGTATTTATAATTATCTGGATAGACGGGATCTGATTAGAAGTAGCCAGCATGGATTTGTGCGTGGAAGGTCATGTTTGACAAACCTTATTGAATTTTTTGAAGAAGTTACGAGGAATGTTGACGAGGGTAAGGCAGTGGATGTAGTCTATATGGACTTCAGCAAAGCCTTTGACAAAGTTCCACATGGAAGGTTAGTTAAGAAGGTTCAGTCATTGGGTATTAATGCTGGAGTAATAAAATGGATTCAACAGTGGCTAGATGGGAGATGCCAGAGAGTAGTGGTGGATAATTGTTTATCGGGATGGAGGCCGGTGACTAGCGGGGTGCCTCAGGGATCTGTTTTGGGCCCAATGTTGTTTGTAATATACATAAATGATCTGGATGATGGGGTGGTAAATTGGATTAGTAAGTATGCCGATGATACTAAGGTAGGAGGTGTTGTGGATAATGAGGTGGATTTTCAAAGCTTGCAGGGAGATTTATGCCGGTTAGAAGAATGGGCTGAACGTTGGCAGATGGAGTTTAATGCTGAGAAGTGTGAGGTTCTACATTTTGGCAGGAATAATCCAAATAGAACATACAGAGTAAATGGTAGGGCATTGAGGAATGCAGAGGTACAGAGAGATCTAGGAATAACTGTGCATAGTTCCCTGAAAGTGGAGTCTCATGTAGATAGGGTGGTGAAGAGGGCTTTTGGAACGCTGGCCTTTATAAATCAAAGCATTGAGTACAGAAGTTGGGATGTAATGCTAAAGTTGTACAAGGCATTGGTAAGGCCAAATTTGGAATATTGTGTGCAGTTCTGGTCACCGAATTATAGGAAAGATATCAATAAGTTAGAGAGAGTGCAGAGACGATTTACTAGGATGTTACCTGGGTTTCAGCAATTAAGTTACAGAGAAAGGTTGAACAAGTTAGGTATCTATTCATTGGAGCGTAGAAGGTTGAGGGGGGATTTGATCGAGGTATTTAAAATTTTGAGAGGGATAGATAGAGTTGACGTGAACAGGCTGTTTCCATTGAGAGTAGGGGAGATTCAAACTAGAGGACATGATTTGAGAGTTAGGGGGCAGAAGTTTAAGGGAAACACGAGGGGGTATTTCTTTACTCAGAGAGTGATAGCTGTGTGGAATGAGCTTCCTGTAGAAGTAGTAGAGGCCAGTTCAGTTGTGTCATTTAAGGTAAAATTGGATAGGTATATGGACAGGAAAGGAGTGGAGGATTATGGGCTGAGTGCGGGTAGGTGGGACTAGGTGAGATTAAGGGTTCGGCACGGACTAGGAGGGCCAAGATGGCCTGTTTCCGTGCTGTGATTGTTATATGGTTATATGGTTATTATTCCCAGATCCCTCTGTTCTACTGCACTCCTCAGTGTCCTACCATTTACTTTGTATGTTCTTACCTTGGTTTGTCCTTCCAAAGTGCAATACCTCACACTTGTCTATATTAAACTCCATCTGCCATTTCTCAGCCCATTTTCCAACTGGCCCAAATCCCTCTGCAAGCTTTGAAAACCTTCCTCACTGTCCACTACCCAGTACCCCTCCAATCTTTGTATCATCAGCAAATTTGCTGATCCATTTTACCACATTATCATCCAGATCATTGATATAGATGACAAATAACGATGGACCCAGCACTGATCCCTGCGACACACCACTAGTCACAGGCCTCCACTCAGAGAAGCAATCCTCCACAACCACTCTCTGGCTACTCTCTGGCTGAAAACTCTGGGAAAGTTTTAAGGAACAGCAGATCTTAACTAAACAAGCAATATAGAGAGAAAAAATCAGGTATGAGCTCAGTCTAGCTAGGAATATAAAAGGGGATAGCAAAAGCTTTTTTAGCTATGTGAAGAGAAAGAAGATAGTTAAGAACAATGTTGGCCCCTTGAAGAATTAATTGGGAGAAATTGTTATGGGAAACAGGGAAATGGCAACAGAATTTAATGCGTGCTTTAGATCTGTCTTCACCAGGGAGGACACAAGCAATCTCCCAGATGTATGGATGGGCCAGGGTCATAAGATATCAGAGGAATTGAGACAGATTGACATTAGGAAAGAAACTGTGATGAGTAGACTGGTAGGACTGAAGGCTAATAAATCCCCGGGTCCAGATGGTCTGCATCCGAGGGTTCTAAAAGAGGTGGCTCAGGAAATTGCGGATGCATTGGTAATCATTTTCCAATGTTACTTAGATTCGGGATCAATTCCTGAAGATTGGAGAGTGGCTAATGTTATCCCACTTTTCAAGAAGGGAGGGAAGGAGAAAACGGAGAACTATCGCCCTGTTAGCCTAACGTCAGTCGTGGGGAAGATGCTTGAGTCCATTATTAAGGACGAAATAGTGGCACATCTTGATGGCAGAAATAGGATTAGGCCGAGCCAGCATGGATTTACCAAGGGCAAATCATGCTTGACTAATCTGTTGGAGTTTTTTGAGGGTGTAACAAGGATGTTAGACAAGGGTAAGCCAGTGGATGTTGTGTACCTAGATTTTCAGAAGGCATTCGATAAGGTGCCACATAGGAGATTGGTGAGTAAAATCAGAGCTCATGGCGTTGGGGGCAGGGTTTCAACATGGATAGAAAACTGGTTGGCAGATAGAAAGCAAAGGGTAGCAGTGAATGGGTGTTTCTCGGAGGTGACTAGTGGGGTACCACAGGGCTCTGTATTGGGTCCACAGCTCTTTACGATTTATGTCAACGATTTAGATGAGGGCATTGAAAACTATATCAGCAAGTTTGCTGATGATACTAAACTGGGTGGCAGTGTGACATGCGAAGAGGACGTTAGGAGAATACAGGGAGACTTGGATAGGCTGAGTGAGTGGGCAGATACTTGGCAGATGTCATTCAATGTGAATAAATGTGAAGTTATCCACTTTGGAAGCAGGAACAAGAGGGCAGAGTATTGTCTGAATGGTGTAGAGTTAGGTAAGGGAGAAATGCAAAGAGACCTAGGAGTCCTAGTTCACCAGTCAATGAAGGTGAATGAGCAAGTGCAACAGGCAGTGAAGAGGGCAAATGGAATGTTGGCCTTTATTACAAGGGGAATTGAGTACAAGAGCAAGGATGTCCTTTTGCATTTGTACAGGGCCCTGGTGAGACCACACCTGGAATATTGTGTACAGTTTTGGTCTCCAGGTTTAAGGAAGGACATTCTGGCAATTGAGGAAGTGCAGCGTAGATTCACTAGGTTGATTCCTGGGATGGCAGGGCTGTCTTACGCAGAGAGATTGGAGAGATTGGGCTTGTACACACTGGAATTGAGGAGATTGAGAGGGGATCTGAAACGTTTAAGATAATTAAAGGATTTGATAGGATTGAGGCAGGAAATATGTTCCAGATGTTGGGAGAGTCCAGTACCAGAGGGCATGGATTGAGAATAAGAGGACAGTTATTTAAAACAGAGTTGAGGAAGAGCTTCTTCTCCCAGAGAGTTGTGGAGGTGTGGAATGCACTGCCTCGGAAGACGGTGGAGGCCAATTCTCTGGATGCTTTCACGAAGGAGCTAGATAGATATCTGATGGATAGGGGAATCAAGGGATATGGGGACAAGGCAGGGACTGGGTATTGATAGTGAATGATCAGCCATGATCTCAGAATGGCGGTGCAGACTCGAGGGGCCGAATGGTCTACTTCTGCACCTATTGTCTATTGGCTTCTCCCATTGAGCCAATATCTAATCCAATTTACTACCTCACCATGTATACCTAGTGACTGAATCTTCCTAACTAACCTCCCATGCGGGACCTTCTCAAAGGCCTTACTGAAGACCATGTAGACAACATCCACTGCCTTCACTTCATCCACTTTCCTGGTAACCTCCTTGAAAATCTTTAATAGATTGGTCAAACATGACCTACCACACACAAAGCCATGTTTATTCTCCCTAATAATTCCCTGTCCATTCAAATACTTGTAGATCCTATCTCTTGGTACTCCTTCCTATAATTTACCCACTACAGACGTCAAACTTACTGGCCTATAATTTCCTGGTTACTTTTAGAGCCTTTTTTAAACAATGGAACAACATGAGCTATTCTCCAATCCTCCGCCACCTCACCCGTAGATACTGACATTTTAAATATATCTGCCAGGGCCCCTGCAATTTCAACACTAGTCTCCTTCAATGTCCGAGGGAATATCTTCTCAGCTCCTGGGGATTTATCTACTCTGATTTGCCTTGAGATAGCAAGCACCTCCTCCTCTTCAATCTGTATAGGTTCCATGACTCCGTGACCTCACTACTTGTTTCCTTAATTCCATTGACTCCATGCTAGCTTCCTTAGTAAATACAGACGCAAAAAAAAACATTTAGGATCTCCCCCATTTCTTTTGGTTCCATACATAGCCGACCATTCTGATCTTCAAGGGGACCCCAATTCTATTCATTACTATTCTTTTGCATCTGTTGATGCACATTGACCCATTTTTGTCAGAGTGTGAATTCAACCCTTGTGGGGTACAGTGTGCTGCAAGCAGATAATCAATTTTTCCAACCTGCTTGGAGTATCTTGTTAACTAACTGGCTCTTGGTCCTGTCAGAAATGAGTTTTTAGAGTGCAGATGGTCACTGTATTGAAGATTTAAATAGGAGGGATGTTGGACTCAGGATCTAGCATCGAAAGCAAATGCAGTGTTGGTCAGTAAAGGTATAGAACCAGGAGTGTGAGGTCCTGTCTGCTGAAGGGCAGACAGCAATGTAGGTGGCTGTGGTGCCTAAGTTTGAGAGGGAGAGCAGTTATACAGTCTAAGCCTGTGTGAGGTACACCTGTGGCCATGTGCTGATGAAGTAGTTGTGAAATTGAATGCTGCCTGGGCTCTGGTGATCTTTCTGCACTGCCACACACACAAAATGCTGGATGAACTCAGCAGTCCATGAACATCTGTGGAAACGTGTAAACAGTCAGCATCTCATATTTGCTGCACTGTGCGTTCATCCTGTGGACAGGCAGTCTGCTGTGCTGAGCTTCGCACCTCAGCACTAGGAACGGGAACCCCCACACTTCATGGGCTCAACAGGCTGGAGCCTGTTAACTGCAGCAGGAGGTGGGCCACAGACTTGCATAATTCACCTACTAATGAGGGTATTGTGGTAACCTATGTATACCTGCCTGGTCATGCCCCTCTGCTGACTGCTCCTGTGGCTCCTCCCACAGACCCCTGTATAAAGGCGACAAGTGTGTGTTCAGAACCACCCATCTTGCAATCCTTGGGTATGTCATGGAGGACGGAGTCATTGGCCCTGACCCCGACCGTATGCGCCCCTGTTGGAACTCCCTCTTCCCACCACCCTCAGAGCCCTCAGACGGTGCCTGGGTTTCTTTTCCTATTACGCCCAATGAGTCCCTCACTACGCAGACAAGGCCTGCCCCCGGTCAAGTCCACCACATTTTCCCTCTCAGCCAAGGCCCACACAGCCTTCAGCCGCATTAAAGGGGACATTGCCAAAGCAACGGTGCATGTGGTGGACGAGACCATTCCCTTCCAGATAGAGAGTGACGCCTCTGACTTCACGCTGGCTGCTACCCTCAATCAGGCAGGACGGCCGGTAGCATTCTTCTCTCGTACCCTTCAGGGCCCTGAAATTCGGCACTCCGCGCTGGAGAAAGAAGCCCAGGCCATTGTGAAAGCTATTAGGCACTGGAGGCACTATCTCGCCGGCAAAAGGTTCACCTTGCTGACCAATCAGCGCTCAGTCACGTTCATGGTTAGCAACTAACAGCGGGGCAAAATCATAAATGATAAAATTTTGAGGTGGAGAATCGAACTCTCCACCTACAACTATGACATCCTGTACCGGCCTGGAAGGCTCAATGAGCCCCCTGATGCCCTATCCCGGGGAACGTGCCAGCGCGTAGCTCGACCGGCTTTACGCCCTACACGCAGATCTTTGCCACCCGGGAGTCACCCGGCTTTTCCACTTCGTGAAAGCCCGGAACCTGCCTTACTCCCGCGAGGAGATCAGGATGATGACCAGAGACTGCCAAGTCTGTGCTGAGTGCAAACCGCACTTCTACCATCCTGAAAAGGCACGACTGAGTGTTGACTTTAAGGGCCCCCTTCCCTCCACCAACCGAAATGTCTACTTTCTTAACATAATCAACGAGTACTCGCAGTTCCCCTTTGCCGTCCCCTGCCCCGATACCACTGCCACGTCCGTCATAAAAGCCCTGCGCCAGCTCTTCACTCTGTTCGGATATCTCTGCTATGTCCACAGTGATAGAGGGTCCTCGTTTCTGAGTGACGAGCTGCGCCAATACCTGCTAACTAGGGGTATTGCTACTAGTAAGACCACGAGCTATAATCCACGGGGGAATGGACAGGTGGAGAGGGAGAATGCCACGATGTGGAAGGCCACACTCTTAGCCCCTCCCTGAGGCACTCCACTCCATCCGCTCCCTGTTATGCACGTCCACCAATGCCACCCCTCATGAGCGACTCTTTTCTTTTCCCAGGAAGTCTGCCACCGGGACCACCCTACCGGCTTGGCTGACGTCCCCAGGGCCAGTGCTGATCTGGAAACATGCGAGGAGCAATAAATACACCCCGATGGTCGAGAGGGTTCACCTACTTCATGCAAACCCCCAGTATGCCTACGTGGTCTTACCTGATGGGTGGGAGGACACGGTCTCCATCCATGACCTGGCGCCTGCGGGAGCATCAGACCCCTACCCTGAACACTCCACGGTGACTATGAACCCCATACCCACCAATGTATGTACCCACGAGACACCACGCACGCCAAGCCCTACACAGACTCCTTACGACACTCCCATACCGGGCACATGCATGAGGAGTTACTGATACCTAACGGGCTGGCACCTCAAGTCAGGCCAGAGCCAGCACAACCATCGTCACCGGTGCTACGTAGATCACAGTGACAGACTCGACCACCTGATAGACTTGACCTGTAAATATACTTGTAAGAAACTTCGCCTCTTGGGGACTCTCTTTTAAAGCAAAGGAGTGAATGTGATAAACTATGTATACCTGTCTGGACACGCCCCTCTGCTGACTGCTCCTGTGGCTCCTCCCACAGACCCCTGTATAAAGGCGATTGGGGCATTGCTCCTCCCGCAGTCTTCGAGATGTCGTGCTCCCTTTTGCTGTTAATAAAGCCTATCGTTCACTTCCACTCTCCGAGTTATTGATGGTGCATCAGGTATACTGTGTAGTACAACATGGATCTGTGTGCTGACAGCACTGTCACGTCAACCAACCAAAGCCAGCCCCTGGGAATGCAGGTAAAGGCAAGGGTTATGCCAGGGGCTGTTTAAAGGCAGAAGAGTTTCCTGCACCTTGTCTGTGTGTGTTTTTGACCCAATAATCCACAATAGAACTCAATGTTGTCATGGGCAGAGGAAAACTAAAATGAGTTAACATTGGTCCAACTCCTCTGTTCGTTGCCACCTTCTCGTTTCCTGGTCCTTGTCTTGACCTTTTCATTGGGCAGCTTCCCCTCGGTGGTAGCTGACCTGGCCCAGGGTTTGCTCAGGGAGTATGGCACTGTCAGAGAAACATGTACAACATGCTGGAGGAACTCAGCAGGTCGGGCAGCATCCATGGAAATGAGCAGTCAACGTTTCAGGCCGAGACCCTTCATCAGCGCTGTCAGACTACCATCCTGCTGATTTATGCTGAGGAGGGAGCGTGGTGGCACTGTCAGAGGTGCCACCCTGCTGATGCTTCATCAGCCTGGCATTGACCCGTCTGTTTGGTGGGTGTATGAGCAGTGACAGGCCAAAATCCTTGATGAGCTGGGTACTTCGAGGAACTGGAATGTGTGGCAGCACTTGTGGGCTTCCCCCAGCCCATCCTTGGTTAATACAAACAATGCATTTCTCTGTATCTTTTGACGTACATATGAGAAATCTGGATCTGAGTCAACAAAGGTTGTCCTCTCTCACTGATGGGTGAGTCCTTTGCCTGGGGGGTGGCTACAGGCTGGGTAACTGGGAGCTGTGCCTGCTGCCTCTAGTTACTTAATTCGTGCAGACAGTGGCTGTAGAGCTAAGTTTCCACCACTTCTCCCTTCCTGACTATGTGTTGGAACTGAAGCCAGTTTTGAGTTGCAGGGCCAGTATTTACTTGTGACTAATTGGAGAATATTCTGTTTGTCTTGAAAGGCCGAGAAGGGTCAGAAAGGTGAGCCAGGATTCCCAGGACAGACTGGCCTCCCTGGCAGAGATGTGAGTATCCCAGTCAAATTTTGTTCTGTTAGAGAATTCTACATTCTCAACTAAAAATGAGGAGGGATATATTGAAGTGAGGGCAAGCTTATTGGTCAGATTGGCAAATTGGAATGGATCTGTGGAGTGGGAGAGGTGGTGAGGTTCGGAGAGAGGGGGGAAGATCATGAACATGGGGATGGCCTTTGGGCTGCAGACTGGGTTCACTTGGCACACCGTGCCCCTGTGCCACAGTAAGCTAAATTGTATTATGGGTGGAGGAGAGCCCTGTACCCATGATGCTGGAAACCATATTGTAGACTGTTTGGTGTCTCTGCATACACCCGCTGCACATATTTAGTCAAGAGCCATGTGGCACAAAAACAGGCCCTATGGCCCATCAAGTCCATGCTAACCTGAAACTACCACTTACCCAGACTAGGTCCATAACTTCTGTGCCTTGCCTAAACAACTTCCCAAAATGCATCATCTCACACTTGTCAGGGTTAGATTCCTTCTCCAAAGTTTTACACAACATTTCACCTGAGCACTTTTGTTCAGTGTTTGATAATTCAACCACAGATGTGGTTTGTGCTGGAGAATCCAGGCACGGTTACAGTGTTCACTGACACAACTGTGGATCAGCCTGAATTCTTAAGTTATAGTTCCACTTGTTCTGATAACAGTGTATTTAACAGTTTGAAATGACTAGTTTTGATTGTTGAGGCATTGACAATGCTAGGAAAGTAATATTTCCTGTCTATCATCCTTAACTGTCCAAGGAATACTGAGAGTTAATCTCATGGCCATGGACTGGAGTCACCTATTCCCCAGAATGGATAAGCATGGTGGCTCCTTACCAGAAGAACCTTTATAACCTCAATGACACTTTTAACACAGTGGAAAAACCAGACAGCAAGTTGTTCTATTACAAAATTCAGCCTCATTATTCGTATTGGGTGTATTTTGTGCTCATTGGTCCATTTACATGTGTGTAATGTTCTCCCTTGCATTCCAGTACAACGTGTGGTCCACATATATGGCTGCACCTGTCCAAGCACGGAGCTTGGGTACAAGACCCTTCATGTCCTAAGCAAGTCACTGCCTGGTTATTGATGGTGTTAAAAACTGACTAGAATTGAAATTGGAATTGGTTTATTATTGTCAAATAAGCAAGCTCCAGTGAAGAGCTTGTCGTGCATTCTGCTCGTAGAGATTAAAATTATTACACAGTGCATTGAGGTAGAATAAGGTAAAGTAATAACAATGCAAACTGAAGTGTAGCAGCTACAGAGAAAGTGCAGTGCAGGTAAATAATAAGGCACAAAGTGATAATAGTGTGGAGGATCAGTGAGATTCTGGGGTCCGTGTCCATAGGACACTCAAAGCTGTTGGCGTGGGCTGATGGTGTTGTTAGGAAGGTGTATGGTGTGTTGGCCTTAATTATCCCTGGGATTGAATTCAAGAGCTGTGAGTTGATGTTACAGCTACATAAGACCTTAGTTAGACCCCAGTTTTGGTCACCTGACTACAGAAAGGAAGTGGATACTATAGAAAGAGTGCAGAGGAGATTTACAAGGGTGTGCTTGGATTGGAGAGCATGATTAATGAGAATAGGTTGAGTAAACTTGGCTTTTTCTCCTTGGAGCGATGGAGGATGTGAGGTGACCTGATAGAGATGTACAAGATAATAAAAAGTATTAATCGTGTGAATAGCCAGAGGCTTTTGCTCAGGGCTGAAATGGCCAATATGAGGGGGCATAGTTTTAAGGTATTTGGAAGTAGGTACAGAGAGGATGTCGGGTAAATTTTTCACACAGAGGGTGGTGGGTGCATGGAATGTACTGCTGGTGACGGTGGTGGAGGCAGATACAACGGGGTCTTTTAAGGGACTCTTAGGTTATGAAGCTTAGAAAAATAAAGGGCTATGCGTAATTCTACAGTTTCTAGAGTAGGTAAAATAGTTAGCACCACATTGTGGGCTGAAGGTCCTGTAATATGCTGTAGATTTCTATGTTCTATTGTGAAACCAAGATTCCAACATATCATACTACAGAACCATATAATGACAGGAGGGTAGAAGCTGGCCTTGAGCCTGATGGTAGGTGCTTTCAGGCTTTTGTATCTTCTGCCTGATGAGAAGGGCAAAAGAGACAATGCCTGGGGTGACTGGAGTCTTTGCTCAGTTGGCTGTTTTACTGAGGTAGTGAGACAAAGCTGATGGAGGGGAGGATGGTAAAGCAGAGTTCTGAGATAGGTGAGAGAGTTCAGAAATAAGAAGGGGCTTGGTTGTTGCTGGGATACTGAAAGGATGGCACTCAAGCCATAGAGTGGGAGTGAATCAGGTGATCAGCTGTGGAAGAAGCACTGAGGAGATGTGATGGGGCAAGTAGACAGTCCCATGTAGGAACTATCTATGCTAGGAACTCGGTGACCCATGAAAGAGTTGGAACTTGCTGAGGGTTCACAGGACTCCTGAAGGCATTTTCTACCAGTGACCACTAAATGTGCACCAATGCTCTAGCATGTTGAGTACTGGGAAATGGTGACCACAATTCCTGGCCATGAATTAATTGCCAGTCTAGGAGTTTCAGATCAGGGGTTTGTGGCTTGGTTCCTAATATTTTGCTAACTGTTCTTTCTTTTGTATTTTTGTGTTCTCAGGGAAAACCAGGAGAAAAGTGTATCATAGGACCAAAGGGTGCCAAGGTGAAAGACTTTGCATTGATTTGCATCTAGATCTGTGTCATGATTCTGCAGGACCTGAAGAAGGGTCTTGACCTGAAATGTCAACTATTTACTCTTTTCCATAAATGCTGCCTGGCCTTTTTTTGTGTTACTTTGATTTCTAGCATTTGCATATTTTCTCTTGTTTGTGATCAAATCTAGCCTTGGCTGCCATACTCAGCCATCATAGATGTACTGTGGCAGTAATAACCATGCAATCACTGAATGGTTACTGCATGCAAGGAGGTCATTCAGCCAATCACTCCTACTAGCCCTACCCCCCTGCCCTCTGCCTACAGCCTTGTACTCTTTTTCCTATTCAGTCAGCAGCTTTTTGAAAGCCACAAGTGCCCACAGATGATTCTACACAAGCACCATTCACTGTATAACAGAAGCTTTTCCTCAGGTCTCTTTGTTTTTTTTGCTGTCCACCTGCAGGCACTGCTCCAGTTCTTGAGCCATTAGCAGTGGAGACAGCTTCTCTCTGTCCCCTCCGTCTATGGTCTTGATCCTTTTAAATCTTCACAACTTCCAAGGAGAACAACCATCACTTCTCTACTCTCTTCATATAACTAGTCATCTGCTCCCATTTTATTAAATCTCTTCTGCTCTCTTTTCTTTGGCTATACATCCTTCCTAAAATGTGTTGCCTAGGATTGGACACAATATTCCCTTTGTGGCTGACCTAGCATACCTAACCCAAAATCTGAAACCATTGGAAGTATACATCATGTCAGACAGTATCTGTGGGGGAAGAAACAAACAATGTTTCAGCTCAAAGATTCTTCATTGGCATCAGGAAAGAGAAAATAAAAGCAAGAGAGCACCAAGTTGTAGGGATGGATGGGCCTCTGGATCACAGATATTTCCTCTCCACGTTACTCCCTATGTCCCATCCATCCTCCAAAACTCCCTTGCTGCTGGTTGCTGACTTGCCATCTCTTTTTCTGAGTTCTGATGAAGGATTTTCAACCTAAATTATAAATTTCTGTTTCTGCTTCAACAGATGCTGACTGACCGCAGAGCTTTTCCTACATTTTCTGATTTTATTTCAGATCTAAAGCAGCTCTTCGATTATTGTCCAGTGACTAGTTTTCTCTGGTGCTCTACCAATTGCTGTATTATTGTTACATATTCTGAGATACAGTGAAAAGGTTTGAGTGTTTCATGTCATCCAGCCAGATGTATCCCTTCACCTATGTATTGAGGCAGTACAAAATGAGTAAAAAAAAATTACAGAATTCAGGATTTAGTGCTACAGTTACAGAGAAAGAGCGAGGTAGGCAGACAAATAAAGAGCTATGGTGAGGTAGATTGAGAGACTTTTAATTGCATAAGAGGTCTGCCTGTGCACTTACAAAAACTGCACCTATTTCCAAGATCTCTTAGTCCCTGTCTCTTTTTAGAATTGATGAGATCACTCTTTCAACCCACATGTAGAGTTTCTCATTTCTCAGTGTTAAATAGATTAGAATATTCTACATAGAACACAGAATATAGAATACAGCATATTATAGGCCCTTCGGCCCACAATGTTGAGCCGACCCTCAAACCCTACCTCCCATATAACCCCCCACCTTAAGTTCCTCCATATACCTGTCTAGTAGTCTCTTAAACTTCTCTAGTGTATCTGCCTCCACCACCGACTCAGGCAGTGCATTCCACGCACCAACCACTCTCTGAGTGAAAAACCTCCCTCTAATATCCCCCTTGAACTTTCCTCCCCTTACCTTAAAGCCATGTCCTCTTGTACTGAGCAGTGGTGCCCTGGGGAAGAGGTGCTGGCTGTCCACTCTGTCTATTCCTCTTAATATCTTGTACACCTCTATCATGTTTCCTCTGATTCTCCTTCTCTCCAAAGAGTAAAGCCCTAGCTCCCTTAATCTCTGATCATAATCCTTACTCTCTAAACCAGGCAGCATCCTGGTAATTCTCCTCTGTACCCTTTCCAATGCTTCCACATCCTTCCTATAGTGAGGCGACCAGAACTGGACACAGTTTTCCAAGTGTGACCTAACCAGTGTTTTATAGAGCTGCATCATTACATCGCGTCTCTTAAACTCTATCCCTCGACTTATGAAAGCTAACACCCCATAAGCTTTCTTAACCACCCTATCTACCTGTGAGGCAACTTTCAGGGATCTGTGAACATGTACCCCAGATCCCTCTGCTCCTCACACTACCAAGTATTCTGCCATTTACTTTGTACTCTGCCTTGGAGTTTGTCCTTCCAAAGTCTACCACCTCACACTTCTCCGGGTTGAACTCCATCTGCCACTTCTCAGCCCACTTATCCATCTGCACTCATCTGTTCACTCCGCCAGTCTGTCCGTTTCATTTACACCCATTTTAACAGTCAGCGGAACATCAAACACAGAACAGTAACACGTACAGGGCCTTGGCCCATGATGTTGGATCAGCTTTGTAACCAACTCCAACATTGATTGAACCTGTCTCTCCCTACATTGCCCCCCATTGTTATTTCTTCCATGTGCCTATCAAAGAGTCTGTTAATTGTTCCTAATGTATCTTCTTCTCCACCACTCCTGGCAGCATGTTTCATGCACTCACCCTTCTGTGTAAAAAAACTTACCTCTGACATCCCCCAATACTTTTCTTTCATTACTTTAAAATTATGCCTTCTCATATTAGTGATTTCTACCCTGGGAAAAAAATCTCTGGCTATCCATTCTATTTATGCCATTTTTCATTTTATACACCTCTATCAAGTCACCTCTCATTCTCCTTCACTCCAAAGAGAAAAGCCCTAACCAGCTCAACTATTCCTCATAAGAAATGTTCTCTGATCCTGTCAGTATCCTGATAAGTCTCCACTGCCCTCTCTCAAAAGCTTCCATATCTTTCCTATAACAAAGTAACCAGAACTGAACACAGTACTTAGTGTAGAGCTGCAATAGTAAACTGTCACAAGATCCCTCTGTTCCTCCACACTTTTAAGAATCCTGCCACTAACCCTGTATTCTACCTTCAAAAGTGAACCACTTTGCATTTTCCCACATTAAACTCCATCTGCCACTTCTCAGCCTAACTCTGCATCCAGTGTCCCTTTGTAAACAGGGAAAACATTAGAAATGGGGATGGTGCCGGAGGATTGGCGTATACATTTTTTAAAAAGGGCTCTAAGAGTAAACCTAGCAATTATTGGCCTGTCAGTTTGACGTCAGTGGTGGGTAAATTAATGGAAAGTATACTTAGAGATGGTATATATAATTATCTGGATAGACAGGGTCTGATAAGGAATAGTCAGCATGGATTTGTGCGTGGAAGGTCATGTTTGACAAATCTTATTGAATTTTTTGAAGAAGTTACATAGAAACATAGAAAATAGGTGCAGGAGTAGGCCATTCGGCCCTTCGAGTCTGCACCGCCATTCAGTATGATCATGGCTGATCATCCAACTCAGAACCCTGTACCTGCTTTCTCTCCATACCCCCTGATCCCTTTAGCCACAAGGGCCATATCTAACTTCTCTGTGTGAAGAAGTTTTTCCTCATCTCAGTCCTAAAAGGCTTCCCCTTTATCCTTAAACTGGACTTCATTCTGGACTTCCCCAACATCGGAAACAATCTTCCTACATCTAGCCTGTCCAATCCCTTTAGAATTTTATACGTTTCAATAAGATCCTCCCTTAATCTTTTAAATTCCAGTGAGTATAAGTCTAGTCGATCCAGTCTTTCTTCATATTAAAGTCCTGCCATCCCAGGAATCAATCTGGAGAACCTTCTCTGTACTCCCTCTATGGCAAGAATGTCTTTCCTCAGATTAGGGGACCAAAACTGCACACAATATTCTAGGTGCAGTCTCACCAAGGCCTTGTACAACTGCACTAGAATCTCCCTGCTCCTGTACTCAAATCCTTTTGCTATGAATGCCAACATACCATTTGCCTTTTCACCGCTTGCTGTACCTGCATGCCCACCTTCAATGACTGGTGTACAATGACACCCAGGTCTACTAATGGGCTACAGTTCAGATAATGATCTGTTTTCCTGTTCTTGCAACCAAGGTGGAAAACCTCACATTTATCCACATTAAATTGCATCTGCCATGAATTCGCCCACTCACCTAACCTATCCAAGTCACCCTGCATCCTCTTAGCATCCTCCTCACAGCTAAAACCACCGCCCAGCTTCGTGTCATTCGCAGACTTGGAGATGCTGCATTTAATTCCGTCATCTAAATCATTAATATATATTGTAAACAACTGGGGTCGCAGCACTGAGCCTTGCGGTACCCCAAGGAAAGTTGACGAGGGTAAAACAGTGGTTGTTGTCTGTATGGACTTCAGTAAGGCCTTTGACAAGGTTCTGCACAGAAGGTTAGTTAGGAAGGTTCAATCGTTGGGTATTAATATTGAAGTAGTAAAATGGATTCAACAGTGGCTGGATGGGAGATGCCAGAGAGTAGTGGTGGATAACGGTTTGTCAGGTTGGAGGCCGGTGACTAGTGGTGTGCCTCAGGGATCTGTACTGGGTCCAATGTTGTTTGCCATATACATAAATGATCTGGATGATGGGGTGGTAAATTGGATTAGTAAGTATGCAGATGATACTAATAGGTTGCAGAGAAATTCAGGCCAGTTAGAAGAGTGGGCTGAACGATGGCAAATGGAGTTTAATGTTGATAAGTGTGAGGTGCTACATTTTGATAGGAATAATCCAAATAGGACATACATGGTAAATGGTAGGGCATTGAAGAATGCAGTAGAACAGAGTGATCTAGGAATAATGGTGCATAGTTCCCTGAAGGTGGAATCTCATGTGGATAGGGTGGTGAAGAAAGCTTTTGGTATGCTGGCCTTTATAAATCAGAGCATTGAGTATAGGAGTTGGGATATAATGTTAAAATTGTACAAGGCATTGGTAAGGTCGAATTTGGAGTATTGTGTACAGTTCTGGTCACTGAATTATAGGAAAGATGTCAACAAAATAGAGAGAGTACAGAGGAGATTTACTTGAATGTTAACTGGGTTTCAGAGAAAGGTTGAACAAATTAGGTCTTTAGTGTTTGTAGCGTAGAAGGTTGAGGGGGGACTTGATAGAGGTATTTAAAATTATGAGGGGGATAGATAGAGTTGACGTTGATAGGCATTTTCCATTGAGAGTAGTGGAGATTCAAACAAGAGGACATGAGTTGAGATTTAGGGGGCAAAAGTTTAGGGGTAACACGAGGGGGAATTTCTTTACTCAGAAAATGGTAGCTGTGTGGGATGAGCTTCCAGTAGAAGTGGTAGAGGCAGGTTCGGTATTGTCATTGAAAGTAAAATTTGATAGTTGTATTGACAGGAAAGGAATGGGGGGGGGGGGGTTATGGGCTGAGTGCAGGCCAGTGAGACTAGTTGAGAGTAAACGTTCGGCACAGACTCGAAGGGCCGAGATGGCCTGTTTCTGTGCTGTAATTGTTATATGATTATGTGGGTATATGTTATGTTAACCCACGCAACCTTCTACACTATTCACACCTCCACCAACCTTCATGTAATGTGCAAACTTATTAACCCATCCTTCTACTTCCTCTTCTAAGTTATTTATAAAGTTCACAAAGAACAGAAACCTGTGGACATTACTAGTAGTGGACCTCAAGGCAGAATAAACTCAGACTATAGCACCTTCGGCCTCATATGGGCAAGACGGTTCCAAATCCATGTAAACAAATTTCCCTGGATCCCATGACCCCTGACATTTTGAATAAGCCTACAGTGGGGAACCTTATCAAATGCCTTACTGAAATCTATTTATACCATATCCACTGATCTACCTTCATCGGGTCAGATGGCCAATGACAGCTGTAGAAGTAGCCTTCCTTTTGGCTCCTTGTGTCTTAGCAGCATAACAAAGTGTAGTGCTGGTACAGAGAGACTCTTTCAGCCAGTGCAGAGGGCCAGTCCTGAGACACTGTCTCTCTCCCAGTCAGGGCAGAGGGCCAGTGCTGAAACACTGCTCCCAGTTGGCAGAGGTCCAGTGCTGACACAGTGTCTCTCCCAGTCGGCAGAGGGCCAGTGCTGACACACCTTGTCTCTCCCAGTCAGGGCAGAGGGCCAGTGCTGAAACGCTGTGCTCCCAGTCAGGGCACAGGGCTAGTGCTGAGACACTGTGTCTGTCCCAGTCAGGGTGGAGGGCGAGTGCTGAGACACTGTGTCTGTCCCAGTCGGCAGAGGGCCAGTGCTGACACACCTTGTCTCTCCCAGTCAGGGCAGAGGGCCAGTGCTGAAATGCTGTGCTCCCAGTCAGGGCACAGGGCTAGTGCTGAGACACTGTGTCTGTCCCAGTCAGGGTGGAGGGCGAGTGCTGAGACACTGTGTCTGTCCCAGTCAGGGTGGAGGGCGAGTGCTGAGACACTGTGTCTGTCCCAGTCAGGGTGGAGGGCGAGTGCTGAGACACTGTGTCTGTCCCAGTCAGGGTGGAGGGCGAGTGCTGAGACACTGTGTCTGTCCCAGTCAGGGCACAGGGCGAGTGCTGAGACACTGTGTCTGTCCCAGTCAGGGTGGAGGGCGAGTGCTGAGACACTGTGTCTGTCCCAGTCAGGGTGGAGGGCGAGTGCTGAGACACTGTGTCTGTCCCAGTCAGGGCACAGGGCGAGTGCTGAGACACTGTGTCTGTCCCAGTCAGGGTGGAGGGCGAGTGCTGAGACACTGTGTCTGTCCCAGTCAGGGTGGAGGGCGAGTGCTGAGACACTGTATCTGTCCCAGTCAGGGTGAAGGGCGAGTGCTGAGATACTGTGTCTGTCCCAGTCAGGGTGGAGGGCGAGTGCTGAGACACTGTGTCTGTCCCAGTCAGGGCACAGGGCGAGTGCTGAGACACTGTGTCTGTCCCAGTCAGGGTGGAGGGCGAGTGCTAACACTGTGTCTTTTGAACCAGTGACTGTGACAATCTTGCTTCTACTGACAATCTGTTTGTTCTGTGGAGCAGGGAGATCCCGGACCTGTCGGACCAGAGGGCCTTGCCGGAGAGCCAGGAGCCCCAGGCCCTCCTGGTGTTCCAGGAATCGGAATCCCAGGAAAGCCGGTGAGTGTCCATGCAGGAATGAGTGAACACATCACTGCCTGGCCCCATTGACCAAGGCACTCGGGCTCAGGGAGGTCGGCATGGAGCAAATTGGCCACGATGCACTGAGGCTCAGGGAGAGGGAGGGTGAGGGTTTGGGGAGAACACCCCCTAGTGTAACTGTTGAGTCCCTCCAGACACAGGCTGAGGTGCAGAATGCTTCAATAATGTGCACGTAACCCTCAGGCTCGGCCAGTACGTGTTTGTTTAGGGGAAGACAGACTCTGGCCCAGCCAAACTGAGAAACCTCATTTGTGTGGATGCTGTGTGATGTGTTGCCTGGTTACAAATCCACAGCACAAAGTATCAGGCAATACACCATATGCAATTAAATGATTGGACTTTATAAATCCTAATCTGAATATAGGGTTAGTAAAGAAAATTAAAATAAAAAGGGCCCATTTTAGGGAAAAAGTCAAAAGTGCACATTGGAGCTCTGATACTGCCATTCATCATCCATCGACCCTCTCCAAGCGTCACTGACCTTCGTACCCACGATCCCTATCCAGTGGTTTACCATCTCTCTTCACAAGTGTCTTCCTCCTTCTTCTCTCCCTGACAAATGACCACGAAAATCTCTCTTCCAGATCCACAAGAAAGAACAACATCCCTCTCATTGGATAGCCCCACATTTCAAAGCCCGTTAGCTCTAGTCATAACCCAAATGTTGCTGCTACAGTGAGGCCTTTACATTAACAGTGAAACCTTACAGTATGTTACACATGGGACAGTCAGAAGTTGGTTGGATATCTACACTGACTCTCCTAGCTACTGCTCACACACTCTCCTCTCTTTCCTGCCCCCAGCTCCCCCTCAGCCTCCCACACTTACCTGTGCCCCACCTACAGCCTCCCATCATCTCTCCTTACTCTCCTTACCTTCTCTCAGTCCTTCCACTACCCACCGTATTCTCCACCTCCCTCTGCTCCCTCCACCTGGGCTCTGATTTTGTCATTTAACCTCTGACCTTCAAACCCAGCCCCTCATTGGCTATGCTCTGCATGCACCAACTTCTCATAGCCAATTGAAAGGAAACATTCTCTTCATTCGCAGTTGGTTCTGCTTTGACAGTCAGCCTTACTTACGGCTGACACAACTCAAAGATGGCATAGATGTTTTATATGGAGATACATCACCCACTTGATTGGGCCATAAACTCTTCAGGGCACTGATGGCAGTGTCTGGAACTCCACCATACCCCGTGATAATCTTGAAGAGTTGGCAACAGCTGTTTCCTCCTTCTCACCTCCAGTAAGTGATACTCAGTCCAAGATATGAAAGCAGTTGTTTCATTTTGTGTCGCTGTGATCTTTTGTTACTGGCACACAGTTCCTGACTCTGGTTTGTCTGTACCATGACATCCTGGTGCAGAGCTCCCCATGCAATGCTACAGGAGAGCTGGAAATGTCTTGCACTTGAAGTAACTATCACTGTCAGCTGTTTACCATCATGCTGAGGGTCAGAGTAGCTTTTTAGTACAGCCGAGGCTCTGACCCCTACACCCATGACACCCACCATCTCTAGCTCAGCCAATTACCCATTGTCCTGGCCGATTCTGCCCTCATTACCCTGCACTGACTGACTGCTCTGGATTCCTTCAGGCCCAGGCCCAAAAGCACTGCACCATCAACCCCCACAATGACCCTGTCCAATTGCCCCCCACAAATCATCAGTGGTATTTCTGGCCCTGACCCCTATCCCCAAAGCAATATCCACTCCTCACCCCTCACCCACAACTTTAAGTTCTGCTTCCCATCGATTCCTCGTTCCAACTTCCATCTGCAGCCAAGCAGCACAGGGTATCCAGTATCATATGTGTGGTTCAATTTGCAGCCAACATGTTCCCAAGACATCGCCTGGGATCCCAGGATAGGGTTGCATTCTTCCAGCTCCAGATTCATTGGGGCTTGGGCTCAGCATCAGGCCTTAAGCATAAAGATTAGCTTAATATTTGACACGTCAATCAGGACATCGAGACAAAGTAATGCAGCATTTGGGTCAACGACCAACATCATCCGAGGATGTGCTGGGAGCAGTCCACAACTGTCACCACACTTCCAGCACCAACGTAGCATGCTCACAATTTACTAACCCTAATCCATACACCTTTGGAGCGTGGGAGGAGACCAGAGCATCTAGAGGAAACCCATATGGTCTTGGGGAGAACATACAAACTCCTTTCAGAGAGCAGTGGGAATTGAACTCAGATTACTTACTCTGTAAAGCATTACACTAACCACCATGTTACCTTGGGCTGAGGTATCTGTCACCTGCACAGTCCCAGACCCACCACCTGGCCCACTGTGTCTCACACATATATAACTACACTTTCAGAGTTTTGCTCAGTGAAGTCAGATCTCTGTGCCACCATATTATAAAACCATATAACAATTACAGCATGGAAACAGGCCATCTCGGCCCTTCTAGTCAATGCTGAACACTTACTCTCACCTAGTCCCACCAACCTGCACTCAGCCCATAACCCTCTATTCCTTTCCTGTCCATATACCTATCCAATTTTACTTTAAATGACAATACTGAAACTGCCCCTACCACTTCTACTGGAAGCTCATTCCACACAGCTACCACTCTGAGTAAAGAAGCTCCCCTTCGTGATACCCTTAAACTTTTGCCCCCTAACTCTCAACTCATGTCCTCTTGTTTGAATCTCCGCTACTCTCAATAGAAAAAGCCTATCAGCGTAAACTCTATCTATTCCCCTCATAATTTTAAATACCTCTATCAAGTCCCCCCTCAAACTTCTACACTCCAAAGAATAAAGACCTAACTTGTTCAACCTTTCCCTGTAACTTAGGTGCTGAAACCCAGGCAACATTCTAGTAAATCTTCTCTGTACTCTCTCTATTTTGTTGACATCTTTCCTATAATTTGGTGACCAGAACTGTACACAATACTCCAAATTTGGCCTTACCAATGCCAAATTTCAACATTACATCCCAGCTCCTATACACAGTGCTCTGATTTATAAAAGCCAGCATACCAAAAGCTTTCTTCACCACCCTATCCATAGGAGATTCCACCTTCAGGAACTATGCACCATTATTCCTAGATCACTCTGTTCTACTGCATTCCTCAATGCCCTACCATTTACCATCTATGTCCTATTTTGATTAGTCCTACCAAAATGTAGCAAATGTTTTGGGTCTGGGCTCTTGATTCCTTTCCCCACCTCTCCCTCCCCCCACACCTCATCCCCATTGTTTCCTCCTGTCACCCTCTCAGCACCACTCCTGTTGCCTACTCAGTCCTCTTGGTGCCACCCCTCCCAATGGAGTGTAAATAAACACAACATCATCTTGGTTTGTGCAGTGCTGATGACTGTTTACTTCTCCATTCCAAAGGGAAATCCTGGTGGCCCACCTGGAGTCAAAGGAGATCCGGTAAGTTTGGTTTGGATCTGGAAATTCCCCACTTTCTCAGCCTCTCCTGGGCATTCCTACCTGTTTCACCCTCTCAGTTTGTTGGTGGTAAATGAATGGGCTGATTGTAGTCTGTACTCTCCAGAACCATCTTGGTGTTTAGGGAGCCAAGGTTCATTACATCATTACCAGCAAACCAGAGAGCACAGTCACAAGGGTGTGAGAACAAAGCTGTGGAAGATGTCCAGTGGGGTAGTCAGAGTTCTGGGGCAGTACTGTGGCTGTAGTGTCCTCAGGGACTGGGGGTGGGAACTGTGGTCATGTGGAGGGAGAGGATAGGCAGTGGCAGATTGCTGGTTGGCACGGTCGAGGCAGGAGAGACCCTGTAGCCAAGGTGTTGGTAGGTGATAAGAATCTGGGAGGAGGAGGTTGGTCAGGCTATGGGTTTGAATTCTGTAGGGGGTAGGATGCAGTTCATGTTTTTGAAGTGACCTGACTTTAGAAATCTGCAGAGGGACATGAGTTTAAGGTGATCATCAGCCTGACGTGAGACTAGTGCGGTGCAGTGGTAGAGGAGTGGAGTCTCACTCCAGGTTTGTTTCCAATTTCAGTGCCGTTCATGTGCACTTTTTATGGTCTCCCTGTGACTGCGAGGGTTTCCTCCCACTTCCTAGAGGCATGCAGGCTGAGCTAATAGGAACATTAGAGAATAGAGTGAGATGAATATAAATTGTTGGTTGATGGTTAGTATGGAAACAGTGGGCCAAAACCGTATGACCTTATGACTTTGTCCTCAATACTTTACTCTGACTGTGGATGAATGTCTCAGTGTTAAGTTCACATCCCCTCCTGTGCAGGCAGATTCCATCACTAGAAGAAGATGGAGTGGGCAGTGATGGGAAAGTTGTGGGATTATTATCTGTTCTGCAGTTGGAAGGCTGATGAGTCGGGCTGGCTGTTCTACAGTGAAGATTTTATGAGGGGCAGCTCAATTTTAGTCTTTTTACTTTGTTCTGTCCCTGTGTTGTGTAGGGAACTGATGGGAACCCTGGCATTGAAGGTCTCCCTGGAAAACAGGTGAGGAATGCATATGCTTAGCTCTGAAGGAGCAGACTCTGACATGACAGTCAGGGAAGTCTACAGTCTTTAGCATCAACTAGGCTGTGATTGCTGCCTCAAGAAACAGAGTCCATGAGGGTGACTGGAGAAAGAAGGAATCTGGTGAAGCACTACAAACATATACAGTTAACATCAAGTGCAGAGGGGATGGGATGGGATGGATGTGGTTTTATTCTCTCTGACTGGAGAGCCAGCAGCAGTGGGCAAAGTGGCTCCTTATCCAGCTGTAATTCAGCTATGTTGGAGGAACCTGACTCCACCTGAATTGTACCCAACCTGCAGCAGGAGTAAAAAAAAATATTGTTTGAGACCCTCAGCTAAACGTACAGCATCTGTGAAGAGAGAAAGGCTCAAAGTTTCAGGTCAGTGACACTCCACCAGAGCTTAATCGTGGCATAGGTGTTCTTGGTGGAAAAGTGTGGAGAGGTTTTTATCTCCAAGTAGTCGTTGCCATGTGTAAGGCTGCCTGGGAAGGTGGACTTCTACTCTGATTTTTATCTGGACAAGATCTGGATTTGCTCTGTCCATCAGTGTTGTTCCTGCTCCGGATGTATATGATGGGATGGTCTGGACAGAGCTTTACTCTTTATCAAACATATAGCAAGATTGGAGATACACTGCACAACAAGGAAGGCTATCAGACACTAAGATTGGGACAGAGAAGAAGGCCATGAAAGCTTGCAGTGTGATCTAGCCCAGCTGGAAAAATGGGCTGAAAAATAGCAGATGGAATTTAATCCAGACAAATGTGAGGTCTTGCACGTTGGGAGGACAGCCAGGGTAGGACTTACACAGTGACTTGTTAGGCACTGAAGGGTGTGTGATGAGAGTCCTTGAGGCGGATAAATCCCTGAAGCACTCCACTGGTTACTGATCTCAAAATGGTTAAAGAACAAAGACCAGCTGGCCTGCTAGAATTCAGCCTCTTGACCTCCTTTATTTACTCTTCCATTGCGCTTCTCTACGGGCCTGAGAGTGTGTGTAAACAACCAGCTGGAGGACAAGTACCAGGCAACAGGTCTATAATACAGTCATAGGGTTTGTGCAGTGGAAGAGTCAAGGCCTTTCCCTTGCAGAAGACCTCCTCCAAGTCTTTGTAGATGGAAGGGATTTTGAACCATTTTTATGTTGCTATCTCCTCAAGATCTTCCTTTGAGGACAACCCCTGAGGTGTCTTAGGCGGCAGGGGTGAATCAACCAACCTCAGAGTTCTCTCCCTAAGCTCACAAAGTTCATTCGCAGAAACGATGGCCAAATCCCTGTCTGAATCGTCAGGTGATGGCAACGAGGCATTACAGATGTCCCTTGCCTCCCAACCTGCGCGAATAGGATTCAAGGATTGAAGGATCTGGGTATCTGTGTTTAGGACTTTTTCCTTCCTCGAGGCCTGATTCCTTGAGACATGGCAAGTTTTCAGACCGCTCAGGCATCTCCTTGGTCTTCTCCAGAATTAGAGACTCACTCTCTTTAGTTCATGTGCAGTCCTGACAAGAGAGTGTCAGCACTTGCACTGTCCTGTTGGCTGGGACTGGCTTCTCTGTCTTTGAGGGCAGGACTAGGTCTCCAGAAGGCTTCAGGCTATCTTGCACTGAAGGCCGCCACTTTGTTGGTGGTTGGTCTTGGTGGGGGGGGGGTGTCTGGGGGTCAGAACACCATGCTGCAAACATAGCCTCTTACAATGACTGGACCAAGCAATAATTCTCCCTTCCTCACGGTCCATAGATGGGTTACGCTGCAACAGCCAAGGGTACACAAGGATCAAGGGGAGGAGTGGAGAGTCTATGATTTAGAAACTAATGTCTTTCACATGATCTTCAGTCCTCGTCTGCAAGACCAATGTCTGTTGCTGGATTAGCCCAGAACCCAGCAGACAGCTATCCATCCAAGACAGTTGTGAGCATGGACTGCCTCAACTTTCGCAGCGGTATGTCTAACAGATGGGTGGTCCTAAATCCAAATAATGACCTGCTGCCCCAGAGTCCAAAAAAGCCTTCAAGTTCTTACCTCAGGTTTACTCTGCTTTCAGCATGAAATCAGAATCCATGAGATTGGGAGTAGTGGCTGCTACCATCACAGTCCTCCTGACATTGGGCTGTCTTAGCAGTTCTCCCAAAGATTTCAGCCTGAGACATTAAACAGCTATCTTAACTCCGATGCTAAGACTTCTAGTGTAGCTGTCCTGTATGAGCTTGACAGGATCTTGAGCAGATGAGCTGATCGTAGTCCGAGGTTGGGGAGCAAAACTGCAATGCATTGGGACTCGGCTCAGACTGGCTCTCTTTGACCTCCTGAAGAAATCCTACTTTCGCTTTGCCAGATGATTATCGAGATAGACTGGTCAATCAGAACCATTAAGTTCTCTGCTGGCTTTCCCAAGGCGAGGGCATCTCAGATTCTGGCAGTATAGCATGGCCAAAGCTTCCCCATTCCATCCACTCTCCTGGGCCAAGGTCCAAAATTGATTGCATAGTCGGCCGCTGACCATCCACCCTGCTGAATTTTCATCAGGCGGTCTGAGGCTTGACTGGATCTGGCAGGGTAAAGGAAAACCTCCTTCTTGGCGGCTATGAATTCCTCCAAATCAGAACAAATCTCTGACCTCCATTCCCAATGCAAAGTGGCCCAGACTAGGGCTCTTCCAGTCAGAAGATAGATAATGAAGGCCACCTTTCTGTGCTCCGAATGGAACTGGGATGGCTGAAGTTCAAATACAAATGAACATTGGATGAGGAAGCTGCGGCAAGAACCCGAGTCATTGTCATATCTCTCCGGGGTTGGAAGATGTACTGGCTCTGCAGAGCTACTATCTGTCTCTCCCAAGCGATTCTGACTTTCTTCTTGCAAAAGTTGTCAAAGGGTTACCTGGAGTTTGTGTATCTCCCAGTTCTGTCTGGAAATCCTCTTGTGGTTGGCCACAGCCCATGAGAGACTCTGATGCCCTGCTGACTCATTCTTATTTGACGAGAGGCCTTGCTGAGAATGTTTTGGACACAAATGCTGGAGTATCTGAAGCAAGGATCAAACTGGATTGAGATCTGAGCACAAAACAAATGCTAGGCGACTTCACTAGTAAGGCTTATGATTGAGAAATGAGGCTCCATTTCGGTGCTCTTTAAACACTTAATTCTTGGTGCCCAAAACATGATTGCCAATTAGTGGGACCATCCTGAACCCTTAAAGGGGCTGTGCCAGCTAGCCATACACTGGAGAGTTAGATCATCTAAATCACGCAAGCCTTTCGTAACAGGGTGCAATAGAACTGGACATCTGAGAATACGAATTGAAAAGCTTGAGCATATAGACAGTGCATATAGAAAAAGGATGTGCTGGAGCTTTTGGAATGCATCAAATTGGGATGAGATGTACCCCAGTCTACTGTGGGAGGCGAGGGAGGAGATTGCTGATCTTTGCATCATCAATGGGGATGGGAGAAGTTCTGGAAGACTGGAGCATTGCAGGTGTTGTTCTCTTATTCAAGAAAGGGAGCAGAGATAGCCCAGGAAATGATAGACCAGTGAGTCTTACTTCAGCAGTTGGTAAGTTGATGGAAAAGATCCTAAGAGGCAAGATTTATGAACATTTGGAGAGGCATAATATGATTAGGAATAGTCAGCATGGCTTTGTCAAAGGCAAGTCATGCCTGACGAGCCTGATTGATTTTTTTGAGGATGTGATTAAACACATTGATGAAGGTAGAGCAGTAGATGTAGTGTGTATGGATTTCAGCAAGGCATTTAATACGGTACCCCATGCAAGGCTTATTGAGAAAGTAAGGAGGCATGGGATCCAAAGGGATCTTGCTTTGTGAATCCAGAATTGGTTAGCCCACAGAAGGCAAAGAGTGATTGTAGACAGGTCATATTCCGCATAGAGGTCGGTAACTAGTGGTGTGCCTCAGGGATCTGTTCTGGAACCCTTTCTCCATGATTTTCATAAATGACCTGGATGAGGAAACAGAGGAATAGGTTAGTAAATTTGCTGAAGACACACAGGTTGGGATGTTGTGGATAGTGTGGAATGGGACAATTTGTTTTATGGGAAGGGTGTAATAGAGAAATGGAGGTCATTTAAAGGAGAAATTTTGAGCGTACAGAATCTTTATGTTCCTGTTAGGTTGAAAGGAAAGGTTAAAGTTTGAGAGAGCCATGGTTTTCAAGGGATATCGGAAACTTGGTTCGGAAAAAGAGAGAGATTCACAATAAATATAGGCAGCATGGAGTAAGTAAGGTGAAAAGTAAATCCAAAGGGTTTCTACAGCTATATTAATAGCAAAAGGATAGTGAGGGATAAAATTGGTCCCTTAGAGAATCAGAGTGGACAACTATGTGTGGAGCCAAAAGAAATGGGGGAGATTTTGAACAATTTCTTCGGTATTCACTAAGGAGAAGGATATTGAATTGTGTAAGGTAAGGGAAGCAAGTAGGGAAGTTATGGAAACTATGATGATTAAAGAGGAGGAAGTGCTGGTGCTTTTAAGGAATATAAAAGTGGATAAATCTCCGGATCCTGACAGGATATTCCTTAGGACCTTGAGGAAAGTTAGTGTAGAACTAGCTGGGGCTCTGACAGAAATATTTCAAATGTCATTAGAAACAGGGATAGTGCCAGAGGATTGGTGTATTACTCGTGTTGTTCCATTGTTTAAAAAGGGTTCTAAGAGTAAACCTTACAATTATAGGCCTGTAAGGTTGACGTCAGTGGTGGGTAAATTAATGGAAAGTATTCTTAGAGATAGTATATATAATTATATGGATAGACAGGGTCTGATTAGGAACAGTCAACATGGATTTGTGCATGGAAGGTAATGTTTGACAAATCTTACTGAATTTTTTGAAGAGGTTACGAGGAAAGTTGACAAGGGTAAAGCAGTGGATGTTGTCTATATGGACTTCAGTAAGGCCTTTGACAAGGTTCCGCACGGAAGGTTAGTTAGGAAAGTTCAATCGTTAGGCATTAATATTGAACAGTGGCTGGATGGGAGATGCCAGAGAGTAGTGGTGGATAGCTGTTTGTCAGGTTGGAGGCTAGTGATGTGCCTCAGGGATCTGCACTGGATCCAATGTTGTTTGTCATATACACTAATGATGGGGTGTTAAATTGGATTAGTAAGTATGCAGATGATACTAAGATAGGTGGTGTTGTGGATAATGAAGTAGATTTTCAAAGCTTGCAGAGAGATTTAGGCCAGTTAGAAGAGTGGGCTGAAAGATGGCAGATGGAATTTAATGCTGATACATTTTGGTAGGAATAATCAAAATAGGACATACATGGTAAATGGTAGGGCATTGAAGAATGCAGTAGAACAGAGTGATCTAGGAATAATGGTGCATAGTTCCCTGAAGGTGGAATCTCATGTGGATAGGGTGGTGAAGAAAGCTTTTGGTATGCTGGCCTTTATAAATCAGAGCACTGAGTATAGGAGTTGGGATGTAATGCTAAAATTGTACAAGGCATTGGTAAAGCCAAATTTGGAGTATTGAATTCTAGTCACTGAATTATAGGAAAGATGTCAGCAAAATAGAGAGAGTACAGAGGAGATTTACTAGAATGTTACCTGGGTTTCAGCACCTAAGTTACAGAGAAAGGTTGAACAAGTTAGGTCTTTATTCTGTGGAGCATAGACGGTTGAGGGGGACTTGATAGAGGTATTTAAAATTATGAGGGGGATAGATAGAGTTGACGTTGATAGGCTTTTTCCATTGAGAGTAGGGGAGATTCAAACAAGAGGATATGAGTTGAGATTTAGAGGGCAAAAGTTTAGGGGTAACACGAAGGGGAATTTCTTTACTCAGAGAGTGATAGCTGTGTGGAACGAGCTTCCAGTAGAAGTGGTAGAGGTGGGTTCGATATCGTCATTTAAGGTAAAATTCGATAGGTATATGGACAGGAAAGGAATGGAGGGTTATGGGCTGAGTGGAGGTCAGTGGGACTAGGTGAGAGTAAGTGTTCAGCACGGACTAGAAGGGCCAAGATGGCTTGTTCCTGTGCTGTAGTTCTTATATGGGACATTGATAAGATGCAAAACTGAGCTGAGAAGTGGCAGATGGAGTTCAATCCAGATAAGTGTGAGGTTCATTTTGGTCGGTAAAATACGATGGCAGAATATAGTATTAATGGTAAGACTTGGCAGGCTGGAGGATCAGAAGGATCTTGGCGTCCAAGTCCATAGGACACTCAAAGCTGCTGCGCAGGTTGGCTATGTGGTTAAGAAGGCATCAACCGTGGGATTTATTTCTGGTCATCTCACTACAGGAAGGATGCTTTAGAACTTTAGAAAGGATGCAGAGGAGATTTACAAGGATGTTGCCTGGATTGAAGAGCATGCCTTATGAGAATAGCTTAAGTGATCTCGGCCTTTTTCCTTGGAGTGGCGGAGGATGAGAGGTGTATAAGATGATGAGATGCGTTGATCGTGTGGGTAGTCAGATGCTTTTTCCCAGGACTGAAATGGCTAACATGAGAGGGCACAGTTTTAAGTTGCTTAGAGATATTTATAGTGTGGATGTCAGGGGTAAGCTTTTTTTAATGCAGAGAGTGGTGAGCGCCTGGAATTGGCTGCCGGCAACAGTGGTGGAGGCGGATACGATGGGGTTTTTAAGAGACTCCTGGATAGGTACATGAAGATTAGAAAAATATAGGGCTATGGGTAACCCTAGGTTATTTCTAAAGTAAGTACAAGTTCAGCACAACAATATGGACCAAGGGGCCTGTATTGTGCTGTAGGTTTTCTATGTTTCTATCTATAATTCCTTTAAAATGACATCAAAGGTAGATAGGGCTGTAAAGAGGACTTTGGTACATTGGTCTTCATAAATCAAAGGACTGAATGCAAGAGTTGGGATGTTATATTGAAGTAGGAAAGATGTTGGTGAAGCCTAATTTGGAATATTGAGTGTAGCAATATGATTGAAAGAGTACAGAGAAAATTTACAAAGGAACATCCAGGATTTGAGGTCTGAGTACAGGGAAATTGAAAAGATTGGGATTTTATTCCCTGGAGCATGGGCGAATGAGGGAAGATTTGATAGAGATATGCAAAATTTCAATGGGATTAATGCAAGCAGGTTTTATCTGCTGAAGTTGGGTGTGAATGGAAACAGAGTCATAGGTTAATGGTGAAAGGTGATATGTTTAAGGGGAATAGGTGGGGGTACTTCTTTACTCAGTGTGGTGAGAATGTGGAATGAGCTGCCAGTGGAAGTTTGATTTTAACATTTAAGAGAGGTTTGGATGGGAGGGTTACGGAGGGCTACGATCCAGTTGTGGGTTGATGGGACTAGGTAAAGTAATAGTTCAGCATGGACCTAAATGGGCTGAAGTGTCTATTTCTGTGCTGTGGTGCTCTATGATTGGAATATTCTAGGACTCTTCACCATCCCTGCACTTAATCTGTATACTGGGGCATGGTCAAGTGAGCTGTCCCTGCTCTAGGAGTGCATTACATTCCCGATTATCTCCCTGATCAATGGTGTGTGTCAGGAAGGAACAACATCAGTGTACATTTACGTTGGGTATGCACAGCGTGCGCGGTAGGCTGTAGCTGATCTTGTTGCTTCACCATGGAGAATGAAAGACTACAAGACATAGGAGCAGAATCAGGCAATTTGGCTCATTGAGTCTGCTCTGCCATTCCATCAGGGCTGATTTATTATCCCTCTCAACCCCATTCTCCTGCCTTCCTGCATTTGACATTCTGACTAACCAATGTCCCCTTGTAAACTCAGTGACTTGGCATCCACACCTGTAGGTGGCAATAATTCCCCAGGTTCATTACCATCTGACTGAAGAAATTCCTCCTCATCTCTATTCTAACTGGACATCACTCTATTCTGAGGCTTCACCCTCTGGTCCTAGTCCCTCCCACTACAGGAAACATCCTCTCCACATGCACTCTGTTTAGGCCTTTAATATTCGAATGGTCTCAATGAGATCCCCCTTCATTCTTCTAAACTCTTAGTGAGTTCAAAGTAGATTTATTATCGAAGTATGTATACTTTATACAACTTTGAAATTTGTCTCCTTACAAGCAGACAACACCCAATGTGCTGGAAAAAACAAAGTAAGTGACTAATATTGAGAACTGAAGTTCAGGAAAGTGAGTCCCCAGCTATGAAGCTGGTCACAGCTGATCCAGGAGCCCATTAGTTGCAGGCCACAGCCTCAGATCAGTACAGAGATGGGTAAACCTCCTGGAGCAGTGAGCTGAATACTGGCCCTCAGTTGCCTCCAGCCACAACACCCTGACCTTCTCAGTCTAGCCCAGTGCTTATCTCTCTCGGACCTGGGCATTGCCGCTTTGCAACACTGTTAGGGCTGGGTCCCACTGGCTCAATTCAGCCCATACCTGACCTTTTCAATCGGTCCAGTGCTTAAATGGGCCAAACGGCGGGTCGTTCCTCACTCTGGGACCTGGGCCTTGCTGCTTCAATACGCTCTCAGGGCTGGGACCCACTACCTCAATTCAGGCAATACTTGACCTCAGGTCAAAGCCATCAAACGTTAGCCATCATGTGTTAGCCGTTACATTCCTGGGGTCATCCTTGTGAACCTCCTCAGGACCCTGTCCAATGCCAGCACATCTTTTCTTAGATAAGGAGCCCAAAACTGCTCACAATACTCCAAGTCCAGTCTGACCAGTGCCTTATAAAGACTCAGTATTACATCCTTGCTTTCATATTCTGGTCCTCTTGAGCTGAATGCTAACATTGCATTTGCTCTCCTGAACACCAACTCAACCTGCAAGTTAACATCCTGCATACAGTCTCCCAACTCCCTTTGTGCCTCTTATTTTTGAATTTTCTCCATGTTTAAAAATATAAATAACTGTCTAACCTGTTTGTATTCCCTCAAAGAATTCCACAAATTTGTCAGGCAAGATTTCCCTGTAAGGAATCTACTCTGACTTTGGCCTATTTTATCGTGTAGCCCTAGTACCCCAAAATGTCACCCTTAATGATGGACTCCCAACAGCTTCCCAACCACTGGCCAGACCTTTCTTCTGCCTCCCTCTCCTTTTAAAGAGTGGAGTCATATTTGCAACTTTCCATTCCAGAGTCTAGAAAGATCATTACTAATGCTTCCACAATCTCATCAGCTACCTCTTTCAGAGGCTTGTGGTGTCCATTTGGTGCAGGTAACATTGTCCAGTGAAATACCTTAGCCACTGGTCTTATTCTTGCAATGTCTTCAGAACCAGGTTAATTATCACTGATAAATTTTGTGAAATTTGTTATTTTTTGCCAGTAGTATGGAGCCAATACATAAAATATACTACAAATTACAAAAGGAAATATTTTATAAGTAGTGTCTTTGGGTTTATGGTCTGTTCAGAAATCTGATGGAGGAGGGGAAGAAGCTGTTCCTAAAATGTTAGGTGTCTGTTTTCAGGCTCCTGTACCTCATTCCTGATGGTAATGAGAAGCGGGCATGTCCTGGGTGGTGATGTGACCTCTTAGAATGCTTTCTAAGGTCTGTGTTGATATGAGTGACTTGCACAGCCATTACCATGTCATTTCCACATTGAAAATGAAGGGAAAGGCAGATAATTTGTCAGCTATTAGGCCTCTGCATTTCTGGTACCAATCCACATTACGCTGGTATTCAGTTCGGATGGCTTTGAACACGGTGTCCAAAACCATCACTTCAGCTGCTGTACAGCCTAACCCTCAGGCATATTGTGTGACATAGAAAACAAGCAATTAGGTTACCCAATCCCCACTGCATCAAACTAGCTTGTTGGGTAGTCCTAATGCTGGATTAAAAGCCACGAATAAATAGTGGGACTAGAATATTGCTGCTTTCTGGTGCTGTTACTGTGAAGTTAAGCTCAACCTGTGGGTTTTACAGATACCAGAATGTTGCTGGCCAATAGCACCAGCACTCATACACCCACTCCTGGTAGTGTGTTGTTGGTCTTCCAGGGATTTCTTCATGGCATTCTCAGGAAAGGGTGGGGGATGGTGTGAGATGGGGGCTAGGATGTTAATTACAGAGGTGATCTTCTGACCCAAGTTCCATCTGTAAGTTGACAATGTCATCAGGTATGCAAGTCACATCATTAATTGGGTTAATCTGATAGAATATGCCCCTGCAAAGTCTTGATGGGCAGGACTTCAACAGAAGTAAACACAAACTTTTCAAAATTTGCATAAACTGTTTCTTGAGCTTTATACATAAATAACTATATCTAAATTCTAGTCTTTACATGTTCATGCAGTGCTGTGGAATGGAGATTTCACTCTTAACTGCTTGTGTGGACGGCAAGTAGGTTTGAGTGTTTGTTGTTAAAGGTTTCCCAGCTCCTCTGAGATTGGGGAGTGAACACACCTTGGTGTTTTCTCTTTGACAAGGTAAACCCGGATTGCCTGGGCCAAAGGGAGAAAAGGTGAGTCACTTTAGCTTCAACCAGGTGTGTTTGCAATCAGAGGGAGTGTCATACAGCCTGGACCCCAGTGGTAGTCAGGGATGGGTGGCTACATAGGGGCTGTAGGGAGAAAAAAGTAGAGAATAGGATTGATGGTAATCTCAGTGTTGGCACAGAGTTGATGAACCCAATGGTCTCTCTTTCTGGGCTGCCCAGTGTCTGCACTGAGCAGATGAATCTAGTGGCCTCTGTCTGGGCTGCCCAGTGTTAACACGGATTGGTTTACCCGATGGCCTCTCTCTGGGATGCCCAGTGTTAACACTGATCAGTTTACCCGATGACCTCTCTCTGGGATGCCCAGTGTTAACACTGATCAGTTTACCCAATGGCCTCTCTCTGGGCTGCCAAGTGTTAACACTGATCGGTTTACCCGATGGCCTCTCTCTGGGATGCCCAGTGTTAACACTGATCGGTTTACCCGATGGCCTCTCTCTGGGATGCCCAGTGTTAACACTGATCGGTTTACCCGATGGCCTCTCTCTGGGATGCCCAGTTAACACTGATCGGTTTACCCAATGGCCTCTCTCTGGGATGCCCAGTGTTAACACTGATCGGTTTACCCAATGGCCTCTCTCTGGGCTGCCAAGTGTTAACACGGATTGGTTTACCCGATGGCCTCTCTCTGGGATGCCCAGTGTTAACACTGATCGGTTTACCCAATGGCCTCTCTCTGGGATGCCCAGTGTTAACACTGATTGGATTTACACAATGGCCTCTCTCTGGGATGCCCAGTGTTAACACTGATCAGTTTACCCGATGGCCTCTCTCTGGGATGCCCAGTGTTAACACTGATCGGTTTACCCAATGGCCTCTCTCTGGGCTGCCCAGTGTTAACACTGATCGGTTTACCCAATGGCCTCTCTCTGGGCTGCCCAGTGTTAACACTGATCGGATGTATGCAATGGCCTCTCTCTGGGCTGCCCGGTTCTGTGATTCAGTTCTATTCAACTGTGGATACTTTTTGTTTCATAGAACTCCCCATGATGAGATCAGAATCAGTTCAGCCTAAAGCTGTACAGAGATTGAACAGACTCTGTCCACAGCTCACTCACTGGGAGTTCGGTGCTGTGGAAGTGGGTGTCTCATGATCTGGTGCTGACCAAGGTCCCAAAGGTGCTGGAGCAGATTCTAGGATACAGTGCTTTGAAAAAGTACTCAGCCCCCACAACTATTTTCATACTTTACTGCCTTATTTTCAAAATATGAAATATAGTAAGTAGGATTTTGAGCTAATCTACAAAATACTGAGCATTTTGTTAAATTAAAAGAAGAATTCCAAAACTTGTCAAGAATTTACTAAAAATTAAAAACTAAAATTTTGAGACTGAGAAAGTATTCATCCCCTTTGTAATTACTGCACTTAATTTCCTACTTTACCAACTCACCCAATTTGTTGGTGTAGAAAATTGGAGGATCACCTGTTTTCAATGAATTCATAAGAATAAATACCCTCTCTTTGTGAGGTCTAACAGTATGGTAGATTTTCAACAGACAAAACCAAAATGAAGAGCATTCAAGGCAGTGAGGGAAATGATAATAGAGAAGCACAAATTGGGGAAGGGTATAAGACCATCTCAAAGGCAGTGAACATACCTTGGAGCTCAGTGCAGTCCATTGTGAAAAAATATGAAGCCCCAGCCACACTGCCGAGGTCAGGTCGCCCTTTTAAACTTAGTCGCCACAGGAGAATGGGACTTATAAGAGAGGTTGCTATATTGCTAACAGTTACGCTGAGTGAGCTGCAGAAGTCAGTGGCTGCAACTGAGATTATGTTATTAAGTTTATGACTCAACAATTTCGAAGGCCTTGCTCAAAGAGGGTATTTATCGAAGAGTGACCAGAAGAAGCCCTGGCTTAAAAAAAAACATATCCTTGCCCATAAGTACTGCAAAGTGTCAATTGGAAGATACTGTAAAAATTTAGAAGGTTTTGTGGTCAGGTGAGATTGAAATGGAACTCCACTGTAAACTCTGACAGCCCGCCACACTAACCTTTGTGTCATCATCAAATTTACTAACCCATCCCTCCACTTCCTAATCCAGGTCATTTATGAAAATCACGAAGAGTAGTAAATTGGTTTAGACATTTGCTCAATGGGAGAAGCCAGAGAGTGGTAGTGGAGGATTGCTTCTCTGAGTGGAGGCCTGTGACTAGTGGTGTGCCACAGGGATCAGTGCTGGGTCCATTGTCATTTGTCATATATATATGATCTGGACGAAAATGTGGTAAATTGGATCAGCAAATTTGCTGATGATACAAAGATTGGAGGTATAGTGGACAGTGAAGAAGTTTTTCAAAGCTTGCAGAGGGATTTGGACCAACTGGAAAAATGGGCTGAAAAATGGCAGATGGAGTTTAATACAGACAAGTGTGAGGTATTGCACTTTGGAAGGAAAAAACAAGGTAGAACATACAAGTTGTAAACATAAAGTAACTGCAGATGCTGTTGTCAAATCAACACTTACAAAACAAGCTGGATGAACTCAGCAGGTCGGGCAGCATCCGTTGAAATGAGCAGTCAACGTTTTGGGCCGAGACCCTTCATCAGTTCTGAAGGAGGAGGGGGCAGGGGCCCTATAAAGCAGGTGGAGGGAGGGTGGAAGGTGCCAGATGAAAAACCAATCAGAGGAAAGATCAAGGGATGGGGGAGGAGATAGGCAGGAGAGGTGAAGAAGGAATGTAAGGGGAAAGCACTATGGGTAGTAGAAGAAGGCAGAATCATGAGAGGTGATTAGGCAGCTGGAAGAGGAGGCAGAGTGAAAGTAGGATGGGGGAAAGGAGAGGGAGGGAATTACCAGAAGTTGGAGAATTCGATGTTCATACCACCAGGCTGGAGACTACCCAGACAGTATATGAGGTGTTATTCCTTCAACCTGAGATTGGCCTCATCATGGCAGTAGAGGAGGCCATATATGGACATATCCGAATGGGAATCTGAAGCAGCGTTGAAGTGGGTGGCAACCGGGAGATCCTGTCTGTTATGGTGGATGGAGCAGAGGTGGTTGACGAAGCGGTCCCCCAGTCTGCGTCGGGTCTCGCTGATGTAGAGGAGGCACCAGGTGCAATAGATGACTCCAACGGACTCACAAGTGAAGTGTTGCCTCACCTGGAAGGACTGTCTAGGGCCCTGAATGATGGTAAGAGAGGAGGTGTAGGGACAGGTGTAGCACTTACGCTTGCAGAGATAAGTACCAGGTGGGATCTGTGGGGAGGGACGTGTGGACGAGGCAGTCGTGGAGGGAACGATCCCTGCGGAAAGCAGAGAGGGAAAGATGTGCTGAAGGTGGTGGAAGTTTCGGAGGATAATATGCTGGATCCGGAGGCTGGTGGGGTGGTAGGTGAGGACAAGGGGAACACAGGCCCTGTTGTGGTGACGGGAGGATGGGGTGAGGGCCGAAGTGCAGGAAATGGAGGAGATGTGGGTGAGGGCATCATTGATGACCGCAGAAGGGAAACCACAATTTTTAAAGAAAGAGGACATTTAAAGCCTCATCCTGGGAATAGATGTGGCAGAGACGGAGGAACTGGGAATAGGGAATAGCATTTTTACATTTGGCAGGGTGTGAAGAGGAATAATCAAGGTAGTTATGGGAGTCAGTGGGTTTATAGAAGATGTCAGTGGACAGTCTGTCTCCAGAGACGGAAACTGAGAGATCGAGAAAGGGAAGAGCAGTGTCCGAGGTGGACCAAGTGAATTTGAGGGCTGGGTGAAAGTTAGAGGCAAAGTCGATGAAATTGACGAGCTCAGCATGGGTGCAGGAAGCAGCACCAAAGTAGTCGTCAGTGTAGTGAAGGAAAAAATTGGGGAGCAGTACCAGTATAGATCTGGAGCATAGATTATTCCACATAACCCATAAAGAGGCAGGCATAGTTGGCACCCATGCGAGTGCCCATAGCTACACCCTTGGTCTGAAGAAAGTGGGAAGATCCGAAAGAGAAGTTATTAAGTGTGAGTACCAGTTCCCCCAACCGGAGGAGTGTGGTGGTGTCAGGGAACTGATGATGTCTATTGTCAAGAAAGTAGCGGAGGGCTTTGAGGCCTTCTTGATGGGCTCCGTCCGCCACAACAGACAGGAACTCCTGGTTGCCACCCACTTCAACTCTGCTTCACATTCCCATTCAGATATGTCCATACATGGCCTCCTCTACTGCCATAATGAGGCCAAACTCAGGTTGGAGGAGCAACCCCTCATATACCGTCTGGGTAGTCTCCAGCCCCTTGGTACAAACATTGAATTCCCCAACTTCTGGTAATTCCCTCCCTCTCTCTGCCTCCTCTTCCAGCTGCCTAATCACCTCTCATGACTCTGCCTTCTTCTACTATCCATAGTGCTTTCCCCTTACATTCCTCCTTCACCTCTCCTGCCTATCCCCTCCCTGTTTCCCCTCCCCCACCCCTTGATCTTTCCTCTGATTGGTTTTTCACCAGGCACCTTCCACCCTCGCCCCACCTTCTTTATAGGGCCCCTGCCCCCTCCTTCAGTCCTGACAAAGGGGTTTCAGCCCGAAACGTTGACTGTTTATTTCAACGGATGCTGCCCGACCTGCTGGGTTCATCCAGCTTGTTAGAGCATACTGGTTAAATGGTAGGACACTGAGGAAAGCAGTAGAACAGAGGAATCTGGAAATACAGATACAAAATTCCCTGAAAGTGGCGTCACAAATAGATAGGGTAATAAAGAGAGCTTTTGGTACATTGTCCTTTATAAATCAAAGTATTGAGTATAAGAGTTGGAATGTTAAGGTGAGGTTGTATAAGGCATTGGTGAGGCCGAATTTGGACTATTGTTTGCAGTTTTGGTCACTGAATTACAGGAAGGATATTAATGAGGTTGACAAAGTTTACAAGGATGTTGCTGGGACTTGAGAAACTGGGTTACAGAGAAAGGTTGAATAGGTTAGGACTTTATTCCCTGAAGCGTAGAAGAATGAGGGGAGATTAGATAGAGATAATTAAAATTATGATGGGTATAGATAGATAGAGGGGAGAAAAAATACCGGAGGACATGTTCTATGGTTCTAGTAAGGGTCCCTGAACCGATCCCTGAGGCACTCCACTGGTGACTGACCTCCATGCAGAATATGACCTGTCTACAACCAGTCTCTTTGCCTTCTGTGGGCAAGGCAGGTCTGGATCCACAAAGCAGTGGCCCCTTGGATCCCATGCCTCCTTACTTTCTCAATAAGCCTTGCGTGGGGTACCTTATCAAATGCCTTACTGAAATCCATATACACTACATCTACTGTTCTTCCTTCATCAATGTGTTTAGTCACATCCACAAATTTCAATCAGGCTCGTAAGGCACGACCTGCCTTTGACAAAGCTATGCTGACTATTCCTAATCATATTATACCTCTCCAAATGTTCATAAATCCTGCTTCTCAGGATCTTCTCCATCAGCTTACCAACCACTGAGGTAAGACTCACTGGTCTATAATTTCCTGGGCTATCTCTACTCCCTTTCTTGAATAAAGGAACAACATTCGCAAACCTCCAATCCTCCGGAACCTCTCCCGTCCCCATTGATGATGCAAAAATCATCACCAGAGGCTCAGCAATCACCTCCCTTGCCTCCCACAGTAGCCAGTCATCTGGTCCCAGTGACTTATCCAACTTGATGTTTTCCAAAAGCTCCAGCGCTTCCTCTTTTTTAATATCTACATGCTAAGCTTTTCAGTATACTGAAAGTCATCACTATAATAACCAAGATCCTTTTCCATAGCGAATACTGAAGTAAAGTATTCATTAAGTACCTCTGCTATTTCCTCCTGGTTGATACACACTTTCTGACTGTCACACTTGATAGGTCCTATTCTTTCATGTCTTATTCTCTTGTTCTTCACATACTTGTAGAATGCCTTGGTGTTTTCCTTAATCCTGCCCACCAAGCCCCCTTCTGACTCTCCTAATTTCCTTCTTAAGCTCCTTCCTTTTAGCCTTATAATCTTCTGGATCTCTAACATTACCTAGCTCTCTGAACCTTTTGGAAGTTTTACTTTTCTTCTTCACTAGATTTATTACAGCCATTGTACACCACGGTTCCTGTACCCTACCATAACTTCCTTGTCTCATTGGAATAACCATATAACCATATAACAATCACAGCACGGAAACAGGCCATCTTGGCCCTCCTAGTCCGTGCCGAACCCTTAATCTCACCTAGTCCCACCTACCCGCACTCAGCCCATAACCCTCCACTCCTTTCCTGTCCATATACCTATCCAATTTTACCTTAAATGACACAACTGAACTGGCCTCTACTACTTCTACAGGAAGCTCATTCCACACAGCTATCACTCTCTGAGTAAAGAAATACCCCCTCGTGTTTCCCTTAAACTTCTGCCCCCTAACTCTCAAATCATGTCCTCTAGTTTGAATCTCCCCTACTCTCAATGGAAACAGCCTGTTCACGTCAACTCTATCTATCCCTCTCAAAATTTTAAATACCTCGATCAAATCCCCCCTCAACCTTCTACACTCCAATGAATAGAGACCTAACTTGTTCAACCTTTCTCTGTAACTTAATTGCTGAAACCCAGGTAACATCCTAGTAAATCGTCTCTGCACTCTCTCTAATTTATTGATATCTTTCCTATAATTCGGTGACCAGAACTGCACACAATATTCCAAATTTGGCCTTACCAATGCCTTGTACAACTTTAGCATTACATCCCAACTTCTGTACTCAATGCTTTGATTTATAAAGGCCAGCGTTCCAAAAGCCCTCTTCACCACCCTATCTACATGAGACTCCACTTTCAGGGAACTATGCACAGTTATTCCTAGATCTCTCTGTACCTCTGCATTCCTCAATGCCCTACCATTTACTCTGTATGTTCTATTTGGATTATTCCTGCCAAAATGTAGAACCTCACACTTCTCAGCATTAAACTCCATCTGCCAACGTTCAGCCCATTCTTCTAACCGGCATAAATCTCCCTGCAAGCTTTGAAAATCCACCTCATTATCCACAACACCTCCTACCTTAGTACCTATATGTACCTATACAGAACTCCACATAAATTTCCCCTGTGATTATTTGCCACATTTCTTCCGTTCTTTTCCCTGAGAACATCTGTTTCCAGCTGAAGCCAAATTCCTGCCTGATAGCCTTATAATTCCCCTTACTCCAATTAAACGCTTTTCTACATTAGTCTGTTCCTATCTCTCTCAAATGCTATTGTAAAGGAGACAGAATTATGATCACTATCTGCAAAATGCTCTCCCAGCTGCATTTCCCAACATAAAATCAAGTACTGCACAGCCTCTCCTCGTTTAGGCTTATCTACATATTGTGTCATGAAACCTTCCTGAACACACCTAAGAAACTCCACCCCATCTAAACCCCTCGCTCTAGGGAGATGCCAGTCGATATTTGGGAAATTTAAATTTCCCATCACATCAACTCTTATTATTACACCTTTCCAGGATCTGTTTCCCTATCTGCTCCTCAATATCCCTAACCCTGTTACTAGTAGGTGGCCTGTAAAAAAACACCCAGTAAAGTTATTGACCTCCTCCTGTTCCTAACCTCCACCCACAGAGACTCCGTAGACAATCCCTCCATGACGTTCATCTTTTCTGCAGCCATGACACTATCTCTGATCAACAGTGCCATACCCCCACCTCTTTTGCCTCCCTTCCTGTCCTTCCTGAAACTTCTAAAACCTGGCACTTGAAGTAGCCATTCGTGTCCCTGAGCCATGCAAGTCTCTGTAATGGCCATCATGTCATATCTCCGAGTACTGATCCACACTCTAAGCTCATCCGCTTTGTTCACAACACTCCTTGTGTTAAAATAGACACATCTGAAATCTTCGGTCTGAGTGTGTCCCTTCTCTATCACCTGCCTATCCTCCCTCTTGCACTGTCTACAAGTTATTTGTGAGCCAACCTCCTCTTCCCCAGTCTCTTCAATTTGGTTCCCATCCCCCAATAATTCTAGTTTAAACCCTCCACAGTAGGCTTAACAAACCTCCCTACCAGGATAATGATTCCAGTGCAACCAGTCCTTTTTGTATAGGTCACTCCTGCCCCAAAAGAGCTTCTTATGTAAATGAATCAGAGGAGTACAGCACCCAGTAATCTGTAACAAGCTTTATGGAGGAACTACCGACCAGCACATACCATTCCTGTTCACAGGGTCACTTGGTGGCAAATGGGAGAAAATCATTCTTAGCGAAGAAAATTTGTAATTATACTAACAATGGTGGTTGTGTCTAGCTAACTTAAGATCCACATTCCCATCAAAATCTTAACCCACCCTGCTCCAAACCAATTATCAGCAGCAGACTGTGATGTTGGTTGTGGAGATACCTTACTTGCCAGGATGGATTCTTCACCTTGGGCTGGAATGGCATAAGAAATAAGAACATAAGGAATAGAATCAGGTCAGTTGCTCTCAGATATCTGTTGAGGAAAATCATGGCCGCTGCTTTCTCAGCTGCTCCTTATTGTATATCTCAAATCCATTAATATCCACCAACCTTTTGGTACACCTCTTGTATATGCTCTGCAACTGAGGCTCCTCAACCATCGGGATGAACAATTCTGCCAATTGGATATACCCTAACTGCAAAAATTTTATGTTGCTTCTATTCTGAATAGCTGATCCCTCAGTTTTAGAAAATGACCATGGTCCAAGTCACCCCAGCCTTGCCAAATCCAAGCAGAATGTCACAGCAAACTCATGCTTCATACTCAAAGGAGTATAAAGCTGAAGATGGTATCTCTGACCATATCGAGATGACTTGGTCAGGTAGATAATAATTGGATATAATTTAATTAGAAAATGGGGAAAACTTCTCTTGTCTTAATCTTGTCTTCCCTTACGTTATATTAAGGGGCCAAATGCAAAAGGAAACTCCCAACCATCAACATGGCCACCTGTTTCCATTCAGACGTACTCCAGCCAGGGCCCAGCCATATAAGTATAGAGCCCTTTATTTGATGAATTGAGGAGAGTGTTGCGTACTTGAATATTATTAAAGGACCCTGAATGCTCTTTGTTCTTCATAACTTAGCTGGATTCTTTCTTTCATCCACTCATCTTCTTCATAAAAGTGCCTCTCCCCACCACCTCCTCCTGTTCCTCCCTCACCTCATATTCCCAACCACTTCTGAATGAGGCCATGCAAAATGCATGGAAGGGATGTTTGCAGTCTGCAGTCACTAACAGCCAACTGTTATCCACAGGGAGACCAGTGTGGACTTTGTCCCTCAGACACAAAAGAGCAAGGTGGTGAGAGCAAGCAGGATACAGCCTACGACTCACACCCTGTGGGGCTCAAGCAGGTGAGTGCTGGTAGTCGTATCAGGGAGTACACATGGTTAAGGCTGGCTGTTCCTACTGTATGTTACATGTGTTAAAGAAATCAGATTGCATGTTTATGTTTATACATTTATTAAGGAAATCACTATTGACTAGATCTTCTGATTATAGTTAATTATTATTGAAGATGTACTCGAGAGCCCACAAGCAAAATCTTGGAGCTGGAAGAGCTGTGACAGGGGCACTCCTCAGCCAGTTACATTAACCTAGCACCTGACGTTTCCAGTTTCCTTTTCTCTTTACTTCCTTACAGCAAAGGAGTTTGTGAGACCATGTTGTTTCACAGAGTAATTCCATTCCTCAGTAGCTTCCATTCTTCCCATATTCCCACCAACTGTCTTCAAATTCCACCACTGAGGGAAGATAAACATCAGCCATCCCCAATACAGCTCGTCCTTGGGCTGTGGAGGGAAACGCTAGAAAAAACCCAAGGTTAGTACTGAACCCAGGACTCTGGAACAATGAGGCAGTAATCTTCCCACTTGGCCAATGTGTTGTCTTGCTGCTGTCCATTGTGGCTCTGTTGTTGTTCCCCTGTTACTCTCTCTTGTTGTGTTGCAGGTGTTCATTTTGCTGACAGCATCCACTGTTATTACTCTTGCTGCTGCTGTTGCTTTTACAGGATCCTTGAACCATCTACCCCAAAATGTTGGGTGCCCTGTGGTCCTGCTTTTACTCATGTAGATCTGACTTTGGAAGCAAGCAAATTTATGTGCAAAGTAGCATAATGGGCACTTTAATTCTGTTGATATTCCAGAATGCAATTCAGACTTCTGTGCCCTTCTGGCTCTCTGAGCCACACAACCCCCTCACCCCAACCCGATGATCCCTAACCTAATCATGGGACAATTCATAAAGATCAAGTAACCTACCTGCAGGACCCAAGGAAAACCCATGCATTTCACAAGTTACAAACAGAGCAGATGCCAAGTCGTGATGTATCCAGAGAGAATGCTTTCTGTAGTGCATCAGTTAGAACAATATAAGGGTTGATGGTGATGTGTCAAATATGGTTGGTACAGGACATGCTATTGGTGATGTTCACTCCTAGGAACTAGAAGCTTTCAACTCTCTTAACCAAGAACATATTTACTTCCCCCTTCCTGAAGTCAGTGACCTGCTCTTTAGCTTTGCTGACATTGAGGGAAAGTTTGATGTCACAACACCCATGTTACAAAGCTCTCCATCTCCTTCCTGTATTCTAAATCATTATCATTTGAAATACAGTCCACTATGCTGCTGTTGTCTGAAAATTTGTAGATGGAGTTAGAGAAGAGACTGGTTATGCAGTTGTGAGTGTACAGAGAGTAACATAGAAACATAGGACACCTATAGCGCAATACAGGCCCTTCTGCCCACAATGCTGTGCTGAACATGCACTTACTTTAGAAATTACCTAGGACTACCCGTAGCACTTTATTTTTCTAAGCCCCAATTTATCTAAGAGTAGAGTAGGGGCTGAAGGTGCACTAGTGTTGAGAAGTTTGATCCATCTGTATCTGCACACATGAATGGGGTTAAAGAAATAAGCTTTTGGACTTGGTGAATTGGAACAATCTTGATAATTTGATTTCCATGTTTGCAATTACCATGGGGTTTTCTGAGGTCCACTAACATGAACATGAGTTTTTCAGCTAACCAATGATTGACTTTGCAGAGACTGGCAATGTGCTCTGCCTTATTTTTATTTTAAAGAATAAGATTTGTAGAGATTCAGAATCTATGTATTCAACCGCTGCCAACGGACTCAGTTCCTTGTGCCAAGTAGGTGAGCTGGGATAGCTGGAGCTGTTGAAGGATGCACAGGAAGCTTCTGATCAATGTCACAGACTGATGAGCTTCAGATGTTCAAGTACTTACAGTTTAGAGAGGCTGGTGGTTAGTAAAGCTTTACCTTTTGTCAGGGTACATTCCAGATGGGCATGGATTCCAGGAAACATTTCCACATGTACAGAAGCCCCTGCCTGATCCATTATGTTCATTGTACATTTGCTCTGGTTCAGTCTAAACAGTTATATCTTCATGAATGCATTGGGGAATGAAAGATTGTATGAGTACAGAGAACAGGTTCCAGTCCACTTCTGTGGGTAGCTTCCTGCTGTGCTATGTGTAAGCAATACTTTGAACTTTCAAAGCTCATCATTGTTTCATTGGAAGCTATTTGAAGGCTGGTTCTTACTTACAACAAGGGTGTGAGTGAGAAAAGGAATCAAGGTGACCAGCAATAATTAGGTGAAGTTGGTAAAAAGCATTCTCTAGCACCACACAAAAAATGCTGGAGGAACTCAGCAAGTCAGGAAGCATCCGTGGAAGAAAATGAGAGATTGATGTTTTTAGGACTTCATCTGATTAAAGGTCTTGGCCTGAAAAGTCAATTTTATTTCTTTTACAAATGTGTTTATCTAATAATTTCTTAAGTGCCCCTAATGCATCTGCCTTTACCAGCACCACTGGCAGGATAGTCCTGCACCAGATGCTGTCGAGACCTGCTAAGTTCCTCCACTATTTTGTTTGTGGGAGACCGAGGTTAGATAGAGCAGGAACACCGAGCTGACTGACCACTCTCTGTGTGAAAAAAGCCTTAACCTCTGGCATCATCCCTATACTTCCCTCCAATCATGTTCAATTATGCCCCATTATATTAGTCGTTTCCTCATTGGGAAAAAGTTTCTGGCTATCCATTCTATCTATGCCTTGATCATCTTGTAGACTTCCATCGAGTTACCTCTCACTCATATTCGTTTCAAAGAAAAAGGCTGTAGCTCACTTAACCTATCTTCATCAAACAAGCTCTTTAATACAAGGTCATCTTGGTAAATATCTGCATCCTGTATGAAGCTTCCACATCTTTCCTATAAATGAGGTGACTAGAAATTCAGATTCAGATTCAGTTTATTGTCAGTTATAAACCACAAATACAATGCAGTTAAAAATGAGACAACGTTTTCCAGAATTATATCACGAAAAAGCACAAAACAGACCACATAAGAAAAACCACATAACGTTTGGTAATCCCCAATCCAGAGTCCGGAGAGGCTGCTGCATATCAATATCGCGCTACCGTCTTAGCACGTTCCCCGGAAAGGAACTACAAATCCATCAGACAAAACTAAAGCTACAAGACCTACACAAAACCACATAGTTACATATAGTTAACATATAGTTTCAACAATGCAGACAATACCATAATTGATAAAAGACTAACTGACAAAGACCACATAATTATAACACATAGTTTCAACAGTGCAAAGCGATACCGTAATCTGATAAAGAGCAGTCCATGGCACGGTTTAAAAGGAAGTCTCAAAGCCCAGACAGCCCATCATCTCACGCAGATGGTAGAAGGAAGAAAAACTCTTCCTGCCACGTGTGTCAGTGCCGCAGCTTGCCGATACAACCTCTGGGAGCCCCGACCACAGCCAACTCTGAGTCCGTCCGAAAACTTCGGGTCTCCGACCAGCCCTCTGACACCGAGCACCATCTCTGCCGAGCGCTTTGACCCCAGCACCGGCCGCCAAGCAGCAGGCAAAGCCGAGGATTCGGGGCCTTCCTCCCGGAGATTTTTCCGATCGCACAGTAGCAGCAGCAGCGAAACAGGCATGTCAGAAGTTTCACCGGATGTTCCTCCATGCTTCACACGTCCGTCTTCATCAAATCAGGATCGTACACGGCATCCTACTTGACAGATCACAGATATTCATTCCAAAGTGGCCGCAGCGCACTGTGTCGCGCCGCCATCTTGCAAGGGCTCTCTATAGATACAATATTTCAAATGTGGTCTACCAGTCTTCTATAGAGCTGCAACAATACACTGACCAATGATGGCCACCACACTATATGCCTTCTTAACCACTTGTGTGGCAATTTTTAGAGTTCTTTGGATGTGAACCCAAGATATCTCTGTTCCTCCACACTGCTCTGATCTGTAGTTCAGAGGTCAAGGGTGGATATGTAATGAGAGCAAGGGAGGGTCAGAGCCTGAGGGGTGGGATTGAGGTCTCAGATGCTTGTTCAAAGAGTCAGACTGTTTGGAGGGAGTGTGGGACACCTGTTCAGTGTTCAGGTTACCGTCATGAGGTCAGTCAGCTTCCACAGAACTATCAGATTGCAGAGGATGGAAGCAAACTATTTAACTCAGTCAGTTGGCTCGGTGTTCCTGCTCCCCTTAAGTCTCCACCCTCTATCTAACCTCTGTCTCCCACAAACAAAATAGTGGAGGAACTCAGCAAGTCTCAACAGCATCAGATTTCCTTGTGTAGGAGAATTTTAGTATTAGATGGAAGAGTTGTTCAGTTAACCTGGAACAGCCTGTCAAGTTACTGGCCAGAGGTGCAATGGGAAAGGCATGGGCACCAGCTGAGCAGATACTTGATGAAGTATCCAACCCATAGTGTGTTTTGCAGAGGACTGGAAGGAGGGGCGGAGCTGTGCAGGGAAATATCAGACCTTGGGCCCCGCATTGGACCTTGGAGACACACAAAGGGAGAATTTTGTAAACAACAAAATGTGGAAAACTGTAAGGGTTGTAGAAGGGGACAGGTAGGGAATGATCAAACCAGCAAAAAGATTTAAGCAAGTATCTGAATTTTAAATGTGTGGTGCTGCAGTCCCAGTACTCCAGGGGATGGATGAATGGGAAACTAGCAGTAGTTCAAAGGGGGTGCAAGGAACAAGGCTATTGGAAGAGTTTCAGCATAATACAGGTCTCCATAGCAGAGATATGAGAGATGAACAAAAGATTTGAATGTAGATTTATTATCAAAGTATGTACGAAGTATACAACCATGAGATTCATCTTCCCACAGACAGCCATAAAACAAAGAAAACCATGAAATCACTTAAAGGAAAGATATCAAACATCACCCACCAATGCACAAAAAAAATTGCGCAAACAGCAAAAAGAAACAAGTGAAAGACACAAAATCTAAAAAAAATGCAACCCACATCGAAAGAGTTCGGGCATATTCAGTTCAATCTAGTGCTGTGCCATCCGTTATCTGTAGCCACCCTGATCAAAATCACATAAAATAGCAAGAAACAAAAAAAAAGGAACCACCAGAAACACATCGTAACATGAACTCGGGTTCAAGCCACAAAGTGTGTCAATTAAACCTTGCCCAAGACCCAGGACTCCAGCACCACCCTCCGACAGCATCAAGGGAAAGAGAAAGACCATTCAAATGTTGGCACCTTTGGCTGGGAGCAGCGAGTGAGAGGGAGAGAAGGATTGTCACACACAGAAACTTTCCTCCGACCATCCCAAGCAAGAGGCTGGTGGACGATGATGAACACCCAATCACATTCCATTTTCACCTCGTGATTTCAGTCTTCCTTGTTTTAATTGGCAAGATCATCGAGAAATGGAGTTGATCAGTTAATAATGAGCTCAAATCCTGTCTCCAGGCTTCTTGGTCTCGAGGCTGCACACTTTACTGGAAAGCTCACTTAACCCTGAGATATCAGCTGACTGTCAGGGTGCTGGAGCAGGGATCCAATTGCAGACCCAGTACTGTGCACACAGTGATATTAATTGAGTGACAAATCCTGAGGTGCAAGCAGAGATCAAAACATTCAGAGAAATCAAAAAACTAGACAGAGTTCAGATATTAATGCTGGAAAGGCGCAGGAAAACTCACTGGCACAATCTGGCAACAAATAAGTGAAAACACAGGACTGAAATACACTGAGCAATAAACAGAGAGGCAGATGATAGGTGGAGCACAATGAGACAGAAGTGGCAGCAAAACAGGTAATAATGAGAAACAGGTGAGAGACAGAGTACTCAGTGATACAGGGGCCGGAGTAGAGCAGGAGTGGGGACAGGAGCACGTGGCAATACAAAACCACAGACTGACAGCTAGGGGGAAAACACACAAAAAGACAGTTCAACTGGAGATACTGACAGTACTCCCTCCCCCTTCTACGGATGCCTCCTGGTGTCACAGCAGGTAGAGCTGGGTGCTGGTGATGAAAGTCCCTGATGAGAGAAAGGTTCAGGATGTTACAGGCAGGGACCCAGCACCTCTCCTCAGGACCGTAGCCCTCCCAGTCCACAAGCTACTGGAGGCCACAGTCCTGGCGACGAACATCCAGCAGTCAACACACTGTGAAGGCCTCTGACCCATTGATGAGCTGTGGGGCAGGGGGGTTTGGGGACAGGACATAGGGGGTGGCTCATGAAAGGCTTGATGTGGGACAAGTGGAAGGGGGGATGAATGCAGCAGAGAGTGGAGGGAAGCTTGAGATGGACGACAGTGGGGCTGATGACTTTACCAATGGGAAATGGGCTGATGAAGTGAGGGGCAAGCTTGCAGGAATCCACCTTTAGGGGCAAGTCTCGGGTTGAAAGCCACACACGCTGTGTCTAGCAGTAACGTGGGGCCTTGGAGCAATGGTGGTCAGCTTGACGCTTGAACCTAGCAGAGGCACAGAGAAGGGCAGAGTGAGTGTGCCTCCATATCCGCTGACAATGGCGGATGAATGCCTCAGCAGATGCAATGCCAACCTCCTCCTGGGCAGGAGACAGTGGAGGTGGTAGCCAAGGCAGCACTCGAAAGGGGACAGACCAGTGGATGAGGATGGATGAGAATTTATGGCGTACTTGGCTCAGGGTAACTGCCGACTCAATGCAGAGGGGTTCTGGGAGACCAGACACCACAATATTGTCTCTAGCTGTTGGTTGGCCTGCTCGGTCTGGCCATTGGTCTGTGGGTGGAATCCTGAAGACAGACTCACGGAGGCACCGAAGATTACAGAATGCTCTCCAGAAGTTTCTTCTTGGGTGATGAGATTCCAGTCATGGCTCCTTGTATACACACCCTTTTTAACAGATTAAAAGCATTGATGGCAAATATTCTGATTTCCAAAACCTATTTATAGATTTGGCAGTAAGAAGGCACTAATGAAATCGGGGAATCTTCAATGGCAAGGATACTGAGTACAAAAAACGCAAGTTGGAGCTGGATATGTTCCCAAAGCTGTTATTTTTAGCTGCTCTGGAGAGATGTTACAGTACAGTCTAAGTGAGTTTGACTTGGCTGGATATACGTGATGTAAAGGTATCTGTAACACCAACCATTTTCCTTTTACTTATATACCACTATTTTTATTCAAGTTTAGTTGAAACCTGATCCAAGTAAAATCCCAGTGAGAAACTCCTAGCTCTCGTAAATCCTCAAGTTGCTTCATCAGCATCAGCTTGATGCTGAGCCTTGTGTCTTCAGAATTTTTTTGATTTAGACTTTATCAGGTAAATCTGCACTATAAAATCCTAAGTATATTAATTCATATCATACCAAGTATCTTTTTTTCATTCATTGAAATATCTTCCCCACCCTGTCAGAAGGAGGGCAACTTCCTGAGGTCAGATCTCTACGACTGTCATATCTGTTGCTCTTCAGTGTCCCTTCCTCTTTCTTACTCATTAGGAAGTCCACCTTAATTGGAAGCTAGTTGGATATCAGAGTTTGATGTGTTGGGTAGAGTAAGATCAAACCCAATGCTTTGCCTTGGAATTTTCAGGGATAATATGCACCTCAAGTTCGTGGTGGAATTTCTAGAGGGGAGAAGTTTTCGGCCTTTACCCAAATATTTTATGATGAGCAAATAATTACCTAGGCTTACCCATAGCCCTCTATTTTTCTAAGCTCCATGTACCTATCCAAGAGTCTCTTAAAAGACCCTATCATATCCGCCTCCACCACCATTGCCAGCAGCCCATTCCACGCACTCACCACTCTGCGTGAAAAAACTTATCCCTGACATCTCCTCTGTGCCTACTTCCAATCACCGTAAAACTGTGCCCTCTCATACTAGCCATTTTATCCTTGGGAAAAAGCCTCTGACTATCCACATGACAAATGCCTCCCATCATCTTATACCCCTCTATCAGGTCACCTTTCATCCTCCGTCACTCCAAGTAGAAAAGACCAAGTTCACTCAACCTATTCTCATAAAGCATGCTCCCCAATCCAGATAACATCCTTATAAATCTCCTCTGCACCCTTTCTATGTTTTCCACATCCTTCCTGTAGTGAGGTGACCAGAACTAAGCACAGTACTCCAAGTGGGGCCTGACCAGGGTCCTATATAGCTGTAACATCTCGGCTCCTAAACTCAATCCCACAGTTGATGAAGGCCAATATACCGTATGCCTTCTTAACCACACAGTCGACCTGTGCAGCGGCTTTGAATGTCCTAAAGATTGCCATTAACATATGTGAAATGCATACACCAGCCAAAACTAAGGAGGAACATGGTCCAAAGAAACATAAAGCACACAGCTTTCCCGTGTCCCTAATCTTGAGCAAGTTGTACAAACTCAGGCTGTAGGAGCAACACCTCATATTCCATCCAACCCATTGCATGAACATGGATTTCTCTAACTTTTGGTAATTTCTCCCCCTCACCCTTCTGTCTTTTTTTCTGGCTCCCCACTTACCCATTTCCTTCTCAACTGCCCGTCACCTCCCCCTAGTCCCCTCTTCAATCTCTTTCTTCATGGTCACTGACTTGTCCTATTTGATTCCTTCTTGTTTGGCCCTTTACCTTTCCCACTTATCACCTCCCAGCTTCTTTCTTCATCTTCTATTCCTATCATACATCTATTTCCCCTTCACTTAATTTCATCTAACCATATAACAATCACAGCATGGAAACAGGCCATGTCGGCCCTTCTAGTCCATGCTAAACACTTACTCTCACCTAGTCCCACCGACCTGCACTCAGCCCATAACCCTCCATTCCTTTCCTGTTCATATACCTATCCAATTTTACTTTGAATGACAATATCAAACCTGCCTCTACCACTTCTACTGGAAGCTCGTTCCACACAGCTACCACTCTCTGAGTAAAGAAATTCCCCCTCGTGTTACCCCTAAACTTTTGCCTCCTAACTCTCAACTCATGTCCTCTTGTTTGAATCTCCCCTACTCAATGGAAAAAGCCTATCCACATCAACTCAATCTATCCCCCTCATAATTTTAAATACCTCTATCAAGTCCCCCCTCAACCTTCTACGCTACAAACACTAAAGACCTAATTTGTTCAACCTTTCTCTGAAACCCAGTTAACATTCAAGTAAATCTCCTCTGTACTCTCTCTAATTTGTTGACATCTTTCCTATAATTCAGTGACCGGAACTGTACACAATACTCCAAATTTGGCCTCTCCAATGCTTTGTACAATTTCAACATCACATCCCAACTCAATGCTCTGATTTATAAAGGCCAGCATACCTAAAATTTTCTTCACCACCCAATCCACATGAGATTCCACCTTCAGGAAACTATGCACCATTATTCCTAGATCACTCTGTTCTGCTGCATTCCTCAATGTCCTACCATTTACCATGTATGTCCTATTTGGATTATTCCTACCAAAATGTAGCACCTCACACTTATCAGCATTAAACTCCATCTGCCATCGTTCAGCCCACTCTTCTAACTGGCCTAAATCTCTCTGCAAGCTTTGAAAATCTACTTCATTATCCACAATGCCACCTATCTTAGTATCATCTGTATACTTACTAATCCAATTTACCACCCCATCATCCAGTTCATTAATGTATATGACAAACAACATTGGACCCAGTACAGATCCCTGAGGCACACCACTAATCACTGGCGTCCAACCTGACAAATAGTTATCCATCACTGCTCTCTGGCATCTCTCATCCAGCCACTGTTGAATCCATTTTACTACTTCAATATTAATACCTAATGATTGAACCTTCCTAACTAACCTTCCGTGTGCAACCTTGTCAAAGGCCTTACTGAAGTCTGTATAGACAACATTCATTGCTTTACCCTTGTCAACTTTCCTCATAACCTCTTCAAAAAATTCAGTAAGATTTGTCAAACATGACCTTTCACGCACAAATCCATGTTGACTGCAAAAAAGGAGAGGGAACTTATAGAAGCACATAAAATTGTGGATGGGATAGACAAGGTAGAGGCTGGAAAGTTGTTTCCACTGGTAAGTGAGTCTAGATAGCTTCAGGATTTAGGATGGAGATCAGAGTCTTCCCAGAAAGTAATAAATCTGTGGAATTCTTTACTCAGGGACACACTCAATAAATATACATAATTCAAAGTTCAAAGTAAATTTATTATTGAAGACAATGTATGTCACTACAGCCCTAACATTCATTTTCTTGTAGACTCAATAAGTCCATAATAGAATAATAACTATAAAAGAATCAGCGAAACACCACACCAATTTAGGCATTCAACTAGATAACAAACTGTGCAAATACAAAAAGAACGAAACAATAAATAAATAAATAAATAAATAAATAATATGGAAACCATGAAATGAAGAGTCCTTGAAAGTGTGTCCATAGGTTGTGGGAACATTTCAATGAAGGGGCAAGTGAAGTTGATTGAAGTCATCCAAGAGTCTGATGGTTAAGAGGTAGTAACTGTTTCTGAACCTGGTGATATGAGCCCTGAAGCTCCTGTGTCTTCTTCCTGATGGCAGCAGTGAGGACCCTGATATTGGTTACTGCTTTCCTATGACAGTGCTTTGTTTAAATGTCTCAATAGTGGGGACGGCTTTACCCATGAGGGACTGGGCCATACCCACTACTTTTTGTAGGATTTTCCATTCAAGGGCACTGGTGTTTCCATGCCAGGCTATGATGCAGCCAGTCAATATACTCTGCAACATACATCTATAGAAGTTGTCAGTTTTAGATGTCATGCCAAATCTTTGCAAACTCCTAAGGAAGTAGAGTCGCTGCTGAATTTTCTTCATAACTGCACTTACGTGTAAAGTAAGTGACCCAGGACAGGTCCTCTGAAATGATAACACTGAGGAATTTAAAGTTGCTGAGCCTTGGTCCAGCGGTTGCGGAGCATACGGATCTTGGACCTCCAGACAGTGTCCACTGCATGGGTGATTGATAAGTTCGTGGCTTAAGGTAGAAGGAGATGAGTTAAATAGATCTTGTTATGTGCACATGCAATTCAACTCTTTGAGTGATTATGCAAAAAGTTTGAAGTTAATAACTCATCTCCTACCTTAGGCTACAAACTTATCAATCACCCTGATGAGTTATTAACTTTAAACTTATCAATCATTCTGGCTGTGGACACTTTCTGGAGGTCCATGATCCTTATGCTCCACAACCCCTGGACAAAGTGTATAAATTTAAGAGGGGACTATGTTGAAAAATAAATGTACTAGATTTTCTAAAATTGACTCCTTCTACCTTAGGCCACAAACTTATCAATCACCCCTTGTATATGCTTCATCACCAACCTGTCAAAGTACATTCACACAATGGATGTAAATACTACTGTCAGTGAGACAGGATACCATATTCTTCTTAGGCACCAGTCTGCTTGGGTCCCTGAGACTACCAAAGTGAGAGGTTAAGCACCTGACCACAGCTTTAGGTGCTCTAGAACTTGGCTTGGTACCCTGGCTGAACCGGATGCTCCTGAAGACTGCTCACACATTGACTGAAATCACAGGGTCATTGGTAGCTGTGAGAGTTTGTGATGATTGCCTGATAGTTTGACTGTCAAAGTGAGCATTGAGCTTATCTGGAAGCAAAGCTGTGCTGTCCCTTACTTTATAAGTGGTGATACCATTCAAGCCCCGCCACATCAGTTCAGCCTCCTTCGTTGATTTGTTTAGTCTGAAGTTGCCACTTCACCCTGGAGTTGCCTTTCTGGAGATTACACCTGGACCTCTTGTAACTTTCTGAGTACCCAGACCTGAGTGTGCCTCTGACCTGGTCCTAAGCAGATTGTGGATCTCATGGTTCATCCAGGGCTTCTGATGGGGGAGGACTGAATGACATTAGAGACACCGGTAGGGTTTTGCCTCATTAGGGAATTATGTGTAAAGGGGGAAAAGGTGGGTAGATGGAGCTGAGTGCATGGCCAGATCAGCCATGATAATTTTGAATAGGGGAAGGTGTGTGTAGGGTTGGGTACAGGAAAGGATGAGGTACAGGGGTGGGTGACATTGTACAGACCAGCCCAGAGAAGATGCAAGAGAAACATAAGAGAAAACACAGATTTGAGCCAGGGGAGATCTTCAGGAGTGTGGCCCTGGTGAGAAAATCTCAACTTTGGTAAATCTGGTAATAAATTGTTTACTGGTGTGGGGCAGCTAATGAAACAGAAACCACCTAACTGGAGAGAAGTGTGAGAGGATGCAGGGTGCACAAGGCAAGCCTAAGCTGGAAATTCTCCCAACACTGTTATTTTTAGCTGTTACAAAAGAAATTTTTATTCCAGTCTTGGCACATTTGACTTGGCTGAATGTACACGATGTAAAGGTATCTGTGACACCAACCATTCTCCTATTGCCTATATGTTATTGCTTTTATTGCAAGATTAGCTGGATCCTGATACAGGAAGTACCTTCCCAGTGAGAGAAACCATAAAGAACACTGAAATCCTGGCTCCTGTAATTCATTGTCACAAAATTACATGTCATTCTGCGCTTGCTGCTGAGCCCTGTGTGTACAGAACTTTCCTAGTAATCATGTTTAAAAGAGGATCAGCACTATTTTATGTACCATGGTCTGTAATAAACTGTGCCTTTTCTTTATAGTCACCAAACAATTGATACTAGAGCATACAATCATCACAGTGATATTTGATTCTGCGCTTCGTGCTCCCTGAAGTACAAATCGAATTAAATATAATAAAAAAATTTAAATTATAAATCGTAATTAGAAAATAGAAAAGGGAAAGTAAGGCAGAGCAAGTCAGGTCCAGATATTTGGAAGGTACGGCCCAGATCTGGGTCAGGACCTGTTCAGCAGTCTTATCACAGTTGGAAAGCTGTTCCCAAATCTGGCCATACGGATCTTCATGCTCCTGAACCTTCTCCCGGAGGGAAGAGGGACAAAAAGTGTGTTGGCTGGGTGGGTCGTGTCCTTGATAATCCTGGCAGCTCTGCTCTGACAGCGTGTGGTGTAAAGTGAGTCCAAGGATGATAGATTGGTTTGTGTGATGTGCTGGGCTATGTTCACGATCTTCTGCAGTTTCGTCCGGTCTTGGACAGGACAACTTCCATACCAGGTTGTGATGCCCCTAGAAGAATGCTTTCTAAAGGTGCATCTATAAAAGTTAGTGAGGGTTTTAGGGGTCTTGCACATTGCAGGAGACAGAAGAGAGGATATTCAGATAACATTTTACAATGGAGAAAGCAAAATACAGGTTACCTTTCTCCTTCATAATCTCTTGGAGCAGGGAGTAGTTTTGGTATCTGATTTGTAAACCCATCAGATATTGTGTGGTTCTGCCCTACCACTATAAATGGCTCCAGCCTATCAGTCAGAGAGCGCTGATGAGGCTGCATTAGGCAGTGTGTCTTGAGGGCGAGAGAGAAATGTGTTTTAGTAGACCAGAGTAGTGAAGGTAGATTCAGATTTCAGTAGAATGGGTCCATAGCAACAGAAACACACAGTGTCATGGTTTGACAGGTGAGGTTTATGATGTACAGATGCTGATAAATGGAGGAAAAAGCATGAAAGCATGTACCACCATTTTCAAGGACAGTTCCTACCCCACGGTTAGAAGACTATTGAATGGCTCCCTAGCACACTGAGATGGATACTCGCCCTCACAATCAATGATCTTGCACATTGTTTACCTACACTGCAGTTTCTCTGCAGCTGTTACACTTTATTCTGCATTCTGTTATAGGTTTACCTTGTCTCACTCAATGAACTGGATAATGATCAATATGCACATTGCTAGTGCTGCAGAGAGCTATGTGCAAGGCAAGCTTTTCACTGTATGTTAGTGCAGGTAAAAATAATAAAGCAATTCCAATTCCTTAACTTCCAGTAGTCAGAGATATCTCTGCTAAACCAGTGCTATACCCAGACAATTGTCAGCACAGAAAGCTGAAGGCATGGACATCTTGCTGTGAATTTTGTATGTGTGTTTGCTGTATTTTTAACCGAGTCAGGGTTTAGGAGAGAGCTTGCAGGAGAATGGTGTGGCTGCAGGAGGTGTCTGCACCACTGGCTCATCAGTACGTAAAAGCTCTGTGCCAGAGGGAGAGACAGCTGCTGCTGAGCCAGGGGCTTTGTGGATATTTATCCGTGGGAGAGACTGCATTTGTTTCACAAGAGACTAGCATCCAACACTTTCATTTTCGCAACCTTTTCCCTTGCTCTTTCCTACTCACAGCAGGAAGTGTTATAGTTTCTTGTTTGTGTTATAGGAGAATCTTCGTTATTTAAGGTGCCATTTAAATAGAACAGTCTTGGGCATGGTTGACATAGCACAGTCACTTTGCCTCACAGGCGATCAATGGTCAGGGTTCGATTCCCACCACTCCCTGTAAGGAGTTTTGTATCTTCTCCCCGTGACCAAGTGGGTTTCTGTAGGTGCTCCAGGTTCAGAATCAGAATCAGGTTTATTAGGGTTAGGGTTAATGAGTTGTGGGCATGCTATGTTGGCGCTGGAGGCATAACGCCCTCAGCATAATCAACACATTTCACTGTCTTGATACATGCGGCTAATAAAGCTAATCTTTAATCTTAGACTAAAGTTATTTCTAATGGATTTTTTGGGAGGAGTGTTTGTTGACACGTTTCCATTGGGAACATGGTGATCTATGGAATGTGGACGGAGCAGTTTAGCGTTGAAACTCACTTTGACTTTAATGCAAGCTGACTGTGTTGAGTGGCATTGGAAAGTATTGAAGATTTCTAATTGCCTTTTTAAATATTGTTCTAGGGTGTGCCTGGACCTCCAGGAAAGCAAGGTGAAAAGGTAAGATTTGCAACAGCCCATGAACATCATGTCCATGCCAGTCTAGTTATGTTGATTCTGTATGTGCTTTGCCTGTTTAAATGCATGTACAAATGAAACACAGTAACTGTATCTGACTCCAGAGTCTTTTCTGGCAAGTTTTATACCGTTGGAGTCTTTTTAAAGCTACTTCCTTTCACCTTAATTCTATGTTCCCTTGTTTTTGATACCCCTGCCAAGGGAAAAAGATTTTCCTATCCTATCCATATACTTGAACCTTGGCAGCGTAAGTCTAGGGAGAACAAGCTCCTTCTTTATAGGGCCCCTGCCCCCTCCTCCTTCAGTCCTGACGAAGGGTCTCGGCCCGAAACGTTGACTGCTCCTTTCAACGGATGCTGCCCGACCTGCTGGGTTCATCCAGCTTTTTTGTACATCTTGATTTGACCACAGCATCTGCAGTGTACTTTGTGTTTACTGAAAACAGAACAGACTGCTCTTACAGAACTGCTAAATGAAATACATACAACATAACAATATGAACCAGAGCATTACATACTTTAATCAGATCATCCTAAGCTTCCTTCGCTCCATGGAAAACAAGCCTAGTCTGTACAATCTGTCCCAATAACTGAATATTGTATGGAGACCAGGGCTTTCTCACTGCTCCAAGTGCAGTCAAACCAGTGGTTTTCAATTTACAACATAACTTCCCAATGTTTATCTTTAATGCTCTGAGCATTGACAGCAAACATGTCATTCGATTTCTTCCCTATATTATCCGCCCGTATTGCCACTTTTTAGGGAACTGTGGAGTTGAATTCCGAGGTCTGTCCGTTCATCGATATTTCTGTACGTGTCCTACCCTATCTATATCCTGCTCTGCTCTTCGACTTCCACAATACTGCCAACTTTTATACAGCCTCAAATTCCTTAACCACTGGCTAGTGGCGTAGTGGCATCAGTGCCGGACTTTGGAGCAAAGTTCGAACCCAGCCAGCTCCAGAAAAATCTGGAGAGGGATGGGCTCCGCCAGGTTTCAGATGCCAAAGACGATGAGCAATCACCAAACTGATTGGTGCAAAAAGCTTGTCATGACAGCACCCCGACGACTCCACCAGGAGTTAAAAGGCGCGCACACACACACACACGCACACACACACACACACACATCCAAGTTGGGGACTGCAGCTGGAGTTGACTGTGGGGAAGGTGGGAGAGATGATAGGATGATAAAAAGAGAATAATCAGTATTGCCAGGAGCTCTGGGGCAGTTTCTCCTTTGAACAAAGTACCCCAGAGTCAGTTAGGGGAAGAAGGTGAGGAAAGGAGTAACTCGAAAGCTTGCTGTCATGGAAGTCATGTAAGAGACTCGTGCTGGTCTTTGGATGTGAATCCTTTGTTTTATTTCCTACCAGGAAATACTTTACGATTTACTTTACTAGAAGCTAAAGTAAATCGCAAAAAGTGACTGAATTCTGGGGCTGTGTGCTGTGCTGAGGTTGAGAAAGCCTACGCACATTACACTGCTGTCCAGCCTGGTTAGTAGACAGGGCTGGGAAGAGTTCTGCCATTTCAGCTATATAGAAGCATGCCTTATGAGAATAGGTTGAGTGAACTTGGCCTTTTCTCCTTGGATCAATGGAGGATGAGAGGTGACCTAATAGAGGTGTATAAGATGATGAGAGGCATTGATCATGTGGATAATCAGAGGCTTTTTCCCAGGGCTAAAACGGTTGCCACAAGAGGACACAGGTTTAAGTTGCTGGGGAGTAGGTACAGAGGAGATGTCAGGGTTAAGTTTTTTACTCAGAGAGTGGTGAGTGTGTGGAATGGGCTGCCGACAACGGTGGTGGAGGCGGATACGATAGGGTCTTTTAAGAGACTTTTGGATGAGTACATGGAGCTTAGAAAAATAGAGGGCTATGGGTAAGCCTAGTAATTTCTGAGGCAGGGACAAGTTTGGCACAACATTGTGGGGTGAAGGGCCTGTATTGTGCTGTAGGTTTTCTATTTTTCAATGTTTCACCTGCTGTGGATCCATGCACACATGTCTACTTGTGTAATTTAATAATTATACTTTGTCCATCTGCTTTTCCTAAAGTTCCTTTTGTTCCTGACTGAGGATTAGGGTTATCCAGTTGTAAAACCACACTCTTAGGCAATTACATGTTGGTTTGTTGCTTACTTGGACTGGGTCCCAGTGATATAATCATTCATTAGGGCTTGCGTGTGCTTTCATAACTCTGTGTTTGAATTCCACCCAGGGCGATTCTGGAGAGCCTGGTCCAAAAGGAGAAAAGGTAACGTTTATTCAAAGTATCCTATTTATATTACTTAAGATAAATTTACAAAGTGAATTCCAGTTAATTAGGACACATCAGGACCAGCACATTTTGGGCAAATTAAGTGGCTGCGCTAATTAGCCGGTTTCATGGAAACAGTTAAAAGGTATAAAAAAGACAAACTACCATTTAATTGAGTAACAAGTTGTAAATTTGAAATAAGTTGCATCATACTATGACATCACAGAGAGAGATAGATGCCCTTCAGCCCTCTGGCTCTGTACCAACTATTTACACTATTCCTGGTCTAACCCCATTTTTAATTCCCCCAGCATTTTCTTTAACACCACCAGACTTTACAACTCAGCTATGCACTGGGTGCGATTTACAGTGGCTAATTATGCACCAAGCCTCACATTGTGAGGGAACCAGAGTACAAGGGAGGGGGGAGCCTACATAGTCATATGCAAACACTACAGAGACATTGTCCACATGTGTAGCATTGTGAGACAGCAGTGCTGACCTACTGAATGGTTCTGTGAATCATTTATGTGGAGTGGGCTCCTCTACAGTTTCAGCTTCTTTAGAATAGCACTTACTATCTGACAAGTGAGTGAGCACATGGCAGCAATCTGATATCAGCAGATCTAGGCTTGTCCCACATGATGAATTACACCCCAGAAGTTGCATCATGTTGTGGTGAGAGGCAATCTGTTAAAATAGCATTGCAGAAGTTAATCTTCCTCAGTTACATGTAAAATAATTGGAATAGCAAAAATATCGGGGGAATTTGAGGCAGTGCAGTTTACCATACATACAACTAAAATTGCAGAATTTATTGCCTTTGTTCTGGAAGAGACGGTCAAAGGAACCATCCACACACTCTACAGAAGGAGTGCTCTGTAGCCGAAAATGTACATACCACAGTGGAACAACCTTGTGTCTGATTTTGGGAAATTCGTGTTCTCATTTTTCCTCAGGAATTTTGTTCTCCCTGACCCAAAATGGTGTCAAATTTATGTACAATGTAAAAATTGCTCTGCAGTGAGATGTTCAAGTCACTGTTCAGAAAGATCACAGTTCCACTCAACCCAGGTTTTACTATCCATTGCACTGCTGAGAAAGTACCCATTGAACTCCAGTCTCTGTCTTCATTGAGGTCTGCCTGTGACCTCACATGAACCTGGACTGCTATGTCTATGTGTTCAAGCTCAAGGTCTCTGTTGGCTTCCCAGCTGATAGATCATTCCTGACTGATTCATCTCATGGTTCAGTGCTGGATTAAGCGAATTCTGTGCTTGATTAGGGAGTTCACTGTTAGATTAGGGAGTTCAGTGTTTATTAAGGAGTTCACTGCTGGTTAGGGAATTCAGTGCCGGAGTAGGGAGTGAATGCTGGTTTAGGAAGTTTGGTGCTGGATTAGGAAGTTCAGTACTGGATTAAGTAGTTCAATTCTTGATTAGGAATTTCAGTGTTGCATCAGGGAGTTCGCTACTGGATCGGGGAGTTCGCTACTGGATTAGGGAATTCACTACTGGATTGGGGAGTTCGCTACTGGATCGGGGAGTTCGCTACTGGATCGGGGAGTTCGCTACTGGATCGGGGAGTTCGCTACTGGATCGGGGAGTTCGCTACTGGATCGGGGAGTTCGCTACTGGATCGGGGAGTTCGCTACTGGATCGGGGAGTTCGCTACTGGATCGGGGAGTTCGCTACTGGATCGGGGAGTTCGCTACTAGATTGGGGAGTTCGCTGCTAGATTGGGAAGTAGTGCTAGATTGGGGAGTTCACTATTGGATTAGGGAGTTCGCTATTGGATTAGGGAGTTCGCTACTGGATTAGGGAGTTCGCTACTGGATTGGGGAGTTCGCTACTGGATTTGGGAGTTCACTGCTAGATTGGGAAGTAGTGCTAGATTGGGGAGTTCACTATTGGATTAGGGAGTTCACTACTGGATTGGGGAGTTCACTATTGGATTAGGGAGTTCAGTATTGGATTAGGGAGTTCACTACTGGATTGGGGAGTTCACTATTGGATTAGGGAGTTCACTATTGGATTAGGGAGTTCACTACTGGATTAGGGAGTTCGCTACTGGATTGGGGAGTTCGCTACTGGATTGGGGAGTTCGCTACTGGATTGGGGAGTTCACTGCTAGATTGGGAAGTTCAGTGCTTTATTAGGTAGTTAGTGCTAGATTAGGAGCTCTCCAAACTCATTGAGAGGAGAAGTCATCTGACGGTTTTCCATTTGAGTGCTGGATTAAGGAGATCCCCAAAGTCAGAGAGTGGAGACATCCAGGCTTCTGTCCTCAGACCTGGATGTGGACAGTTTCAAAGTTTGAATAAATTAATTATAAAAATGCATATACTAGATGTTACAATACGCTATATTGAATTTCATTTTTTTGAAAGTGCTAACAGGAAAATATTCACTAGAATTTACAAAATCAACGCACAAACAGATGAGCATCGTCATGAACAATGTACAAAGAGAGACAAACTGTGCAAATAAAAAAATAATTTGACAACAGGAGTTGTAAAGTGGCTGGTAGGTGGTAAATCAGCTCAGAGCAGTGGTGATTAAACTGATCCACACTGGTTCTGGGTCGGGTAATAACTCTTCCTCAGCCTGCTGGTGTGGGACCTAAGGCTTCTGGCCCAGTGGGAATTGCAAGAAGAAGGCATGGCCTGGATGGTGGGTGTCTTTGATGATAGATGCTCTTCCTTGTGGCAATGCTCTGTATGGGTATATTGTGGCGACCCTTTTCCTGGCACATCCGAACCGACTCACAATTAGATAGCCTACGGGGGTTTGCGAGCACAGAGCACTGCGCCATGGGGGGGCAGGTTGAGGGAGGCTTAAAAGTGAGGCTGAAGATTTCGAATAAAGTTTTTTCCTTCGACTGCAGTTACCAACTCCGTGTCGTAATTTTAGCGCTGCGTGTAGCACACCGCTACAATTGGTGACCCCAAAGGTCCAAACGATTTTTGGACCAGAAATGACCGACGCCGCCTCTGTTCATGCGGTTTCATTGAAACTGCCGGGTTTCTGGACACAGCGCCCGAACCTATGGTTCCAGCAAGCCGAAGCCCAATTCCACGTTCGCCAGATCACCTCAGAAGACTCCCGCTACTACTACGTGGTGAGCTCCCTCGACCAGGACACAGCAGCCCAGGTCGCGGAGTTCATACAGTCGCCCCCGGTAGATGGCAAGTACACGGAATTCAAAGCCCTGCTCCTCAGGACTTTCAGACTCTCACGGCGCGAGCGGGCTGCCCGTTTACTGCACCTGGATGGCTTGGGTGACAGACCTCCATCGGCTTTAATGAATGAGATGTTGTCTCTAGCTGACGGACACACACCCTCCCTCATGTTTGAGCAGGCATTCCTGGAGCAGCTGCCCGAGGACATACGCCGCCTGCTGTCCGACGCGGATTTCAGTGACCCCCGGAAGGTGGCAGCCCGGGCGGACTTGCTGTGGAACGCCAAAAAGGTGAGCCCCGTCCATTGCACAGATCTCCCAGCCACGCTCCCGGCAGCAAACCAGTCCAGGCCCGGCCGCAGAGCCCGCCAACCCCCGGCCCAATGAACACTGATGCTTCTACCACCAGCGGTGGGGCGCAAAAGCCCGCCGTTGTCGCCCGCCCTGCAAGTTCCCGGGAAATGCCAGGGCCAGCCGCCGCTGATGGCTACGGCGGCTGGCCATCGGGATAGCCTCCTGTATGTGTGGGATAGAAGGTCGGGACGCCGGTTTTTGGTCGATACTGGGGCTGAGATCAGCGTTTTACCTCCGACGAGTTACGACACCCGCAGCAGGGCACCGGGTCCCCCCGAGGGCCGTGAATGTCAGCACAGTAAGGACCTATGGCACCCGTCAGGTGCAGCTACAGTTCGGCTCCAGCCAGTTCACGTGGGACTTCACACTGGCCACCGTAGCCCAACCGCTTCTGAGTGCGGATTTTTTGCGGGCTCACAGCCTACTGGTCAACCTGCCCAGGAAGAGACTGGTACACGCCGAGACCTTTCAGACGTTCTCCCTGGGTGCAGCCCAGTTGCCAGCCCCTCACCTCGGCTCCATCACGCTGTCCGACAACGACTTCACCAGGGTCCTGGCGGATTTCCCATCGGTTCTGGCACCGCAGTTCACAGCGGCCATGCCCAGGCACGGCGTACAGCACCACATCCCGACCCAGGGACCACCCCTCCATGCCCGCGCTCGGCCGCTTCCCCTGGACAAGCTCCGACTGGCAAAGGAGGAGTTCCAGAGGATGGAGGAATTGGGGATAATCCGGCGGTCCGACAGCCCATGGGCCTCCTCCCTGCACATGGTGCCCAAAGCGACGGGAGGCTGGAGACAGTGCGGCGACTACCGCAGGCTGAACGAGGCTACCACACCGGACCGCTACCCTGTGCCGCACATTCAGGACTTTGCAGCAAACCTGCATGGCGCACGGATCTTCTCCAAGGTAGACCTCGTCCGAGGGTACCATCAAATCCCGATGCATCCTGACGACGTCCCCAAAACGGCTCTCATCACCCCGTTTGGCCTTTTCGAGTTCCTCCGCATGCCGTTCGGCCTGAAGAATGCCGCACAGACGTTCCAGCGGTTAATGGACGCGGTGGGACGGGACCTGGACTTCGCGTTCATCTATTTAGACGACATCCTCATAGCCAGCAGCAGTCGTCAGGAGCATCTGTCCCACCTCCGTCAACTCTGCGCCCGACTGAGTGAGTACGGTCTTACAATCAACCCCGCCAACTGCCAGTTCGGACTCGATACCATTGACTTCCTGGGCCACAGGATTACTAAAGACGGGGCAACCCCTCTGCCCGCTAAGGTAGATGCGGTCCGCCTCTTTCCCCGACCCACCACGATCAAAGGCCTTCAGGAATTCGTAGGTATGGTCAATTTCTACCGCCGCTTCCTCCCTTCAGCTGCCCGGATCATGCGCCCTGGTGTCGGGTCCGAGCAAGGACATTACCTGGGACGAGGAGTCCGCCGCCGCTTTCATTCAAACGAAGGAAGCTTTGGCGGACGCCGCAATGCTAGTACATCCTAGAATGGACGCCCCTACCGCCCTCACAGTGGACGCATCAAACACGGCAGTCGGTGGGGTGCTGGAGCAACTCATCGCAGGTCGCTGGCAACCCCTGGCGTTTTTCAGCAAACACCTGCGACCACCCGAGCTCAAATACAGTGCTTTCGACCGGGAACTGTTGGCGCTCTACCTGGCAATCCGGCATTTCAGGTACTTCCTAGAAAGTCGGCCCTTCACCGCGTTCACGGACCACAAACCGCTTACCTTTGCGTTTACGAAAGCGTCCGACCCCTGGTCGTCCCGCCAGCAACGCCACCTGTCCTACCTCTCTGAATACACGACGGATGTCCGGCACGTCTCGGGTAAGGACAATGTCGTGGCGGATGCGCTCTCTCGCCCTACCGTTCATGCCCTTTCCCCAAGGGGTAGACTTTGAGGCACTGGCAGAGGCGCAGCAGGTGGATGAGGAGATTCCGAGTTACAGAACCACAGTCTCCGGTTTGCAGCTCCAGGACCTCCCCGTGGGCCCGGGTGAGAGGACCCTATTCTGTGACGTCGCCACCGGCCAGCCCCGCCCCGTCATCCCGACAGCCTGGCGGCGCCGCGTTTTCGACTCCATTCATAACTTGGCGCATCCCTCCATCAGGTTCGTTTGGCACGGACTCCGCAAACAGGTCAGTGAATGGGCCAAAACGTGCATGCACTGCCAGACGGCCAAGGTGCAGCGGCACACCAAAGCCCCACCGCAGCAGTTCCATCCCGCCCACCGGCGTTTCGACCACATTCATGTGGATATCGTGGGCCCCTTGCCAGTGTCACGCGGAGCGCAGCACCTCCTGACTATCGTGGACCGGTTCACAAGATGGCCAGAGGCGGTCCCGCTCACCGACACCATCTCCGAATCTTGCGCCCAAGCCCTGATCGCCACCTGGATATCTCGCTTTGGTGTACCAGCCCACATTACCTCTGACAGAGGCGCCCAGTTCACCTCCAGCCTGTGGTCAGCTATGGCCAGCCTTTTGGGGACTCAGCTGCACCACACCACTGCCTACCACCCACAGTCGAACAGGCTAGTGGAGCGTTTCCACCGTCACCTGAAGTCGGCCCTCATGGCCCGCCTGCGAGGAGCCAACTGGGCGGACGAGCTTCCCTGGGTCCTACTCGGCATCCGCACAGCGCCCAAGGACGACCTGCACGCCTCGTCGGCCGAGTTGGTATACGGCACGCCCCTGGTCGTCTCCGGGGAGTTCCTACCAGCCCCAGGGGGGCAAGAGGAAGATCCTGCAGCAGTCCTGGGCAGACTACGCAAGAAGCTCGGTAACCTGGCCCCCATACCCACTTCACAGCACGCGCGGCACCGACCTGCGTACCCAAAGACCTACAGAACTGTAAGTTTGTGTTTGTACGAAGGGGCGGGCATCGGCCACCGCTGCAGCGGCCATACGAGGGGCCGTTTATGGTGCTCTGGAACAACGGGTCCACGTTCGTGCTGGACGTTGGGGGGAAAGAGGAGGTTTTCACGGTGGACCGCCTCAAACCGGCCCATGTGGACCTGGCGCAACCGGCCGAGTTTCCGGCACCTCGGCGCAGAGGCCGACCTCCCAAGCAGGTTCTAGCACACCGCTACAATATTTAATTTCCTGCAAAGGGCATTCTTTGTGGTGAATTGATTCATTGATAAAGGAGTTAAGGGTTACAGGGAGAGGGTAGGAGAATGAGGCTGAAGAAAATACTCAACCATGATTGAATGACAGAGCAAACAAGGTATGCAGAATGCCTTAATTCTGCTCCCAAAGCTTGTGGTACATGCACATATCTCAGAGATAATCGGACACCTCCAAATCAACACACCGCCTCTGGCTCCTTCCTCAGCAGCCTGTCCATTTCCCTCTCAGCCTCTGGCAGTCTGACAACCTGCTTCCATGCAGTCACCCATTAGCAAAAGCAGGAATGGGGTAGGGTCACCCAGCAGAGCCATTCTCTCCAGAGTTTCTACCCAGTGTTAGTTCGATCATTGACTAGTAATTCAGAGGCCTGAGCTCAGGGCTGTGTAATACCTGCAGAATTTATACTTAGTTAATATTCTAGTTATCAATAGTTGTGGTCATGGAACTATCAGGCTGCTAGCAGACTGATGTTCTGCAGGAGAGGAGATCAGTCAGTCTTACCCAGTGAATTCAGGCTGCCCATTGTGCTTGAAATAGCCAGTGAGAGCATTACAGTGAATGCTGGTCCACCCAGGCGGACTCAATGCACAATCTGCAAAGACAGCATTGAGCAGTTCCCAGTCAGTGTGGCTACATCTCTCTGAGAAAGATTCTTGAGGGGCAGCTGGGCCAGTGACTCAGTGAATCCCAGAACATGAATGGACTCAGGATTGGGGAAGTACACAATAATCAAATGTAGTAAAGCCACGGGTAATGGATGGTGCTGTTGACCACCTGTTGTCGTGGACGATGAGATGAGAGAGTTAGATAGCAACACTTCATAACCACTGGAGCCTGATCCTGGGCATCCTGCCATTCAAACCCTTTACCCTAGATAGAGGGGTGTTTCTGAGTAGGGGTGGGAGCTGTGGGGGACGTGGTGAAGGATGTTGCCACTGCATGGGTTTGGAGTGGAATCAGAACCCCTGCCGAGATGGGTGGGTGGGTAGTTGTGTTACATCCCAAGGCAGTGAGCAGGCAATTGTCATTGCCAAACCAGCAGGCCTCTCTAGACAGGCCCATTGCCACACCAACAGGCCTCTCTAGACAGACCCATTGCCACACCAACAGGTCTCTCTAGACAGGCCCATTGCCAAACCAGCAGGCCTCTCTAGACAGGCCCATTGCCACACCAGCAGGTCTCTCTAGACAGGCCCATTGCCACACCAGCAGGCCTCTCTAGACAGGCCCATTGCCACACCAGCAGGCCTCTCTAGACAGGCCCATTGCCACACCAGCAGGCCTCTCTAGACAGGCCCATTGCCACACCAGCAGGCCTCTCTAGACAGGCCCATTGCCACACCAACAGGTCTCTCTAGACAGGCCCATTGCCATACTAGACAGCTCACTCCACAACTTTATGGAAGCTGTTCATCACAAATCCACTCCCCTGCTTGTTGCCACGGCTACTGATTAAATCTGGCATTCAATCCCAGAGCTCTCTGCTAATTGTGTAATTTATACCATGGACCCCCTTGTCAGTCTGGTGAACCGACGGACACTTGTCAGTACAATGAAGCCTATGGACCCCTTCTCAGAATAATGTATTTAACTATATAAAGTAAATATAAATAAAAATATATAAAATAAAATATATTTGATTAAAAAAGAAACCAATTATACAGAAATATATTTATCAAAATTTCAAAAAAACTAATGTGTGATATTTTGAGATTTGTTTCTGTTAACACATTAAATAACAAGTCTATACTTTTAAAATATAAGCAAGTCAAATTTTATTTTTAAAAGACATATCAGTGTGAAGGCTGTTGTTGCTTGGCTTGACTGAGAACTATATGTTGTGATGTGGTCTTTTGACAAAGCGACACAAGCAGGGCAGGCTCAAGCCTGCCCGATCATTGGCCAGTTGCACAAGTGCCTGCAAACAGGAAAACTGCGACCACATTTGACCTACAGGCAGGTCTAATAACAACTATAATTTCAAAGTAGTGATAAGCATGCCATAAATGATATTTTGAGATATCTGTAATAACTGTAATGTGATATGAAAATATCTGATTTTTTTGTGATTGAAGGAGATGCTAAATTTCAGTTATAGGTTAGTGTAAAAAAAATGTAAAGCTTTTCCAAATCAAGTCCACAACCCCCCCCCCCTCGAATCTAGCCACAGACCCCACCCCCCAGGTCAAGAACCTCTGGTGTAAACAGTAGGGAAAACACCTCGATTGGATCAGATATTGACTAGCTTCTCAGTCTCCGCAGGGCTGAAGGATCCAGACCTGAATGTCACCAGCGAGTACACCATCGGCTGTTCCTCTCCATGGATCACATTCCCCTGGATGGTAAAGGAGGAAGAAATCAATCATTCATGGAGCTGAACTTTCTCTTTTGTCTGTTATGCCTCAGGGTGAAGCCTGCAAACTCTGCCCCCAACTTCCTGATGAGCTCGGAGGAATTGTAGGAATTCCTGGACCACCGGGAGCTAAAGGTGACCGTGGTCTTCCTGGAGTTGGGCTCCCTGGATCCTCTGTGAGTACCAGCAGGAGATGGAATGTGGTTGTGAACTGTAATTGTTGCTTTAATCCTATCACCGCTTTACCATTGTGTCATGTGACTATCAAATCTGTGGGTTTGAACGTTAGACATTCCAGAGGTGTCCTGTAGCCTTGCATAGCCATAGCCTTGCATAACAAGCTATATACTTTTATTGAGTTCTCTGCTTCTCACATGTGTAAAAGTGTGTACATTCTGGTTCAGGTTGAAAGATACTAGGCACACACAGGCTACACTAGTGATAAGAAGGGGGCTGTGTAGCATCACAGTGGCAGAGTTGTTGGGGATGTTAAGAGATGAGATCACTGCACCTCTGGGCGAGTGTGACAAACTCAGGATTGAGTTTTGAGGGTTGAGGCTATTATGAGGTTCAGACTTGAGCACAGGAGATTGAGGGCTACAGCTTTCACTGTGTGTAAGCCAAGGAACCAGTGCAGTGGGGAACATTGCCAAAGGGCAGAGCAGCCACAGATTGGAGGTCTCTGAGTATGTCCAAAATAAAACAACAATGTTCATTTCCTGCCTGACCTGCTGAATTCTTCCAGCATCTTGTATGTTGCTCTTTCTACCTTCTACATAAACCCATCTTGCTGTACACAGGACAAATAGATATACTGTATTTTCAAAGTCAAAGAAGAAGCTTTCCTCAGTGCTCAGAGCAAGGTGTCGGTAACGTAGGATGAATGGGGCCAGATACCATGTGGCCGATGTCCTGTCAAACAAACAGGAGTAAAACGACGAGAGATTGATGAGGACAGGGCAGGCAATGTTGTCTACATGGAGTTTAGTAAGGCATTTGACAAAGTCCCTGATGGGAGGCTAATCCAGAATATGAAGATGCATGGGGTCTGTGGTGAATTGGCTGTTTGGATTTGAAACTGGCTTGCACACTGAAGACAGAGAGTAGTGGTTGAAGAGATTTATTCAAGCTAGAGGTCTGTAATTAGTGGAGTTCTGCAGGGATCTGTGCTGGAACGTCTGCTGTTTGTAATGTATGTAAATGAACTGGATGAAAATGTAGATGGGTGGGTCAGTACCTTTTGTGGATGATAACCAAGATTGGTGGAGTTGTGGATTGTGTAGAAGACTGGTAAAGAATACAGCACAATATAGACCAGTTGCAGGTATAGGCTGAGAGTTGGCAGATGGAGTTTAACCGAGATAAATGTGAGGTGTTGCGCCTTGGTAGGGCAAATGCAAGGAGACTGTACACTGTTGAGGGCAATATCCTGAACAGTGTTGCTGAGCAGAGAGATTATGGGATCCAAGTTCAAAGCTTGTTGAATGTGGCTACACAGATCGACAAGGTGGTTAAGAAGGCTTGTTTGCTTTTATTAGATGGGGCATTGATTTCAAAAGTCAGGAGGTTATGTTGCAATTTTGTTGCCACATCTGGAGCATTGTGTACAAAAGGATGCTGCTTGGTTTAGAGGACATGTTCTATCAGAGGCTGAGAGGAGATCTGATAGAGGTTTACAAGATTATTTGAGCCATAGATAGAGTGGACAGAGTATCTGTTTCCCAGGGTTGAAATGTCTATTACCAGAGGGCATGTATTGAAGGTGAGGAGGAAGTTTTTTTACTCAGAGAGTCATGGATGCCAGAATATGCTGTCTGGTATGATGGTGGTGGCAGATACATACAAGGCTTTTAAAGATGTTTGAATCGGCACATGAATGTAAGGAAGATGGAGGGATATAGATATGATAGATATGGTGTAGCTAGGAGGGATTAGTGTTTGTGTTTTTGATTTGCTTTTTAACTGGTTCCATATGACGATAAGGCATAGAAACAGAATTTAGTCATTTGGCCCATCAAATCTGCTCCACCATTCAATCATGGCTTATCCTTTTTTTTCTCCTCCTCGACCCCATTTCCGGCCTTCTCTGCATAACCTTTGATGCCATGTCCAATAAAGAACCTATCAATTTCTGCCTTAAATACACCCAGTGTCCTGGCCTCCACAGCTGCATGGGGGAAGAAATTCCACAAATTCAACACCCTCTGACTAAAGAAATTTCTCAGCATCTCTGTTTTGAATGGACACCCCTCTATCCCTAAGCTGCAAACCCCTTGTCCTGGACTCTTCCACCATGGGAAACATCCTTTTCACATCTATTCTGTGTCGGCCTTTCAACATTTGAAAAGTGAGATCCCCCACCTCCTTCTAAAGTCCAGCCAGTACAAACCCAGAGCCATCAAATGTTCCTCATATGATAACCCTTTGATACCTGGGATCATCCTTAAGAAACTTATCTGGATCCTCTCTGATGCCAGCACATCTTTTCTAAGATGGGCAGTCCAAAACTTTTCACAATGCTCAATGTGAGGCCTCACCAGTGCCTTATAAAGCCCCAATATCAACTCCTTGGTTCGGCACAACATTGGCCTGTTCCTGTGCTCTTCTAAAATTTAAAATCATTTTACCTCATCCCATCACAGACTGGATAATTACAAGTTCAGTGCCATTGATCAGAGATCATAAGAAACACTTAACAATGACAAGTTCAAAAAGATATTGGTCTGAGCAGTACAATGTCGGTGGTTCTTGAATTGTGCACGTTCAGTGTACTTGGTCTCAATTACAGGTAATGTTAAAGCACCCTGCAAAATTGCTATATTAATGGAAATAACTTTAATTTAGAGGAATATGGGCATGTACAGAATCTTCGTGTATTATGAAATAGAATGGCTAAAGCAGAGGTACCCAGCTGTAGTGCCAAGATCACATGAGCATGGATGGCCTTAAAGTTATGCTTCTTTGGCAATGAACTTTGTGTCCTTACTGGTTACAGGAGTAGTTCAAGAAGATTAGAGCCTGGCAAATATTATTCTTTTGTTCAAGAAAGGTAATAGGATTTACCCTAAGAACTAAAGGCCAGTGATGAACAAAATATTGGAGAGGATTTTGAGAGATAGGAGTTGCGAGCATTTGGAGAAACATCGTGTGATTTATTGATAGTCAGCATGGCTTTATGATGAGCAGGCTTTGAGGAAATAACAAAACCAACTGATGAAGGTACAGCAGTGGCTGGGGTGTACATGGATTATCTCCTTGGTAGGCTCGTTCAAGAGACATGGGATCCAGGGAAAGCTGGCCGAATGGATTCAGAATTGGCTTGCCCAGAGAAGGGAGAGGGTAGTATTAGATGAAGTGACCAATGGAGTTCTACAGAGGTCTGTTCTGGGACCCCCTGCTCCTTGTGACTTACATAAATAACTTGGATGAGGAAGTGGAAGGGTTGATTAGTAAGTTTGCAGATAACATAAATGTTAGTAGAAGGTTGTCATTGGTTAAAACAGGACATTGATGGGATGCAAAGCTGTGCTGAGAAGTGGCCATTGGAGTTCAATCCAGAAAAGTGTGATGTACTTTGAATGTTTGAAATTGAAGGCGGAATAGAGGTTAATAGCAGGATCTCAGCAATATAGAGGAGCAAAGACATCTCGGCACCCACTTCCATAGATCCCTCAAAGTTGCTGTGCAAGTCGATAGTGTGGTTAAGGTTATAGTGTGTCAGCTTTTATGAGCTGGGTTTGTGGTCAGGAGCTGCAAAGTAATATTGCTGCTGTATAAAACTCTGGTTAGGCCATATGGAGTATTGAGTTCCCTTCTGGTCACCTTATTATAGGAGGGATATGGAAGCTTTAGAGAGGCTGCATAGATGATTTAACAGGATGCAGCCTGGATTAGAGAGCATGTCAAGAGGATAGGTTGAGTAAGCTTGGGATTTTCCCTTTGGAGCGAAGGGGGATGACAGTGACTTGATAGAGATTTATAAGAGACATAGGTAGAGTGGACAGCCAGAGACTTTTTTCCCAGGGCAGAAGTGGCTGATATGAAGAGTCATAATTTTAAGATAATTGGACAGAAATGTAGTGGGGATGTCGGAGGTAGTGCCTTTAATATATCGGGAGTGGTATTCATGGATGGCCCTGAAGGTGGCAGAGGCATTTAAAAACAAAACTCTTAAATAGGCACATAGATAATAGAAAATGGAGGGCTTTGTGGGGGAGGGGGAAGGTTAGATTGATCTGAGAGTAGATTAAAAGGTTGGCATAACATCTGTACTGTGCTGTAATGTTCTATGTTCATGTTGTAGGAATCATTAGGTAGGAAGGTGTTTTCAGCTGCAGGAAGCAAAGGTATTCAGCCTCTGTATACAGCAGCAGACAACCTGTGTCCCCATAGAAAGGAGGCAAAAGGCTGCATAAAATGGAGACAAAGGATAGTAATACCAAGGCAATTGCAAGCAAGACTGTGGAATAACATGAAGGAATCACCTAGAGGATTTATCTAATTGCCTGGCATTGACGACAGCTGGGTGGCACATTAGGACCAGGAGTCAACCGTTTACATAAAATATAGAACAGTACAGCGCAGGAATAGCCCTTCAGTCCGTAATGTGCTGAACATGATGCCACATGATGTAAATAGAGTACCTCCTAGCTTCATATGCCCCATATCCATCTCCTCCTGCATTCTCATTCTCCTATCTGAAACATCTTTATTGTATCAGCCTCTACCACCACCCCAGCACCGTATCCAAGCACCCACCACTCTTAACAAAAACTTATCTTGCACACCTCTAAACTTTCTCTATCTCACCTGAAAGCTTTGCCCTCTGGTATTTACTATAGTATCTTTATCCTGAGGAAAAGATTCTGTCTGTCTACTCTATCTGTATCCCTCAATTTTATAAATAGGGTGTAGGCCATTCAGCCCTTCTAGCCAGCACCGCCATTCACTGTGATCATGGCTGATCATACACGATCAGTACCCCGTCCCTGTCATCTCCCCACATCCCTTGACCCCGCTATCTATAAGAGCTCTAACTCTCTCTTGAAAACATCCAGAGACTTGGCCTCCACTGCCTTCTGGGGCAGAGCGTTCCACATATCCACCACTCTCGGGGTGAAGAAGTTTTTCCGCATCTCTGTTCTAAATGGCCTATCCCTTATTCTTAAACTATGCCCTCTAGTTCTGGACTCACCCATCAGCGGGAACATGCTTCCTGCCTCCAGTGTGTCCAATCCCTTAATAATCTTATATGTTTCAATCATATCCCCTCTCATCCTTCTAAATTCCAATGTATACAAGTCCAGTCGCTCCAATCCTTCAACATATGACAGTCCTGCCATTCTGGGAATTAACCTTGTGAACCTACGCTGCACTCCCTCAATAACAAGAATGTCCTTCCTCAAATTTGGAGACCAAAACTGCACACAATACTCCAGGTGGGGTCTCACCAGGGTCCTGTACAGCTGCAGAAGGACCTCTTTACTCCTATACTCAATTCCTCTTGTTATAAAGGCCAGCATGCCGTTAGCTTTCTTCACTGCCTGCTGTACCTGCATGCTTGCTTTCATTGACTGATGTATAAGAACACCTAGATCTCGTTGTACTTCCCCTTTTCCTAACTTGACTCTATTTAGATAGTAATCTGCCTTCCTGTTCTTGCCACCAAAGTGGATAACCTCACATTTATCCACATTAAACTGCATCTGCCATACATTTGCCCACTCACCCAACCTGTCTAAGTCACCCTACATTCTGCATCCTGACATTTCACACTGCCACCCAGCTTTGTGTCATCAGCAAATTTGCTAATGTTACTTTTAATCCCTTCATCTAAATCATTAATGTATATGTCCCCCCTCGCAAGGGACTGAATATCATTCTTCACCAAGAGAGCCACCCTACCCCCTCTGCCAGTCAGTCTGGGGTGAGAGGAGAGGGATGGGGATGCAGCCAGAACTGCACATTATGCACAATTGCAGCCCAGTGGTGCTTTTATACAGCAGCAACAGGATGGGGTTCCTTTACTCAGTACCCCAAATGATGAAAGCTGGCGTGCCATACACCTTCTATCTAACTACTTGAGTTGCCACTTTCAGGGAAGTATGGACTTGAACTCTGTACATCAATGCCGTTAAGGATCCTGTATACTTTTCCCTGATGTTTGATCTCTGAAAGTACAGCTCTTAACCAGATTAAACTTCATCTGCTATTTCTTTATATCCTGCTGTCTCCTTTGACAGCCTTCTTCACTACCTGCAACTCCGTCGAATTTGTGTTGAATGCATACTTAATTACCATCCTGCCGCTATCTGCCACTTGTGTACTGTGCCTTATATACTGAGGTCCCAGCACGGATTGCTTCAGAACACCATTGTTGACAGAATAACACTCTTCCAGCCCTGCCCTTTGCCTTCTATGGGCAAGTCAATTCTGAACCCCAATGGATGACTCTACTTTGGGATCTTCTCAGATACTTTCTTAAAGTTCACTTAGGCAACCTTCTTTGCCTTACCTTCAATCACCTTTATCACCTCCTTAAAAACTCAGTCAAGTTAGTAAGACATGACATGCCCACACAAAGCCATGCTGAGAGTCCCTAATTAGCTCATGTTCTTCCAAATGTGAGCATATCCTATCTGTAAATATCCTCTACAATAATTTCTCTACCACTGATGTGAAACTTACAGGTTTATAATTCCTTGGATTATCTATTTTTCCCTTCTTAAACAAAGGAAAGACATTGACAATTCTCCAGTGCTCTGGGACCTTACCTGTGGCTAAAGAGGATACAAAGATCTTAAAGGGCACAAATTTCTTCTGTCATTTAATAAGGCCATAGCCAATTTGACTGCAGGTTCAACTCTGAATTCCCACCTACCCTTGGTAATCTTGCCACCACTTGCTCATCAAATATCTGTCTACCTTATCAAATTTATTCATCATGTGTTCTTTGCAGCGTACTGTGAAGTGTGTCATTTGCATTAACAACCAGCACAATCAAGGATGTGCTGGGGTTAACTCACAAATGTCACTACACATTGCAGTGCCAACATAGCAAGCCCACAATGCTCAGCAGAACACAACAAGCAACAAAATTGTTAAACATGCCCTGATTCTCACTCCCACCCACGTGGACAATCTTCCAACTCCAGTACAGACCCTCAGAGCTCTAGTCTCCAGGCTTTGGCCATAGGGATTAAACTTTCAGATTTCCGATTGACCTTCAGGCTTTGATTTTAAGCATCAGCCATTGGACTAACTGATGAAGAGAACCCGAACTCCAGGGTTCAAGCTGTAAGCACACTGACTTACCTGCCCTCAAACATCATGTTCACGTGGACCTGGGACAGTCCAAAATCTAGACAAGTCCTTCATCATATAGTAAAGTATCTGGGTGGAGGCCTGGACATCGATTCAAAACCTGTTCCTGCCTTCCTACCTATCTTTATCTTTTCAGCAAATTTACTGAATACCTTACCTTACCTTACCTTACCTTAACCCACTTGTTGCATCTTATCAGCCAGCTAAAACTTATATCTATTCCCCACTTCCATCCATCCATGCTATCTTGACCCCTATGAACTCATATTGCTTATTTATGTATTATTATTTCTTCTTTTTCTTTTGTATTTGCACAGTTTGTTGTTTTTGCACACTGGTTGTTTTGCACCTATTGGGTGTAGTTGTTCTTTGATTCTATTGTACTTTGAGGATTTACTGACATGCCAACAAGAAAACGAATCTCAGTGTTCTATATGGTGACATATATGTACTTAGATAATAAATTTATTTTGAACTTACTTTCTGTTGCATCTTTTGATGCATCAGCTTATCAAATGCCCTCTGGAAATCTAGGTACAGCACATTCTTCAGGTTCCCTTTGACTACAGAAATGTTACATCTTAAAGGAACTACACTAAATTTGTCGAGTATATTTTCCCTTCTACAAAACCATGCTGATTTCCCCTGATAACCTTGAAGTTGAAATGTCCAGCTGTGACAAAGATGTCTTCCTTAAAAATTAAGAGGTTACATTGCAACTTCATAAAACTCTAATTAGGCCACATCTGGAGTATTACATACAGTTTTTGCTTTGAAATGAAAAACACAACTACAGCTATGAAAATCCCTGCTGCACCTGATGACCCTGTGATCTCTGTCTCAGAAGCTGATGTTTGGTCGTTTTTAAAGAGACTGAACTCTCACAAGGTGGAAGGTCCCAATGGAGTACCTGGTAAGGCTCTGAAAACCCGTGTCAACCAACTAGCGGGAGTATTCAAGGATATTTTCAACCTCTCACTACAGGCGGAAGTTCCCACTTGCTTAAAAAAGTCAACAATTATACCAGTGCCTAAGAAGAATAAGGTGGGTTTCCTTAACGACTAGCACACACATCAACAGTGATGAAATGCTTTCAGAGGTTGGTCATGACTAGACTGAACTCCTTTCTCAGCAAGGACCTGGGCCCATTGCAATTTGCCTATCGCCACAATAGAGCAATGGCAGATGCAATCTCAGTGGCTCTCCACATGGCTTTAGACCACCTAGACAAGACAAACACCTACGTCAGGATGCTGTTCATTGACTATACAGTAGCTCAGCATTTAGTACCATCATTCCCATAATCTTAATTGAGGAGTTGTAGAACCTGGGCCTCTGTACCTCCCTCTGCAATTGGATCCTCGACTTCCTAATTGGAAGACCATAGTCTGTGCAGATTGGTGATAACATATCCTCCTCACTGACAATCAACACTGGCGCACATCGGATGTGTGCTTAGCACATTGCTCTATTCTTTATATACTCATGACTGTGTGTCCAGGCATAGCTCAAATACCTTCTATAAATTTGATGATGATACAACCATTGATGGTAGAATCTCAGGTGGTGACGAGAGGGCATACAGCAGTGAACTAGTGGAGTGTGCCACAACAACAACCTGGCACTCAGCATCAATAAGATGAAAGAACTGATTGTGGACTTCAGGAAGGGTAAGACGAATCCCTCCGCATAGAGGGATCAGAAGTGGAAAGAATGAGCAACTTCAAGCTCCTGGGTGTCAAGATCTCTAAGGATCTAACCTGGTCCCAACATATCAATGTAGTTACAAAGAAGGCTATACTTTATCAGGAGTTTGGAGAGATTTGGCATATCAACAAATACACTCAAATACTTCTATAGATGCACTGTGGAGAGCATTCTGACAGGCTGCATCACTGTCTGGTATGGAGGGGCTACTGCACAGGACCAAAAGAAGCTGCAGAAGGTTGTAAATCTAGTCAGCTTCATCTTGGGTACTAGCCTACAAAGTATCCAGAACAGCTTCAGGGTGCAATGTCTCAGAAAGGCAGCATCCATTATGAAGAACTTTCAACACCCAGGGCATGCCTTTTCTCACTGTTACCATTGGATAGGAGGTCCAGAAGGCACACACTCAGCGATTCAGGAACAGCTTCTTCCCCTCTGCCATCTGATTCCTAAATGGACATTGAATCTTTGGACACTACCTCACTTTTTTTAATATACAGTATTTCTGTTTCTGCATGTTTGTGAAAATCTATTCAATATATGTAATTTATTTACTTGTTTATTGATTATTATTATTCACTTAATACTTTTTTCTCTGCTAGATTATGAACTGCATTGAACTGCTGTTGTTAAGTTAACAAATTTGATGTCACATGCAGATGATGATAGATCTGATTCTGATTTGGTGTTCTGGTCGTCCGACTACAAGAAAGTTGTTGAGGCTTTGGAGAAGATGCAGAAGATAAAGGGAGATCTGATGCAGGTTTATAAGATTATGCAAGGCATAGATAGAGTGAAGAGAGAATACTTGTTTCCCAGGGTTGAAATGTTTAATACCAGAGGGTATACATTAATGCTGAGAGGGAGTAGGTTCAAAGGGGATGTGAGGGGTAAGTTTTTTATTCAGAGTGGTGGATGCCTGGAAAGCGGTACCTGGTATGGTGGCAGAGACAAATACATTGGAGCCTTTTAAGAGATGTTTAGATAAGCACATGAATGAGGATGATGGAGGGATATGAACATTGTGTAGGTAGGAGGGATTAGTGTTTAAGGTGTTTTGATTTATGTTTTAGTTGGTTTACCACAACATTGTGCGCCAGAAGTTCATCTGCTGTGAAGTTCTAGAACATAGAAAACCTACAGCACAATACAGGCCTTTCAGCCCACAAACCTGTGCCAAACATGTCCCTACCTTAGAAATTGCCTAGGGTTACCTATAGCCCTATATTTTTCTGAGCTCCATGTACCTGTCCAGGAGTCTCTTAAAAGACCCTATCGTATCCCCCTCTACCACTATCGCCAGCAACCCATTCCACGCACTCACCACTCTGCATAAAAAAACTTAACCTTGACATCTCAAGTCAAGTCACTTTTTATTGTCATTTCGACCATAACTGCTGGTACAGTACACAGTAAAAACGAGACAACGTTTTTCAGGACCATGGTGTTACATGACACAGTACAAAATCTAGACTGAACTACATAAAAAAAAACAACACAGAGAAAAAAACACAGAACAACTACACTAGACTACAGACCTACCCAGGACTGCATAAAGTGCACAAAAGAGTGCAGGCATTACAATAAATAACGAACAGGACAGTAGGGCAAGGTGTCAGACCAGGCGCTGGGTATTGAGGAGTCTGATAGCTTGGGGGAAGAAACTGTTACATAGTCTGGTCATGAGAGCCTAAATGCTTTGGTACCTTTTCCCAGGCAGCAGGAGGGAGAAGAGTTTGTATGAGGGGTGCATGGGGTCCATCATGATGCTGTTTGCTTTGCGGATGCAGCGTGTAGTGCAAATGTCTGTGATGGCAGGAAGAGAGACCCTGATGATCTTCTCAGCTGACCTCACTATCCGCTGCAGGGTCTTGCGATCCGAGATGGTGCAATTTCCGAACTCCTCTGTACCTACTTCCAATCAACTTAAAACTGTGCCCTCTCACGCTAGCCATTTCAGCCCTGGGAAAAAGCCTCTGACTATCCACATGATCAATGCCTCTCATCATCTTCTACACGTCCATCAGGTCACCATTCATTATCCTTTGCTCCAAGGAAAAAAGGCCGAGTTCACTCATCCTATTCTCATGAGGCATGCTCCCCTATCCAGGCAACATCCTTTCTCCTCTACATCCCTCCTGTGGTTTCCACACCCTTCCTATAGTGAGGCTACCAGAACTGAGCACAGTACTCCAAGTGGAGTCTGACCAGGGTCCGATATAGCTGCAACATTATCTCTCGGATCCTAAACTCAATCCCACTAGCTAATATATCTTTCCTTTCCACCCCAGCTGCAATTTACAGTAGGATCCTCTATACTTGATCCCCTTGTCCACTCATCCCTCCCTACTGATCTCCCTCCTGGCACTTAACTCTGCAAGCGGATAAGTGCCACACCTGCCCCTACACCATGACCACAAGACCACAAGTATAGGAGCAGAATTAGGCTACTTGGCCCATGGAATGGTCCTTTTTCTCATCCTCCCCAGCCCCACTCCCCATAACCTTCGATGCTTTGTCCAATCAAGAACCTATCAATCTCTACTTTAAATACATCCAATGACCTGGCCACCACAGCTGCCTGTGGTAACAAATTCCACAATTCTCCACTCCTTGGCTAAAGAAATATCTTCACGTCTCCTTTTTTAAACAGACACCCCTCTATACTGAGATTGTTCACTTTTGTCCTAGGCTCTCCCACCATGGGAAACAACCTTTCCACATCTACTTTGTCTAGCCTTTCAACATTCAAAAGGTTTCAATGAGATCCCTCCTCATCCTTCTAAATTCTAGCAAGTACAGACCCAGCGCCATCAAACGTTACTCGTATGATAACCCTTTCATTCCTGGAATCATCCCTATGAACCTCCTCTGACTCTCTCCAATGCCAGCACATTCTCCCTCACCACCATCAATCCTTCCAAGTGACGTGACTGACTTGCACTTTACTTGCAAGTCTGTTTGGTCATCTACTGTATTAGGTATTCCTGATATGGCCTCCACTATATTAGTAAGGTGCAGTGTAGATTGGGAAACTGCTTCTTCAAGCATCTCCACTCCGTTCACCAAAAAAGGCAAGATTTCCTGGTGGGCACCCGTTTTATTTCTACTACCCACTTCAATTCCAACATATCAATCCACACTCAGGATGGAGGAGCAACACCTTATATTCCATCTGGGTAGCCTCAATGGCATGAACATTGATTTCTCTAGCTTCAGGTAATTTCTCCCCCCTCACCATTCTCTTTTTCCATTCCTCATTCTGGCTTCCCTCTTACCCCTTCTCTTCTCCTCGCCTGCCTATCACCTCCCTCTGATGCCCCTCCTCCTTCCCTTTCTCCTGTGGTCCACTCTCTCTCATCAGATTCCTTCTTCTTTCACCCTTTACTTCTTCCAACTATCATCTCCCAGCTTCTCAGTTCACCCCCTACCCTCAATGATTAGCTTCACCCTCACCAGGTTTCACCTATCACTATCCTTCCATTCACCCCAGGTTCTTCCCTCTTCTTTCCAATATGATGAAGGGTCTCGGGCTGAAACTTCGACTGTTTGTGCTCCTCCAAAGATGCTGCCAGACCTGCTAAGTTCCTCCAGCATTTTCTGTTTGTCGCCCTGGATTTCCAGTATCTGAAGAATCTCTTGTGTTTATTCATAGGATGTGATGTGTCTCTGAGCTGTCATATCAATTCAAATTTTTGTTGTATAGGGTATTCCCGGAAAACCAGGACTGCATGGGCCAAAGGGAGAGAAGGTAAGCCTGTTAATTATATTTTCCTAAATGTTGCCTCAGTAAACAAACTGATTATTTTAAATATTATTGAGTGCTGCAGCAATGTTCACACATAAAATCCGGAAAAATGGAGTTCAACTCCCTTGTAGAGGTAATGTTTTGAAAAGAGAAGGAGTGGGTTACCATCATCATCTACATCATACATATCATGTTACATGATAGAGCAGACTTGGGCTGAGTGGCCTTGTCCTGCTCTTATCTTGAATGTAATTTGGAGATGCTTTGGTCATGATGTTCCAAAACCTTTCACTGAAATATAACTACTGGGCTCACCTGGAAGTACGTACCCTTTATCTCCTTGTCTCCCACTCTGTAACCAACTCCCTACTTATCCCAGTAGATTGTCTCCATACTGTGCACTGTCACCTTTGTTGACCTTGTGGTACTTCGATGTTTTTCCATCTGCTGTAGTGGTTAGCATATCAAGTTAGTTAGTTAGTCTTGGATCAATGTGTATTTGTTCAAGTGTTCACTCTCACAAGAAGCATCCAAGCTGTATTCCTTTGTCTCTATTAAACTAACATGTCTTTCATTACCTGATTTATTTCCCTTGGATTGGAAAAACTGCCTTTCTAGATTAAGGGTAATGATCTTTCTGACCAGGATTTCGCTTCTTCGCATCTGAGTTATGAACAGACGACCACTGGGCCACTCAAATCTGTACCACTGTGTAGTGATCCCTCTCCACTCCACACCGCCCCCCCCCCCCACCATCACCTTGCACATCATTGATTATCAAGCATATATCTTCATTTAGCTTAACATTATCCAAGTATCTGCTCCATTCCCCTTTCAGAAAGAGAGTTCCACAAATGCATGATGCTTACAGAAGAACTTCACCATTTGTCTTAAATACCTGACCCCTTAATTCTTAGTTATCTGATCTTGTTCTAGATTGTTCCAAAAGAGAAAATATCTTCTCCTCAGAATCTATTGCAATCAAGTCTCTTTTCTCTCCAAAACACCAGTGGACACAAGCCTAGCCAGTGTACAGTTTTGGGCCCCTCATCTTAGAAAAGATGTGCTGGCATTGGAGAGGGTCCAGAGGAGGTTCACGAGGATGATTCTGGGAATGAAAGGATTATCATATGAGGAATGTTTAAAAGCTTTGGGTCTGTATTTGCTGGAATTTACAAGGATTGGTGGGGTGGGAATCTCATTGAATTTATTCAAATGTCGAAACGCCGAGACAGAGTGGATGTAGAAAGTATGTTTCCCATGGTGGAGGAGCTTAGGACAAGAGGACATAGCCTCAGGATAGAGGGGCATCCATTTAAAATAGAGATGCAGGGAAATTTCTTTAGCCAAAGGGTGGTGAATTTGTGGAACTTGTTGCCACATGCAGCTGTGGAGGCCGGGTTGTTGGGTGAATTTAAGGCAGAGATTGATAGGTTCTTGATTGGACATGGCATCAAAATTAGGGGGAGAGGGATGGGAAATGGGGTTGAGGAGGCTAAAAAAGGATCAGCCATGATTGAATGGCAGAGTGACTCGATCTCGGCCCAAGACGTCGACAGTGAGTCCTGACAAAGGGTCTCAGCCCGAAACATCGACAGTGCTTCTCCCCATAGATGCTGCCTGGCCTGCTGCGTTTCACCAGCATTTTGTGTGTGTTGCTTGAATTTCCAGCATCTGCAGATTTCCTCGTGTTTGCCACAAAAGGTAACAGGTTTAAGGTGCTGGGGAGTAGGTACAGAGGAGTTGTCAGGGGTAAGTTTTTTACTCAGAGTGGTGAGTGCATGGAATGAGCTGCCAGAAAACTATATAGGCACTATATATGACATATATATATGACAACCCTACTGCTACGATTAAAATCACTGGATATTTATCAAATAGTTTTACCCTAGAAAGGGGCACGAGACAGGGTTGTGCATGGTCACCGCTACTCTTCGCATTATATCTTGAACCATTAGCTCAATACATCAGGCAAAATGAAGGTATAAGGGGAATTACTATTAAAGGGACAGAGCATAAATTGGCCTGTTACACGGATGATATTTTGACCTATCTAGGGCAACCAACATACTCTTTACCTGAATTGATGCAATCCTTTGAACAATATGGTCAATTATCAGGATACAAGATCAACATAGATAAAACCCAATTACAGTCAATTGGTTGAAAAAAACCCAATTGGTTCCTGGAACCCCCGCGGATACCAAAATTCGTGGATGCTCACATCCCTTATTCAACCTGTCTCAATGCGGTAGATCTTAGGACCCAGTGGAACCCCAGACCTTATTTAACGTGTCTCAGTATGGTGGACATTAGGACCCAGCGGTAGAACTCTGAATCCACAGTGTTTCTGTTCACGAAAGTAATCACGATTGAAAATAAAGTGGAAATAATAAAGCGATCAGAAAGAGGTGAAACGCCATCATCATTGGAAGAGCGTTAGGCTACAGTCAGTCAATGGTCGGAACAATTTTAAAGGATAAAGTGAGAAAGGCTCTGCCCCGATGAAAGCTCCAATTATTACTCAGCAACGCAATGGTTTAATTATCGGGTTTTGGGTTTTTGATCCTCACATCAACCCGGCACAGTGGAGAGCGCACTCGATAGCGGTCTGTCATTGGATCGAACTCAGGAAGAAGTTCCTGAGCCCAGCGCTGAAGCATACATTCTTAAGAGTTTTATATGCATAGAAAGGTAAAACATATACTATATACTAAGACAAACACTTGACTAACTGACACTAAATAATACCGGATGTACCTGTTCCGACTTACTTAGTAAGAGAACTTCTGATTTTTTTCGAACCCAATCCACGATAACCCACGCACATCCTCCCGTATACTTTAAATCATCTCTAAATTACTTATAATACCTAATACAATGTAAATGCTATGTAAAATAGTTGTTATACTGCATTGTTTAGGGAATAATGACAAGAAAAAAAGTCTGTACATGCTCGAACAACAAGTGCTGGAAGAGCACTTCCGGATTTTCGCGATTTGCGTTCGGTTGAATTTGCGCATGCAGAATTCATGGATAAGGAGGGCGGACTGTACTTTTATATAACTATAGCCCACCAAGAGAAATTGAAAGTAGATACCCCTGGACGTGGCAAGCAGATGCTTTCAAATATTTGGGCATTATTATGCCAAAAGATTTGGCAAAATTATCAGAATGCAATTAGACAATAGACAATAGGTGCAGAAGTAGACCATTTGGCCCCTCGAGTCTGCACCGCCATTCTGAGATCATGGCTGATCATTCACTATCAATACCCAGTCCCTGCCTTGTCCCCCTTGATTCCCCTATCCATCAGATATCTATCTAGCTCCTTCTTGAAAGCATCCAGAGAATTGGCCTCCACCGTCTTCCGAGGCAGTGCATTCCACACCTCCACAACTCTCTGGGAGAAGAAGCTCTTCCTCAACTCTGTTTTAAATAACTGACCTCTTATTCTCAATCCATGCCCTCTGGTACTGGACTCTCCCAACATCTGGAACATATTTCCTGCCTCAATCCTATCAAATCCTTTAATTATCTTAAACGTTTCAATCAGATCCCCTCTCAATCTCCTCAATTCCAGCGTGTACAAGCCCAATCTCTCCAATCTCTCTGCATAAGACAGCCCTGCCATCCCAGGAATCAACCTAGTGAATCTACGCTGCACTTCCTCAATTGCCAGAATGTCCTTCCTTAAACCTGGAGACCAAAACTGTACACAATATTCCAGGTGTGGTCTCACCAGGGCCCTGTACAAATGCAAAAGGACATCCTTGCTCTTGTACTCAATTCCCCTTGTAACAAAGGCCAACATTCCATTTGCCCTCTTCACTGCCTGTTGCACTTGCTCATTCACCTTCATTGACTGGTGAACTAGGACTCCTAGGTCTCTTTGCATTTCTCCCTTACCTAACTCTATCTCCCTTACCTAACTCAGCCTGTATATAAAAAACTAGAATATAAACTTACAATAAACTTAAAATTTATATTTTATAAAATATAAAAAAAATATAAACTAGAGGGAGATATTGCAATTCTTAAACAGTGTTCATATGACTCGGATTTCACACCGAATAAACTGGATGGAGGATTCGAGGACTGGACAGCTAAAGGACAATATCATGAAAGAAGGAACACTTCTGTTTTGAAATGCTTAAAGAGCAACACTTATTAGAAAAACAAGACTTTTATCGGTATTTATAGATGTGACAATATGTTAATAGGATAGTTAAAAATGTAACCAAGGCAAGAACATATTTGATAGAACTATTTAGAAAAGCATATAATTCAGAGAACGGTAGTAGAATCATTTCACGTGTGTATAAGGGTTTGTCAAATCTTAAAACACATTTGACTTCATACATTAAAACAAAATGGGAGAAGAAAGGAGGGATAATTATATCTGAGAAAGAATGGACAATAATATAGAGGTATCAATGAAAGTGTACCAGTTTGCAGAAATGGAGGGAGTTGGGATGGAAAAACTTGGTAAGATATTTTATTACACCCTCTCAGAAATCCCATTATGACCTCCCTGTTTGCTAGAGAAATTGTGGAAATCAAAATGCAAACCATTATCATATTTTCTGGGAACGCACCATTACCAAAGGCTGTTGGATTGGGATACACAATGCCCTACAAGACATCTTTAAATGTGAAATATCCTAAGAAAGTAAAACCATGTATTTTGGATATATACCTCAAGAATAGTTGAAAAGATATATTTAATGAATATACTGCTGGTAAAAAGACTTTTACTAGGAAATGGTTATCACAGGACAGCCCAACCTTAAGTGCATGGATGGAAATTACAATGGACATTTACAAAATGGAGAAGATAACAGCATCTGTTAATCATAATTTGGGACAATTTGATTCATACTGGGAAAAATGGTTTAACTACATAACACCTCATAGGCCTGATTTTATCCTCACAAATCAATGAATATGTTGTAAAAAAATCACTCCCTACTTGTACATAATTTTCTCCTTTCACTTGTTCTCATTCCTCTCTATTCTATACCTCAGATAAATATTATGTGGAGATATGTGGCATATATGACTATATGATATATATGTACAATATCTGAAATACATCTTATGGAAATGTTTGATGATGAACTTCAATAAAAAATAAATTGCAAAAAAAAAGGAATGTGCTGCTGGCGATGGTGGTGGAGGCGGATACGATAGGGTCTTTTACAAGACATCTGGATAGGTACATGGAGCTTAGAAAAATAGAGGGCTATGGGTAAGCCTAGTAATTTCTAAGGTAGGGACATGTTTGGCACAACTTTGTGGGCCAAATGGCCTGTATTGTTTAGAAACATGGGAGACCTACAGCACAAAGTTGTGCCAAACATGTCCTATCTTAGAAATTACTAGGCTTACCTATAGCCCTCTATTTTTCTAAGCTCCATGTACCTATCCGAAAGCCTCTTAAAAGACTCTTGTGGCAACCATTTCAGCCCTGGGAAAAAGCCAATGACTATCCACACAATCAACGCCTCTCAGCATCTCTCCTTCGTTGCTCCAAGGAGAAAAGGCTGAGTTCACAACCTATTCTCATAAGACATGCCTCCCAATCCAGGCAACATCCTTGTAAATCTCCTCTGCACCCTTTCTATGGCTTCCGCATCCTTCCTGTGGTGAGGTGACCAAAACTGAGCATAGTATTCCAAGTGGAGTCTGACCAGGGTCCTATATAGCTGCAACACTACCCCTCGGCCCCTAAATTCAATTCCACAATTGATGAAGGCCAATACACCATACGCCTTCTCATTCACTGAGTCAACCTGCTCAGCTGCTTTGAGCGTCCTGTGGACTCAGACCCCAAGACCCCTCTGATCTTCCACACTGTGCTGTAGGTTTTCTGGGTTTCTATAACTTTATACATATCTATCAATTCTCAAAGAAAACAAACACATGCATTAATTCTCTCATCATGACTGAAACATTCCATCCCAGACAACGTCCCGTTGAATCCCCTCTGCACCAGCTCCAATGCAATCACACCCTTCCTATAGTTTGATGAGCTGAATTGTGTAGTATTCTAGTTGTTTTGTGTTGTATAAAGTATTTATAATGTTTTATGAAGTATTACCATCACCATCTGCTTATGTATTCTGTGCCCCAGCTAATGAGAGCCAATATCACATTTGCCACCTTCACTATCTTATCTATCTGTGTTGCTGCCTTCAGGGATCAAAGGATTTGTACACTAGGGTTCCTCTGTTCTTCAAAACTTCCCAAGGCACTCAATCACAGTGTGTCTTTAACCTTCACCTCCTCCCAATGTGCATCTTTGCACAATGTACTCATAATTTCTATTTTTCATCGTTATGAAACATAGAAAACCTACAGCACGCAAAGTTGTGCTGAACATGTCCTTACCTGTGAAATTACCTAGGCTTGCTAATAGTCCTCTATTTTTCTGAGCATGTACCTATCCAGGTGTCTCGTAAAAGACCCTATCGTATCCACCTCCACCACCATCGCCAGCAGCCCATGCTTGCCTTTTAAACAGATTATTATTATTCTGTTGCCTGAGATTACCTTCCTCACTATTAGCAGCACAGTCAATATTTGTGTATTGTTAAAACAATAATCCTACTTCTATATCCAAATGTTAAAATAGTTAACTAACATCAGTGTTCCCGCAGTGATCACTATTGATGCTTCTTCAGTTACAGGTTTCCAGCCAAAAAAATAACCGTCCACCATGATCCACTGTTCCCTTCCAAATTTAGGTCTAATTTGCCAACTTGCCTTGAATCCAATGGGGTCTCTCAGGAAATTTAGAGAGGCTTGACCCTCCTCCTCCTCCTCCTCTTCCTCTCACTCCTCCTTGTCCTCTTCTTCTCCCTCCCTCCTCCTGTTTGCATTACCACAACCTTCTAAACTGGTGTGTGTGTCAGGATATCTAAATCCTATACATTTATTGTATCACATTCTATAAAAATGCCTGTATTCTTAATGAACTGTACAACATATTTAAAGCAAAAATCCTGTGATCCTTTTCTGTAAAAGATTGTAAATGTTAAATCGTATTTTATTCTTTGATAACTTTAGCATCAACCATCCCTTCTCTTAATTATATCTTGAACACATTGTCACATGTTCAACCATTTCTTGACGATTACAATACTTGCCCCTTCCAGTATTGTGTTTCTTCATTGAAAGCAATGTACCATTTAATTATGTGCCCGAACTTCAATCTTGATATTATCACCTCCTCCCTTCTGCTCTTTCACACATTCCTCTACAATCCCACTTCTTTCTGGATTCTATAAAGATGTCTTTCAGTTCTCTTTTCGTCCTAGTGTTTTCTCCACATTTTTAATTTCACTTTCAATAATGTTTTTCATTACTCTTTTACTGTAATTTCTTTGAATGTCCAAGTCCGCTCGTCTAGTTGCCTCCTTTGCTAGTTTCCTCAAATATCACTGTATGCTGGAATCCACATTAAACATGTACAAAGTCCCACCATTTTGTCTATTAAGATTTTGTATTATCTCACACATAACGTCTGGTTTTGCCACTGAATGTGAATCCTTTAGACTCATGGTTGTTGTGGTTGACTCAGACTATATTAGAACTCTCATTAATCTTGCTTCCTCCTCCACCTGCAAGCGAATCGTCCATTTCACCTGTAAACACTGACAAATTATCTTTTATCCTCACCTGCTTTTTCATGTTAAAATCAGGCACTACCAATCTACGATTTCCATTTTAGAACATCTGTGCATATTTTAAATATCCATAATTATTATTATTTACACAAGATTCAACTAAATTGATTTAAAATCACTGCTCCATTTTTTTTTTGTCTCCTTTTGAATAATTGAAGATCCACCTCTGGTACTTCAGACAGCCATGGAGACTCCCCAGGAAAAGGCACTGTAGCACTCACTACCTTATTACTAATTCCTATCCTTTCTGCTTTTCCTTCAATGTCCATGCAAGACTTCCTTTCCTTTTCCCAGCATGGATTTAGAAGTTGTTTACTTGGATGATTTTCAACATGCCCTTGTGGGTTTACCCAATATGTTAATGAAAACTGTGTTCTTCTCAGATCCTGAGGTGACTCTCCCAACTCCAGCTGGTTTGCCGCCACTGCTGTTGTCCATATTGGCCCACTAATACTTAACTTTCAATTACTGCATATCCACTTTGTTGAGCATACTGTGTGATTTCAATCTACACAGCATACTCCCATAGTCCAGTATTGTTCTTATTAATCCAGTACATCAGGGGTTCCCAACCTGGGCCCCACAGATCCCTTGCATGGTGGTATTGATCCATGGTGGGAACCCCTGCTGTTTACTGCTTTCAGAGATTCCTGCAGCCCCATGTTCCTTTCCTATTAAACACCTCAGAACATTTAGCACTTTCTTACTTTTGGTTATTATTTCTTTAACTTGTTACCATGTGAGTCTTTTATCAAACCAAATTCCTAAAAATCTAAAGGTATCCAGGTTTTCTAATTCTATAACATAAAGTTTTAGTTTGAAGTGGTTGGGATCACCCATCTTGTAAAACACTGCGTAGAAGGCAATGGCAACCCACTTCTGTAGAAAAAATTAGAACAATCATGGTCATGAGACCATGACTGCTGTTGTTATAGAGAAACATAGAAAACCTACGGCACTATACAGACCCTTCAGCCCACAATGCTGTGCTGAACATGTCCTTACTTTAGAAATTACCTAGCATTGCACATAGCCCTCTACATTTCTAAGCTCCGTGTACCTATCCAGGAGTCTCTTAAATGACCCTATCGTATCCACCTCCACCACTATTGCCAGCCGCTCATTCCATGCACTTATCACACTCTGCGTTTAAAAATAAACTTACCCCAACATCTCCTTTGTACCTACTTCCATGTGCCATAAAACTGTGCCCTCTCATGCTGCCATTTCAGCCCTGGGAAAAAGCCTCTGACTATTCACACAATCTATGCCTCTCATCATCTTATACACCTCTATCAGGTCATCTTTCAGCCTCCGTCGCTCCAAGGAGAAAAGGCCAAGTTCACTCAACCTATTCTCATAAGGTATGCTTCCCAAACCAGCCAACATCCTTGTAAATCTCCTCTGCACCCTTTCTATGTTTTCCACATCCTTCCTGTAGTGATCCGACCAGAACTGAGCACAGTACCCCAAGTGGGGTCTCACCGGGGTCCTATATAGCTGCAATATTACCTCTCGACTCCTAAGCTCAATACAGTGATTGATGAAGGCCAATGCACTGTATGCCTTCTTAACCACAGAGCCAACCTGCGCACACTGCCAAAAGTTTTACCATTAATACTATATTCTGCCATCATATTTGACCTACCAACATGAACCACCTCACACTTATCTGGGTTGAACTCCATCTGCCACTTCTCAGCCCAGATATGCATCCTATCAATGTCCTGCTGTAAGTTCTGACAGCCCTCCACACTATCCACAACACCTCAAACCTTTGTGTCATCAGCAAATTTACTAACTCATCCCTGCACTTCCTCATCCAGGACATGTATAAACATCACAAAGTTTAGGGCTCCCAGAACAGATCCCTGAGGCACACCATTGGTGACTGACCTCCATGCAGAACATGACCTGTCTACAACCACTCTTTGCCTTCCGTGGGCAAGCCAGTTCTGGATCCACAAAGTAATGTCCCCTTGGTTCTCTTGCCTCCTCACTTTCTCACTAAGCATTGCATGGGGTACATTAACAAATGCCTTACTGAAATCCATATGCAATACATTTACTCCTCTACCTTCATCAATGTGTTTTGTCACATCCTCAAAAAATTCAATCAGGCTCATAAGGCATGACCTGCCTTTGACAAGGCCATGCTGACTATTACCAATCATATTTTGCCTCTCTAAATGTTCATAAATCCTGCCTCTCAGGATCTTATCCATCAACTTACCAACCATTGAAGTAAGACTCACTGGTCTATAATTTCCTGGGCAATCTCTACTCCATTTCTTAAATAAGGGAACAGCATCCGCAACCCTTCGATCCTCTGGAACCTTTCCCATCCCCATTGATTACCTAGCATTCATCTTGTCTGGTCCCGGTGACTTATCCAACTTTGATGCTTATCCAACTTTCCAAAAGTCCTAGCACATCCTCTTCCTTAATATCTGCATGCTCAAGCGTTCCAGTCTGCTGTAAATCATCCCTACAATCACCAAAATCCTTTTCCGTAGTGAATACTGAAGTAAAGTATCTCTGCTATCTTCTCTGGTTCCATACACACTTTTCTACTGTCACACTTGATTGATCCTATTCTCTCACAACTTATCCTCTTGCTCTTCACATACTTGTAGAATGCCTTGGGGTTTTCCTTAATCCTGTCTGCAAGGCCTTCTCACGGCCCCTTCTGGCTCTCCTAATTTCATTCTTAAGCTCCTTCCTGCTAGCCTTATAATTTTCTAGATCTTTATCCTTACCTAGTTTTTTTAACCTTTTGTAAGCTCTTCTTCTTGACTAGATTTATAACAGCCTTTGTACACCACAGTTCCTGTACCCTACCATCCTTTCCCTGCCTCATTGAAATGTAACTGTGCAGAACTCCACGTAAATATCCCCTGAACTTTTGTCACACTTCTTTCTAGTTGTTCTGTCCTCTTCCTAGTGAAAAAGATTATTTTGGATTTTACTGCTGAAGATCTGAATCCCCATTTTAATGCCCAATCTTCCACTTTAACTGTTGCCTCTTGAAGTTTCTGTTATAAATTTCACATTCTCACTCCTTTTTCACCTAGTTCCATTTTCCACAAATAATGATACTCTGATACAACTATTTATATTAGGAAATATATAATTTCTCATATGGCAAATAGTATGGTCTAGCAACACTTTCCCGAGGGGTTGATTTTTCCACAATTTGTTTACTTAACATAGATTTCCCGATTTCCCGACTCAACCATGATAAATCTACCAATTAAAAGATCTTTTATCCAATTTAGCCATTGATCTCTAATTCCCAATTTATAGACTGCAATTTGATGATCAAACCTTCCTTCCACATCATATCAAGTGCTTTCTCTGCATCAGGAAAGACTGTTACTGTGGTTTCCCTGTTCAGTTGAACACTCCTCACCTCATGTTGATCAATGATTCCTCTTCCTCTCCGAAACTCACTCTGATATTTAAAAATTATCCCATTCTCTTTCAATGTAATACATCAATCTCTTAGGTATCATTTTTTCCATGGTCTTTCATAAATGGTGAGCTTAATGCTATTGGTCTAGAACTTGCCGAATTGTTTGGATTTTTGCCTGGTTTATGTATTGGAATTATAATTGCTTCTTTCCATGCTTTAGGAAGTTTTCCTTTCTCCCCCATACATGATTAAACAACCTTAAAATAACTTCCTTCCCTTTCTGACTAAATCAGATAACATAGCTTATCTGATTCTTCCCGGGGGATGTTTTCTTTGCCTGTCTAAGAACACTTTTTAATTCTTTCGTGGTGAACATTACATTTAATGTACCCTCAAAATTTCCATCCATCTCTAATGTTTCCAAGTTATCTAATAATGTTTCTTCTTTTCTCCTTTTTCCTTCATTACTCATATTGTCAGAACTGTGTACTTTAACAGAAGTGTGCACTGCATTCTCTACATTCAATAGTGCAGCTCTACCCATCACAACACTGGTTATCCCGTTTCCCTGGTAATACTTCTTTTGTAAATATCTTTCAAATTCTTTCAGTGGGTGTTTGTATTCCTCCAGAGCCACAAAACTTACTGCAATATTCATCTTCTGAATTGTTTTTCTTACTATTGCTTGCATCTTTTTACACTCAATTAATTTTTGAAAATTTTGTATCTTCTTCAATAATCTAAATGCTCTATCACGATGTGTTGTTGCTTTTGTCCACCGTGGCACCATTTCCTCGGTGTGTGTGTTGTTGCCGTATAGAGATCAACATCCTGATTGATATTAATATTCTGTAATTCCTGATCACTGTCTCTGGCCCCAACACCCTGACCATTTCTATCTGATCTGGTGCTTAAATTGTCCAAATCTCAAGTTATTTCTTGCTCCGCCACTTCAATATGCTCTTGAGCCCAGGCTCCACCACCTCCATTCAGCTCATATCTGACCTTTCAAATTCGCCTTGCCATTTAAATTGATCAAACATGATGTCTTTCCTCGCTGTCAGGCCCAGACTCTGCTTTGCTCAGTTCTGCAGCATCAAATTGTTTTCAAGACCACTCTAACAATGGCCATACATCAGCCCATTCCCCGCACTACCTATTGCTGTTTCTTTCAAAATCTCCCATCAACACTTCCCTGATAAAGATGCTGTAACCAATGTTAAATCAATTGTTACCTCAGAACCTGCAGTAAAATTTACTCTTTTTCTACTTCCATCAATGATATATTTCAAATTTTCCTTTTCCATAAGTTCTTCTACACTGATCCATTAAAATCATCATGCTCACCCCACAATGTGCTGTCCCCAAACTCTATACCAATTTGCTGCAGATAAACTATTTCTAATTTCTTACAAGGATTAGATAGTAATGATTTTAATTGTACCTTCCTTTGTTAATATTTTGCTTACTATGTACTCCTGTTCTTCTCCTTCCTTTAATTCTCTATATTGTACACCCCTTTTAACAAAAGTTATACACCCACACCCTCTTCCATTAACTATCATTTCTTACACTTTCAGAACCATTGATTAGTGTTGGGTTAAGTCATGCTTCTTGCACTCGTATCACATCTGATTTCTCAACAAAATCCCTCACATAACTCTTAAATTTCTGTCCATTTGTTATTAACCTTCTCGTGTTCCACTGAAGAATTATCAAGGTTAGTATTAGTAACTTTGTAAATAAACCTTGAGATTTGGAACATTTGACCCAGTTCTACCTGCACTTGCTCCCATGGTAGCTCTCTCATATTCAAAAACTTCACTGCTGCCTCACTATCACTTTCATCTTCTCCATTTTAGATTTTACCTGCTCAGAACAATTAGTAACATTTATCATGAATAAAACTAGTTTATCTGTATGTATCGCTATTGTTGAATTATTTCTATGACCTTGTCTTGTGTTTGCATTTGAATCATTTCCTTCTTTAACTCTTCTCTCATTGTTCATCACGCTAACTGCTTCCATATATGACACATTACGCTGTGCTGTCATTTGTTGGACTTCACATTTCCCATTGGCTACTGTCTGGGCCCCACCACTGTGACGACTTTTTGCTAGTTCATCTTGTTTGCATTGCTCATACAGATGTTCTCCATATCTACACACCTCCGCCTTCCTTTACACACCACCATTACATTGCCGTATTTCTACGTTTATAACACTAAGTGATGGTGGGACGTAGGCTCTGACACTCAAACACATGATTCCAATCGTTACTTTTGCAGATAAGATTGAGCCCTTGAAATTACATTCCAGATGTTATCAACCTTTTCTCCATTCTTTACTGCTTTTGATCCTTTTATCTCAGTTGCGAATCCTCATTTAATATTTTTCTTTAGTTCCTCGGGGTTTTCTCCAATTTGCATTCCTGTTATCACCCTTTCTATAATATTTTCCCCAATGCTCTCTTTTCTATAACCTTACTTCTGCCAGTGTTTAGTACCTTCATTATTTTGTCCCTCCACTCCGAATTTTCACAAACAACCAAAGTGCTCCATCATGCAAAATCTTTGCCATACTTATATCCCTATTAACTGTTACTCGGTGCTGTTGGACGCAATACATTTATTTCACTCCCTTGCTTAAACATTAAACTCCTCTTCTATCACCTTCCTTTCAGTCGATAGTTGTTCTCTACCATCATTATAATTTTCTCATTTATTTTTACTGCACCAGTCTGCACTTTCTCCCAGTACTCATTGACCCCTACAGCTTTCTTTTCCATTCCACCATGACTATCTGGCATTCTGACTCAGCCACAGTTCAGAAGCCACCTCTGCCACCAACCAGCTCCAGTCTCCTGTCACCTATGTACTGCCACCTCCCCCATCTGACCAAACAAAGACTAGGTTTAAAAAGGCTGTAGCTGATGAGTTGGAAGTGAGCAAGTGACTCCTGTTAGTTGGGTAGACACTGGGAGGTGTCTTCCTGGGCCTAATCTTTTGGATCAGACTTCCAGGTGAGATCTTGACAGAAGCCTTGCTGAAATCCATGTGGACTACCTCAACATCAATACATTTTGCTACCTCCTTGAATTTGTTTGTTTTCTCTTTCTGTCTGGTACATTGTGAGGAGACGACCAATACAATAGAGCTGTTCAGAAGGTCCATCACTTCCCATAATAGTCTCACATATGACTGTCATTGAAGTGTGCATATTTCTACCCTTTATCTCTATTCGTATAATGTCCTTGATAACCCTGGCAAGCATTTTGTATATATTCCAGCTCAGTTGGTAAAAGTCAGTGCAAAGTAATGAGTTCGTTTAAATTTTGCAGAAATGTGAATTCTGAGCATCACCTAAGGGTTCAGAGTCTGGCTGTGTGATGGATTTGAACTGCCAACTGTGACATTCTGTTCTCTTTGCAGGGAAGCATCGGCAAGCATGGCTCACCTGGGAAGTCGGTGAGTACAGTTGTCACTCCTCTCCTTACTATCTGCTGTCTCATCAGAACACAAGCCCAAGCATTCCACAGAGTGCATTAACGAGGATTTGATGCTGGAATCCAGCATCATGGTAGAGAGAGTTGTACCTCTGGAGTTGTCTCTACAGTTTGGGCCATTCAGTTCTAAGTCTTCTTCCTCCAGAGGAGCTTTCTCAGGGTTAAAGTGGCATGGCTGAATGGCAGAATTTCCTGGGGAGGGGAGATTGAGACTGAAGTTAGAAGCTGAAATTTTTTCTTGATGTGCAAATCTGATTTCAGAATCCAGTCTTGCAGGGACATTGCAGCTGATGACTCATTTCTATGGGCCCTCTCTACCTCAGTGATGTTAGGAATTGGGATACCTTATCCCCTCTTTGGAACAGGTCCTGGGCTGGAGCCTGGGACACACCTGATAACGCAAGTGAGCCATCCTCCTTATATTCATGAAAGCAGATCTTAATATCTACCCAGTTGCAGTAGGCAGTTCTTTAGGACCAAAAGGAAAGGAAATGCCATATTTAAGCCTGTGTGGATTTTGACAGGGACAGAACGTTGGAGGGCAGTGACTGCTCCATGAGGGATTCTTTAGCCAAAGGGTGCCAAATCAATGTTATTAATTGCCACTGACATATGTGGAAGGCAAGTCATAGGGTTTATTTAAATTACAGGTTGATAGATTATTGACGGGTGGGGTTATCAAAGGTTATGGAGAGAAGCATGGGGAATGGGATTGAGAAGGATAATAAATTAGCCATGATGGAATCTGGGAGCAGACTTGATGGGCTGAATGGTCTAATTGGTTACTGAGCACAGCAGCCTTGGGAATGCGCACCTTCTGTTAAGAGACCATGGGGACCAATATCTGTTGGGCATCAGCCATGTCCCGATGACAAAGCCACTCAGCCAGTGCCAGTGGGCCAAGCTCCCAGATGAACTTAGCCCACTAATCACAGCCATCCCACTCAATGCCATTGTGAGTAGAACTATCTCAATCAGGCAAAGCTTTAGGTTTTCCTCACTGTTAAAATACAAGATGTTGCCATTTAGAGAAATTTAGTGATTCCTTACTGGAATCACATAATTATTGGTGAGGCCGAATTTAGAGTACCATGTGCATTTCTGGTCACCTACCCACAGGAAAGATATCAATAAGTTTGAAAAAGCATGGGGAATATTTTCAAGGATGTTGTCAGAACTTCAGGACCTCAATTACAGGGAAAAGTTGAATAGGTTAGGACTTTATTCCCTAGAGTGGAGGAAAATGATGGGCTATCTTATAGCGGTATACAAAATTCTGAGCAGTATATAATGAGAGACTGAGGCAAGGATGGTTAGTACTCAATTGCTGGAGTATCCAAGACTGAAATGAGGACAGGGTCCAAAACTTGACATTAGATGAGAATCCAAAGTTGAGCTGATGATTAAGCGCCAAACCTCAGTTCAGGTGCTCTTTAAATATTAAAACCCTGGCGCCAAAACACGGCCTCCAATTAGTGGGGCTGGCCTGAATCTTTAAAGCAGCCATAACAGCTATCCATATTCTGGAGAGTTAAAGCGTCTAAACCGCACAATTCAGTGCGTGTCATAACAGGACCCCCTCCCCTACAGCCAACTCCTGTTGGCCCTGGATGCTTGGAAAGAAAGTGATTGTAGCCCTGAATGAAGTTGGATCCAAAGATGTCTCTCAGGAACCAGCACTATTGCCAGGATTTGAATCCCTCGTAGTCCACGAAGAACTGCCTAACACTTTGAACAGTTCGTGAACCCAGAATTCTTCTTATGGTGAAGACCTGTTCCCCATCAACTTATCTGGGTGATGGCAGGACTGATGATGGTGGGGCTAAAGGACTGGTGTTTACAGGTTTTAATTTGGAAATGTGGAAGGTGGGATTGATCTTGACCACCTGGGAAGCTGCAAGGTGTATTCCACCAGATTTACTTTCTTGAGAACTTTGAAGGGTGCAGGAAACCTGGATACTAATTTCCTGGACTCCACCCAGAAAGACAAATCCTGAGAGAATAGCCAGACCTGCTGCCAGGCAGCAAAAACTGGCCCCTGTCTACTCAAATAAATTGTCCAAGGCAATGAATTTGCAGGCTTTTACAAAATGATCTACAATTACCGTGACGACAGTATTCCCATTGGAAGACCTATAACCATATAACAATTACAGCACGGAAACAGGCCATCTTGGCCCTTCTCGTCTGTACCGAACCCTTACTCTCACCTAGTCCCACCAACCTGCACTCAGCCCATAGCACTCCTATCCTTTCCTGTCCATATACCTATCCAATTTTACTTTAAATGACAATACAGAACCTGCCTCTACCACTTCTACTGGAAGCTCGTTCCACACAGCTACCACTCTCTGAGTAAAGAAATTCCCCCTCGTGTTACCCTTAAACTTTTGCCCACCATCTCTCAACTCATGTCCTCTTGTTGGAATCTCCCCTACTCTCAATGGAAAAATCTATCCATGTGAACTCTATCTCATAATTTTAAATACCCCTATCAAATCCCCCTTCAACCTTCTATGCTCCAAAGAATAAAGACCTAACTGGTTCAACCTTTCCTTGTAACTTAGGTGCTGAAACCCAGGTAACATTCTAGTAAATCTCTTCTGTACTCTCCCTATTTTGTTGACATCTTTCCTATAATTCGGTGACCAGAACTGTACACAAAACTCCAAATTAGGCCTCACCAATGCCTTGTACAATTTTAACATTACATTCCAACTCCTATACTCAATGCTCTGATTTATAAAGGCCAGCATACCAAAAGCTTTCTTCACCACCCTATCCACATGAGATTCCACCTTCAGTGAACTATGCACCATTATTCCTAGATCACTCTGTTCTACGGCATTCCTCAATGCCCTACCATTTACCATCTATGTCCTATTTGGATTATTCCTATCAAAATGTAGCACCTCACACTTATCAGCATTAAACTCCATCTGCCATCATTCAGCCCACTCTTCTAACTGGCCTAAATCTCTCTGCAAGCTTTGAAAACCTACTTCATTATCCACAACGCCACTTATCTTAGTGTTATCTGCATACTTACTAATCCAATCTACCACCCCATCATCCAGATCATTAATGTATATGACAAACAATATTCGACCCAGTACTGATCCCTGAGGCACACCTCTAGTCACCAGCCTCCAACCTGACAAACAGTTATCCACCACTACTCTCTGGCATCTCCCATATAGCCACTGTTGAATCCATTTTACTACTTCAATATTAACACATAAAGATTGAACATTCCTAACTAACCTTCTGTGCAGAACCTTATCAAGAGCCTTACTGAAGTCCATATAGACAACATCCACTGCTTTACCCTTGTCAACTTTCCTCATAACCTCTCCAAAAAATTCAATAAGATTTGTCAAACATGACCTTCCACGCACAAATCCATGTTGACTGTTCCTAATCAGACCCTGTCTATCCAGATAATTATATGTACATGTCTAAGAATACTTTAATTTAATTTACCCACCACTGATGTCAAACTTACAGGCCGATAATTGCTAGGTTTACTCTTAGAACCCTTTTTAAACAATGGAACAACATGAACAATATGCCAATCCTCTGGCCCCATCCCCATTTCTAATGACATTTGAAATATTTCTGTCAGAGCCCCTGCTATTTCTACACTGACTTCCCTCAAGGTCCTAGGGAATATCCTGTCAGGATCGGAGATTTACCCACTTTTATATTCTTTAAAAGTGCCAGTACCTCCTCTTCTTTAATCATCATAGTTTCCATAACTACCCTACTTGTTTCCCTTCAATATCCTTCAATATCCCTTCAATATCCTTCAATATCCTTCTTAGTGAAAACCGAAGAAAAGAAGTTGCTCAAGATCTCCCCCATCTCTCTTGACGCTACACATAGCTGTCCACTCTGTTTTTCTAAGGGAACAATTTTATCCCTCACTATCCTTTTGTTATTAATATAACTGTAGAAACCCTTTGGATTTATTTTCACCTTACTTGCCAAAGTAACCTCATATCTTCTTTTAGCTTTTCTAATTTCTTTCTTAAGATTCTTTTTACATTCTTTATACTCCTCGAGCACCTCATCTACTCCATGCTGCCTGTATGTATTGTAGATATCTCTCTTCTTCCAAACCAAGTTTCCAACATCCCTTGAAAACCATGGCTCTCTCAAACTTTTAACCTTTCCTTTCAGCCTAACAGGAACATAAAGATTCTGTCCCCTCAAAATTTCACCTTTAAATGACCTCCATTTCTCTATTACATCCTTCCCATAAAACAACTTGTCCCAATCCACTCCTTCTAAATCCTTTCACATCTCCTCAAAGTTAGCCCTTCTCCAATCAAAAATCTCAACCCTGGGTCCAGTCCTATCCTTCTCCATAATTATATTGAAACTAATGGCATTGTGATCACTGGACCTGAAGTGCTCCCCAACACATACCTCCGTCACCTGACCTATCTCATTCCCTAACAGGAGATCCAACACTGCCCCTTCTCTAGTTGGTACCTCTATGTATAGCTGCAAAAAACTATCCTGCACACATTTTACGAACTCCAAACCATCCAGCCCTTTTACAGAATGGGTTTCCCAGTCTATGTGTGGAAATTTAAAATCTCCCACAATCATAACCTTGTGCTTACTACAAATATCTGCTAACTCCTTACAAATTTGTTCCCCATTAGGTGGTCTATAGTAAGTTATTACACTTCTATAGTTATTACACTTCCCAGTCCTCAATTCCACTTAAATAGCCTCCCTAGATGAGCCCTCTGATCTATCCTGCCAAAGCACTGCTGTAATATTTTCTCTGACAAGCAATGCAACACCTCCCCCCTTGCCCCTCCTACTCTATCACACCTGAAGCAACAAAATCCAGGAATATTTAGTTGTCAATCACACCCCTCCTGCAACCATGTTTCACTAATAACTAAAACATCATATTTCCAGGTATCAATCCATGCTCTAAGCTAATCCACCTTTCTTACAATGCTCTTAGCATTCAAATAAATGCATTTTAAGAAATTCTCCACCTCTTACTCTCTGTTTATCCCTAAAGGTGCAAAGAACTTTATTATCTTTTTCTTTCTTCTCCCCTACATCTTCAGTCTGAGCGCTCCCCTTCTCTATCACCTGCCTGTCCTCCCTCACACACTGACTACTAGCTTTCTCTATTTGTTAACTGACCTCCTTCTCCCCTAGTCTGTTCAATTTGATTCCCACCCCCAACCATATTTAGTTTAAAGTCTCCCCAGTAGCCTTAGCAAATCTCCCCGCCAGAATATTGGTCCCCCTAGGATTCAAGTGCAACCCGTCCTTTTTGTACAGGTCACACCTGCCCCAAAAGAGGTCCCAATGATCCTGAAACTTGAATCCCTGCCCCCTGCTCCAATCCCTCAGCCACAAATTTATCCTCCACCTCATTCCATTCCTACTCTCACTGTCGTGTGGCACAGGCAGTAATCCCAAGATTATTACCTTTGCGGTCCTTCTCAACTCCCTTCCTAACTCCCTATATTCTCCTTTCAGGACCTCTTCCCTTTTCCTGCCTATGTCATAGGTACTTATATGTACCACGACCTCTGGCTCCTCACCCTCCCGCTTAGGATTTATTGGACGTGATCAGAAACATCCCGGACCCTGGCACCAGGGAGGCAAACTAGCATACGGGTCTCCTGATCGCGTCCACGAATCTCCTATCTAACCCCCAAACTATCGAGTTCCCTATCACTACTGCCTTCCTCTTCCTTTCCCTACCCTTCTGAGCCACAGGGCCAGATTCTGAGCCAGAGGCACGGCCACTGTCACTTCCCCCAGGTAGGCTGTCCCCTCCAACAGTACTCAAACAGGAGTACTTATTGTCAAGGGGTACAGCCACAGGGGTACTCTCTAGTACCTGACTCTTCCCCTTCCCTCTCCTAACCGTAACCCACTTGCCTGCCTCCCGTGGCCCTGGTGTGACCACCTGCCTGTAACTCCTCTCTATCAACTCCTCACTCTCCCTGACCAGACGAAGGTCATCGAGCTGCAGCTCCAGTTCCCTAATGCGGTCCCTTAGGAGCTGCAGCTCGGTGCACCTGGGGCAGAATGGACGTCGGGGAGGCTAGGAGACTCCAGGACCTCCCACATCCGACACCGAGAACAACAAGCTGCCCTCACACTCATAATTCCCCCTTTCCTCAAATAACTGGGAAAACTGAAACCTAAACCTGCCTTGCCTCGCCCGTTTCCACCTAAGCCCGTTGAGCCAAAGCCCTCAAGCCTTCACTCTGCTCCTGGCTCACTCCGCTGCCCTCTGTATAAGGCTGTGGTCCTTTTAAATCTTCCGCGCGTCACTGCCCAACGTCACACGCCTGCGCAGTCTGTTAACTCCAATGAAAATGGCTCCCGCAGCACTCCCGTTCTGATTCTCAGACTTCCTTCTCCAAATTCCTGTGACAAAATCCATGGAGGTGTGCACCCATAGTCTGTCCAGAACACGTGGAGGGTGAAAAAGCCCTTCAGGTTGAGTGCAGGGCTCCTTGTTACACCTTGCGTGCCTGCACGTATTGTCGGACCTCTTTAGCCATTCAAGACCATCAGTATCTTAATGAATTCAAGGATCCTGGCCACCGCTGGGTGAGTGTTCATTCTGGGTGCATGACCCAATTGAAGTATAAATAGGACTGATCTTGGGAATCTCTCCTTGCACCTGGTCCTTGTGAATAATTGTGGTGATCTCTATGAATGGGCTCTGTCTCCTGAACTTGGGACAAATGGTAGTAGACTGCTGACTTTCAGGTTCATCGAGCGGACGAGACATTGCACCTGGTCCTTGTGAATAATTGTGGTGATCTCTATGAATTGGCTCTGTCTCCTGAACTTGGGACAAATGGTAGTAGACTGCTGACTTTCAGGTTCATCGAGCGGACGAGACATTGCACCTGGTCCTTGTGAATAATTGTGGTGATCTCTATGAATGGGCTCTGTCTCCTGAACTTGGGACAAATGGTAGTAGACTGCTGACTTTCAGGTTCATCGAGCGGACGAGACATTGCACCTGGTCCTTGTGAATAATTGTGGTGATCTCTATGAATGGGCTCTGTCTCCTGAACTTGGGACAAATGGTAGTAGACTGCTGACTTTCAGGTTCATCGAGCGGACGAGACATTGCACCTGGTCCTTGTGAATAATTGTGGTGATCTCTATGAATGGGCTCTGTCTCCTGAACTTGGGACAAATGGTAGTAGACTGCTGACTTTCAGGTTCATCGAGCGGACGAGACATTGCACCTGGTTTCTGATTCTTTGATAGAATCTAGTTGACAGGTCAGGACAAAACTGAACCAGTTAAAGAAAAGAGACCTCATGGACTGTCTGGAATTCAGTCCTTTGGCCTCTTAAATATAAGCCAGGTTCTTGTGGTCTGTCTGTACAATAAAAGGGTTCTTGGCACTCTCAAGCCAATGATGCCACTCCTCCAAAGCTAACTTGACTGTGAGCTGCTCTGGATTTCCAATATTGTGGTTCACCTCTGGCGGGGATAGCCACCTGGAGAAGAACACATACATGAGCAGTTTATTGTCCGAAGGTGGGCATTGAGGCAACACTGCACCCACTCCGACGTCTGAGATGTCCACCTCCACAATGATTAGGTGAAACCAAAATTGGAACTGTCTGCTGTATCAGCACTGAAAAAGCAGCCTCCTTTTCGGTTGTCCAAACCCTTGGATCTCTTAGTTAGTTCTGTCAGTGGAGCCACTACTGAGCTGAAGTTCCTGATGAACTACCTGCAAAAGTTGGCAAATCCTTGGATTAATTGGACTTGTTTCACATTGGATTGTTGTGGCCAATCTCTGACTGCTTTTATCTTGGTGGAATCCATCTTAAAATTGCCATTAGAGATGACAAAACCCAAAAATAAAATGGTGACCATGTGAAATTTGGATTTCTCCAGGTTGATACAGAGTCCATGATCTAAAAGTCTCATTAGAATCAAAATCAGGTTTAATATCACTGATATATGTCATGAAATTTGTTAACCTAGCAGCATCAATACAATGCAATACATGATAATATAGATAATAGAGAAAAATAAATGTGTGAAGAAGTAGTTTGATTAAAATACTGCAAAACAAATAATATAAAAAAAAGTGAGGTAGTGCTCAGGGTTGCAATGTCCATTTAGAAATTAAATGGCAGAGGGATAGAAACTATTCCTGACTCATTAAGTATGTGCCTTCAAGCTTCTGTACATCCTTCCTGATGGTAACAGTGAGAAGAGGGCATGCCCTGGGAAATGGGGATCTTTAATGATGGATGCAACCTTTCTGAGGCACCGCTCCTTGAAGATGTCTTGGATATTCTGGAGGCTGGTACCTATGCTGGAGCCGAGTACTTTTACAACATCCTGTAGCTTATTCCGATCCTGTGCAGTAGTCACCCGCCTTCCCCCCCCCCCCCCCCCACCACCACCCATACCAGACGATGCAGCCTGTCAGAATGCTTTCCATGATACATCTGTAGAGGTTTTTGCATGTTTTAGGTGACGAAGCAAATCTCCTCGATCTCTTAATGAAATGTAAGATAACTCTGATGTGAATGACGTGCTCCTCCATGGACTTTGAGAAGATCAGAATCTCATCCAAGTAGACGAAGGCATTCTTATGGAGAGTATCCCAGCCTGGAAAACAGCTGGGACATTTATGAGGCCATAGGGTATGATCAGGTATTCACAGTGTCCCGAGGAGGGGAGAAACAGCTGGAAGCCTATGAGCACCCTAAAGGGGAAGGGAGAGAGAAGAGGTGCATTACTTTAGTCTGATGTTTTAG